>NC_135624.1:28143458-28446489 GCF_053574225.1 Canis aureus | reverse complement strand
CTGCCCACTGCTCTGAGCTGTGACCTTGCTGACCTTCCCAGCCTGGGCCTCAGATGCCTCGCCTGAAAAGGGGACGTACAGGCATCTCGCTTCCCAGGGTGGCTGTAAGGTCTAAAGGAGTCAACGGATACACAAAGCTCTGCACAACATAAGTGCCAACATATGCTCGTGCCTTCTAGGATAGCAGGTTACAAAAAAATTGGCCGATATTCAAGATGCAAAGGAAGCATCATATAAAACGCCTAAGGAACCGAGGGGGCTGGAAGGAGGGAACGGGCTTTGCGGCCCTGGGGACATTTTTGCCGAGTAAGCAGTAATAAGGGTGCGTGTTAATACAGCCTCGGCGCTCAGGGAGCTCAAAGGGCTTTAACAGACATGATCTCACTGGGATTGTTTTATTAGCTTCTCAGGCAGGTTAACAGGTTCCCCCATCCCCGCTGAGACAGTGAAACTGCAGGCTGCCCCGGCCTCTCCTGCCAGGGGAGCAGCCTTTCTGGGCCTACCTGCACGGCAAAGCCCCAAGATCTGGCTCTCGACCTACAATCTGTCACAAGCCAGGCGTCGCAGGAGGAAATTAATTTTTTAAAAAATAAAACTTTCCTAGAGCAACATTCAAAAGATTCTGGCTTTGTTTCTGTAAGGAGCAAGAGCAAGGAGGGGAGAAGGGAGGTCTGGGGTCAGCCCCGGGCTGAATCCCGGATGTGGTGCTCGGTCTGCAAAATGGGGCAAACGCCTTTCTCCTCCAAGGGCTGTGCCAAGGACCAGCACCGTGAGGATGGTGAGGTTCTGGCGCCATCGAGGCACAAGACTTCCCAGGGATGGTTGCTGTTGCTGTCCCCGTTCCCCTCTGGTACACGCTTGTCATCTCTCCCGCCAGGAGCTCCCTTCTGCTCTCATCTCCAGACCATTCCGTGATCTCCTGAGCTTACTCAGAGCCACACTGTGAGGCTCTCTTCCTCTTGATGATTCTAAGTCCTGCATCCGGGGGCCAAGCCTGAGCTTTCCCTCACAGCTGTGGCTCGAGTAGAAGGATGGACAGGAGCCTGGACACTTCTCTGTATAAGGAGCCCTCAGCTTCTGTATGACGGAGCTCTGGGAGAGTGGGGGCCAGCTCCCAGCCAGATACCTCCCCCTTCACTGAAACGGGGGCCTGAATCCCCATGTGATGGCTCAATGGAATGAGATCATGTCTGTGAAATGTTTCCTAAAGTGTGAAAGTGCTGAGGAGGCCGGTGCTGTGTTCCACTGTTGCCCCCACCTCTTCGAGAGGGGAGGCACCTCTTGGTGGCTGTGGAGGACAGGTGGGGAGGAGGGACTGTGGATCCAGGGTGCACGCTGAGGGGCCTGGTCTCGGGACTGCAGCCTGGGCCTGGGGCAGGTGCCAAGGGTCAGGAAAGAGGGGCCCGGGCCCTCGGAATACAAGTCAGTCCTGCCAGGCCCATCTCTCCCATATGTGACTCCCAGTTGTCTCCTCACCCTTCGGCCACCTCTTCTTCCCAGAGTCCCTTAAGCAAATTGGCCACCTGTGCTTGGTGACCGTGTAGCCCTCTCCCTGGTGCCCGCTGGAGAAAGTGGAAGCTCCACCCGCCCATCCCACACAAGCCCCACGGAGCAGGGGGAAAGTTCATGCTCTAGAGTCTGGGAGCCACTGACGCCCACCTAGAAACCTCTGCTGATGCTTCCTCGCCTTACAGCACAGCTCTGTGGCTCAGGCTAGACAGGCAGACCACAAGCCTGTGCGAGCGAGGGGACCCAGAGACACCCGGGGCTCATCTCTCCGGCCATGAACCAGGCATCATGACAGCAGCAGGTGTATGCAGGTGTCACCCGAGCCAGGTGAGCTACTTTCTCTTGTTAGCCTTCATGCGGCTGAGCCAGCATCCTCTTCCGTGAAAGGGAGGTTAGAAGAGCACCTGCCCCAGAAGTTTATTGAGAGAAGTGAATGAGAAGATGTTTGTAAAGTGTTCGGCGCAGCATCAGACACCAAGTACGTGCTCAACAAACGAGCGCTCCATTGGCGTTAAGTAGGAGGAGGAATCCAGGTCCTACAGCACAAAGCTCTGCCAGGAACCAGGGCCGTCCAAGGAGGGGTTGGCCTGAGCCTGAACAAGAAGAGTCTCTGGCCAGTGACTAAGGCCTGGCTACAAGACCCAGCGGCGCGGGCAGGGCAGGCTTGGGTCGGCGCCCCGGCTGGAACGCGTTCAGGGTGATGTGTTGTTACCGTAAGGCCTGAGTAACTCTGAGGCCAGCACTGGCCTCCCCGGCCCCGGGGGCCTGACACTCACTGATGAGCCAGGAGAGATGCTCTGTAAAGGAGGCAGAGACTCCAAAGCCCTCAAAACTACGAATGATGACAAAGACAGGGACGAGGCCGGGGAGGAAAGGACAGATTCATGGGCACGTGTTGTTTAATAAAAGCCACCCTCTGCTTAACCATCTGAGGTGTTACCGAAGCACGGCAGGTCCGGGGGCCCGGCTGTTCTGGGACAGAAGCCAGAGTCAATTAAGATCGGGGATGATGAGGGAGGAGGACAAATAGAGTGAGAGGAGGCTCATGGGGTAACAGGAAAGGAAGTGCTGGGACCCAAAAAGGGAGAGGAGAAGACAGACAGACACACACAGTGGACACACAGCTCGTGGGATCCATACAACCTAAGCTCAACACAGAAAACAGAAGTTGCAGTCACAGGGGGTCTACCTTCCACGCGGCAGCTGGGCCAGGCGCTGTCATACTGAGTCCTTGACACACACCGTCTCCTTGCAGGAAGAGCCAGAACGACAGAGCGATCCCCTATGCAGGCTCCAGAGGCCAAGCACAGGAGCCCAAGGCTGGCTCCCCTCTGCTGTCTGAGTCACATCAGGGAAGTTAGGGAACAGTCCTGTGCCCCACTTCCTTCATCTGTGCCATGGAACAGTAATACCCCCCCACCAAGAGGGGACCCGTGAGCATGATGTGTGTTGTCAGGGCCTGACCAACCATGAGCTCTCAATGCCTGTAAGCTACTCTGTCTCACCCCGACCTAGCCCGTCAGGTGGAAATCTGAACCCCCCCCTTCTTACGGCCAAGGCAAACGGGGCTCAGAGTGGGCGAGCCACTCGTGGTCGTGCAGGCTGGTCAGCTCAGGTGACCACAGCAAGTCACCACTGGATGGGTAGCTTGTACGCCAGAAATTTCCTTTCTCACAATTCTAGAGACTGAGCGACCAAGGCTCTGGGGAGGTTGGGGTTTGCAAATGGCAGTCTCTCCCCGTGCCTTCCCTGGGTGTGTGTCTGGGTCCTATTCTCCTCTTCTTGTAGCGACAGCAGTCACCCTGGATTAGGATGCACCCTAATGATCTCATTTAACTCCGTTACTTCTTTTAAGACCCTGTGTCTGAAACAGTCATATTCTGAGGCCTTGGGGCGGGGGGGGGAGGTTGGGACTTCAAAATATAGATTTTAAAGGGGACACAATTGGGATCCCTGGGTGGCGCAGCGGTTTGGCGCCTGCCTTTGGCCCAGGGCGCGATCCTGGAGAACCGGGATCGAATCCCACGTCGGGCTCCCGGTGCATGGAGCCTGCTTCTCCCTCTGCCTGTGTCTCTGCCTCTCTCTCTCTCTCTGTGACTATCATAAATAAATAAAAATTTAAAAAAAAAATAAAAATAAAAAATAAAGGGGACACAATTCATAGCTCATACTGGCCATCAAGCTCTCCGGGGAGGAGATGAAGAAACCGGAATGAACAAAGATCAAAATCTGAAGGAACTGGGGCACAAGGAAGAGATCTGCAAGTTTTCTAGCTTGAGAGAAAGAGCATCATCACTCTCTGCTGCCCCAGAGAATGCAATCGCTACCACATCCAATGTCCACCACCATTTAAAGCACAGGCTCAGGGCACCTTGGGGGGCTCAGTTTGATTAAGTGTCCTCCTTCGGCTCAGGTCATGAACCCAGGCCCGTGACAGGCTCCCTTACTCAGCAGGGAGTCTGCTTCTCCCTCTCCCTCTACCCCTCCCCACTGCTCATGCTCTCTCTCTCAAATAAAATATTTAAAAATTAAAATTAAAAAAATGAACAAATAAATAAATAAACAAACTAACAAACAAAGCACAGGTACTTTGCTAGGGATGAGAAGCCATCAGGGAAAGGTCACTTTGGCACTTGGGAAAAAAAATTTAAAAATCACTGACTATGAAAGTTTCTTTTCTGATTTCTGCCACCAGACTCAGCATCTGGCAGCCACTCAATACACACATGATGAGGTCCACATTGATCCAAAAACCTGCCCCAGGTATCAAACCTACTAAGAGCTAAGGCTGGGTGAGACTCTACCAAATTTCCCCGTTCTCCCAAATGTAAAACAGGTGGTCACAGCTGTGCCCACCTCAGAGGTAGGCAAACTGAGACCCACAGACCCGCAGGCTCGCTGTGCCTGCCTGGCCGTGGCCTGAGCAGGGGAGACTGAGGAGACGTAGCAGAGAGATCAGAAAGCAGTATAGGCTTCTAGGACAAAATAAATTTTAAAAGGGCTTGTTCATAGTTGTATTTTACCCAGACTGTCTCGATCAGCTTTCGGGGAACAGGAACTGTCTCTTCATATCGACCAACCTCATTTGCCATCCAGTAAGAGAATAAAAATACGGACATCAAAAGGCAGACATCTGTGGTCTCCCATCCATTCAACCCAGCTATGTGACTTCGGGTGAGCTACAGAACCCCTCTGAGCCTCCGTCTTGTCGTGCAAATTGAGTAACACACCCATCTAGTCGTTATAAGGTGAGAAAAGATGGCCAGGTGACAGGCCTTCAACAACGGATCACCCCTTGTCATAAATAAGAGGCACATCATGAAATGGTGACCATGGGTTTTAACCTTGCAAAGGCACTACGGAAACGAAATCTTCATTTTAATTAATAATAATGTTACATAAATGAATAGAATCATTCCTAGAGCTTGCTACTTGGGAGGAAATGGGGGAAAGACACTCCAGACACTTTCAGATAAGAGGTACTTCCTGTTCCCGAACTTTGACCCCTGAGTGTCGGCTCTGTGGACAGACAGCCACTGTGCGCTCAGTTTGCTTATCCGTAAAAGTGGGATAATAATATTCCCTGCCTTATTTGTGCCAAGCACTTACAGGAAGGTCTGACACACCCAGTAAATGCTTCATAAACGTGAGCCATCCTTTTTATTCCCAGGTAATATTATTGCCATGGTCTCTTCTCTTTCCTCTCCTTGGGGATCAGCACTCTCTCAGAGGCAAACCACACTTACCAAAGCAATAAAGATCAGTATTGCTTCCTTCCTATTGTGAGTGACAAGGGCACCTGGAAACATCTGGGAGATGTGAAGATGCTTTCTTAGCACTGAATTCTCCTTGCTACAAAGCCTTAATGCTTTGCTCTTTCCCCCACTAGACTAGAGGCCACCCAAGGGCAGAATGTGTCTCTGTTTTTGCTTATCATCCCATCCCTAGCCATACAGAGCACTCCATAGAATTGATGGAATGGCTGGTGCATAATAATCGCTTGGCAGCTCTGAATGAATAACCATGAGCATGAAGGCCACCCACCATAAGCTCCATCCATATCCATCTGGCCTCCAGAGTCAAGCAAGGGTGGACTGCACCCAGACAGACCAGCAGCAGTTCAGTCCACAGGGGTCTGCGCGGGCATCCTAGCCGGCGTGGCTTCCAGGCAGTGCCTGGCTTGTCTCTAAACACCCTTGCACACAACCAACTTGTGAGGATGGCAGCTTCGGTCATTTAGTTCTAAGGCCCAGAAAGCTCATGGGTCTCTCCCCGGGGTATGGGGCTGATAAAGGGCAGGGCGGCAACAATTCTAGCAGCCAGCCCAGGCCCTAAGACTTTCACTTCTACATCCTGTGCTGAATAATATGCTCAGTACATGTTGGTTAGTTGAAATGCAGGGGGTGGGGGGTGAGGGTGGGGGGGGTGGAGATGTACAAATGGGCTCAGTGGTGTGATTGTTTCCCAAAGAACTCAGAACCCTCTGCAGTTAAATGGTAGAGAAAACAGCTTGGTGAAGGATTTAAAACAGACACCCCTCAGCACCAAACTTGAACTGGGCAGTGAATCACCTCAGGTGCACACCTCGTGTGCTCAGGTAAGGATGGATGGATCCATCAGTCTTCCTGGGAGTCGAGGAAGAGCAGGAGGCCCTGGTGATTTCAGGCTGCCTTCAGGGTCCTTCCTCCCAGGACAGGTGCAGGGAGCCGGGAGGATTGTGGGGCCGCCTTCAGGGTCCTTCCTCCCAGGACAGGTGCGTGCACACAGACAGGGGCCTCAGCCTTCTCTCGCTCGCCATCAGGGAAACGACCAGAAATTTCATCTCACTGGACGGATTAGCAATAGTGAAAATCTGCACGTGTGGAATGTGGGTGACCCGGTGGGGAAACCGGGGCTCCTGCATACAGAGGGTGGGAGTGTGAATCAGTGCTGTTGTTCTGGAAAGAGTTTCAGTAGCATCTATAAAACGGAGAATGTTCATCAGGAGGCGGCAATGTCACCTTGGGGGATAAACCCCAGAGGAGCGCTCACACGTGTGCCCAGGAGGGCAGGAGGATGTTCCTCGAAGCACTGTTTGTAATATGGGGGGGGGGGGGGGGGGGGCGGTGGGGGGGGGGAGGACGGAAGGAAGAAAGGAAAGGCATCAAGCACAGTAGGTCTCAAGAGGGGAAGGAGAGCCAGCCCTTGAAAAACACTTCACAACTGTTCATTGTTCGTTCTCCTCTGACCCGACGTCCCCTCACTCTGCACTCGCTCACCCACTTCATTTTTAAGTCTTATCAGCCTCCTGCCTTGCCCTCCAGGGGAAAGCAGAATTCACAGATGAAAACAGAGTGCCAGACTCCCCGGAAAGCTTTTCAATGTCCTTTGCCCAGGAGAGGTTCTCATTACAATGGGGCCTGGACCTCAGCCATGAGCCTAGGGAGGGGAGAAGCGATTTCATTCCACTTAACCCAATTTGCTGGGCCCAGAAGGCAGCTAATGAGCAGCCTGCACCCTCGGAGTCATCGATACCACTTTCCAAATCAAGTTACCAAATTGGTCTTAAAACTGCTTCAAAGGGGCCAGGCTGACTGTTCCCAACGAGGCATCCTGCTGGCCATATGGCCACGGTTCCTGCCGGGGGCATCCTGGCTCAGCACCGGTGGCAGGGGGGAGCTAGCTAGCTGGCGCCTTTGTCTGTGTTTCGGGGCGCCCCATCCCCTCCCTCCAAAGCCTGATCCCCTGGGGTGGAACCCAGGGTACCACAGAAAAACAGGACACAGTTGTGGCAGAGAGATCCAAACTCAAGGAGGACCCAAAGGCAGAGGAGAAAGAAGAAATCCCCACACTCGACTGCACCCAGCTCCCTGGGAAGGTTCCCAAACAAGCCGCCCTGAGCTGGTGCCGGGCCCAGCCCGGCGTCCTGCAGAGCACCGGACAACAGCACCTCGGAGGTCATCCCCACACAAGGACAGTGGTGGGCAGATGCTATCTGTGATCTCGCTGAAGCCTCACAGTGCCCTGGGAGGTCAGGAGTCTTATTGCCCCCCCCCCACCCCCCACCCATTTCACAGACGAAGAAACTGAGATTACGGAATCGGTGCAGGGTCACGCGGCCAGCACGTGGCTGCACAGCAACCCAACCCGCAGCGGCCTCTTCAAACGCAGTCCGTGTTCAGCCCCTCAGTCACACTGGCTTCGGAGTGGAGATCTTGATCACTCACATTCCCATCTCTGTAATTAAACATAAAAATAGTCCAACGAAGCTTGCGCAAGAGCCAAATCTGCTTTCCCCAAGATGCCTTCCATTACTAATCCTAAATCAGCACCTACTTTTTCTTGAGTAGCTCATGGAATGTGAAGTCCTTGACCACCTTATCTTTAATCACACAAAGAGTCCTTAAGGGCACGGGATTATTCTTCTCTTACAGATGAGGAGAGCAAGCAGCTCTGAGATGTTGAGTGATATGCTCGATGTGACACAGCTAGGAAACAGAAGGACGCCTGTCCTATGTGTTTAACATGAAATTCACTTTATTAAGATTTTATTTACTTATTTGAGAGAGAGAGAGAGAGAGAGGGTGCACATGAGCAGGGGGAGGGGGAAGCAGACCCCCCCCACTAAGTGTGAAGCCCAACACGGACTCGATCCCAGAACCCTGGGATCATGACCTGAGGCAAAGGCAGATGCTTAACTGACTGAGCCACCCAGGCGCCCCTGAAATTCACTTTAAACACCTAACTCAGGGTTCTTTTCCCTGGATCAAGCTACCTGTCAGCCTGTCTTCAGGCTCTGTGGAAGAGTCTATGTCAACTCTACCAGCTGGGGAGACACGACACATCCAGACCACTGGTTCTCAACAAAATGTGATTTTTGGCCCCATTCCCCAAGGGAATGTTTAGCAATGTCTGAAAACATTTTGGATTATCACAATTGGGGGGCTGGGCTTTGAGAAGACAGTCCTACCTACTGGCATCTAGTGAATAGAGACCAGGGATGTTGCTCAACATCTTACAATGCACAGGACAGCCCTACAATGAGTTCTCTGGTTCAAAATGTCAAGAGTGCTGAGGGTACTCTAGACCTCCCACACGTCTTCAGCATCTTCATGGTCTGGATGTCCTACAAGGAGAGCTTCTGTATTTCTCAATACAACAAAACAGTACTTATTATTTTGCATTGAAATGTTAACAAAAATCATTCTGGGACTAACATACCCACAGAAGCCTTAGAATGGTTCGGCCAGAAATACGACCTGAGCTGATTCAACGCAGGAAGTAATGATGCCAGGACCTCCCGAGAAAGCCACCCTCTCCCTGAATGCTGCTGCTGAGAGCCTATTGTGTGTCAGACCCTGGGCTGGATCTGGGGGTGGTGCCAACGGGCAAGAACACTGTGAAATATAGGACTTGAGTGTCTTCTCCCCAGGGAGATGCGGGTCATCTCACAGAGCCACCAGATGGGCTCGTAAGGCCATTACATTACCTTTTATTCCGGGGACATTTCCAGGCCCTGAGGCCCAAAGTCCCCACAATAGCACTTTCTCTTCTTTTAGGACTTCAGGAGAAAGGCTCCAGACATAATAAAAAGAGAGCTGGAAAGACAGGTCATTGAGCTTGCCAAGGAGGCCTTGAGTCAGGGCCGGCTCCTGGCCTGTGCTTTATCCCTCAGAGTCCCAAGAATAGCTTGTGGAACCTCCCTGCTGGGTTCCTCAAGGGCCACCCCAAGGGCCACCCCAACCAGCAGCTGGGTGGGGAGAACCAATGCCCAACTTCAAAGCAGGATTTGACCCCAATGGCCCTTCTCTCCACTGAAAGTCAGCAAAGCTCGAGGCTGCAGTATTTGAACTGAACTGTTACTTTACCTGGTAAGCCAAGTCAGAATTTGAACCCAGCTCACTCTGCTCCACCTCACCAGGTTACTATTGCTAATTCTGGTCAACTAGTACATGGTGTGACTGCAAGAAAGCCCTGTACCTTCCTGGGCCTCAGTTTCACTACCTGTAGAATGGATGACGGCTGCTGTTGGGTCAAAGGGGAGAAGGTGGGTGACATCAGTGTCCATGCACGAAGATATAAATTAGGCACCTTCCCTGCTTGCTGAGCGGTCACACACAACCAAGAAGTGTTCCTGAGAACGGCTGTGTGGTAATACACAGAGACCTGGGTCTAAATCCTCTCCTGGGGTCACAGGCAGACAAACCCGGGCTGAGAGGTCAGCTCACCGATTTGAAGCAAGTCGAGCAAATTCTCAGAGAGCCCACCCACTTCCATGAGCGGAGATTGGTAGGAGCTGACCAGTGTGTGTATCCAGCCTACACGCAGCCATATGAAGAACCATACGCAGCGAGTGGTTCGCAGCTAGGCACACAGAACCACACTCCGAGGGCAGCCTCAAGTCTGCAGCTGGGGGGGGCCTGGAGCTCAGGCTGCCTGGGGGGAGGGCGTTGTAGTGTCACTGACCCCCAAGCAGGGGCCGAAGGGGACAGCGCCTTCCATGCTTGCTTCAAAGAACAAGAGGCCCAAGAAAATCAAGACACTCCCTGGAAGACAGAGAGGGACTGCCATGTCCCAAAGGTTAAAGTCCCACTCCACACGTACCTTCCAGAAGGGGGCTGACAACAGAAGGGGGGCACTTCTAGGACTGCCAGAGGCTGGGTGCGGGAAGAGAGAGAGTAAAGAGGGAAAACACAGGCCCCCAAACCAGCAGTCCACAGTTTGTTGAAGACTCGATGATTGCAAAGTGTATCGGGATGTTCACCGTCGGCATTAAAATAGGAAAATAATAGTAATAACAACTTTAAAAAAGTAATACCCAGTAATAGGAAACTAGAACAATAGCAAACCAGCTAAATAAGGCATGAAGTTTCCACCACTGTAATTACAAAAGCAAAATTTAATGGAGGATTTACTACAGACCAGATATAATCAGGTTGCCTTTTTTGTAGGTCAACAGTGGAATGCTGGCAACTTCAGGGGCTTCAACCTATCATTGTAAGCACTTTGCGTGTATCAGTTAACTTCCCCTATGGCACAGTGAGCAGAAGAATCCCTCCACCCCAAAAAGACACGTCTGCATCCTAATTGCCAGAGCCCGTGACTATGTTATATTACCCTCCTGACAGGGAACTTTGCAGATATGATTCAGGTTAAGAAGGGTCTTGAGCTGGGGATTATTCTGGATTATGAGTGTGTGCTAATCTAATCATATGCATCCTTGAAATCAGGGGAACTTTGTGCCCTGGGATCAAAGAGATGAGAAGGAGGAAGCGGAAGCGTGAGAAGCACGGTTGCTGGATTTGACCATGGAGGGAGGAAGCCACAAGTCAACGATGTGGGCCACCTCTGGAAGCCGGATACAGCTCCCAGCTGACAGCCAGCAAGAAAACAGGGATCTCCATCCTACATGTGCCAGAACCAGAACTCTGCCCAACAACTGGCATGAGCAGGGAGATGGACCCTCCCCTAGAGTCTGCAGAAGTGGATGCAGCTCAAGGACACCCTGATCCCCTGGTCCTAGCCCAGTGAGACCCCTGTCGGACTTCTAATCCATAGAAGTACGTAATAAATGAGGCTGAATGGGCGCTAACCCTGGGCTGTTACAGCAGCCATAGAAAAAACAAATACACTAGGTAAAAAGCATTCACAGCCACATGGAAGATACACAAAGACAAATCAGGATACCCCAAGCCACAGAGCCAGCAAGGGGGCCGACCAGGACCTGGCGGCAGCAGGACTCCAGGGACCCCTGGCCCTGCCACTTTGCGCTACAGCCTCTTGGAAGAATGGTTTCAAATCAAGTTTCTAGAGGACAAAGCAGAGGTTACATGTGGACTTATACTCTAACTGGAGTTTCTCTTTTCATGCACTTATTTTAAATTTTTTTTTTTAGGTATTTATTTATTTATTTATGATAGTCACAGAGAGAGAGAGAGGCAGAGACACAGGCAGAGGGAGAAGCAGGCCCCATGCACCGGGAGCCTGACGTGGGATTCAATCCCGGGTCTCCAGGATCGCGCCCTGGGCCAAAGGCAGGCGCCAAACCGCTGCGCCATCCAGGGATCCCAATTTTTTTAAATTTTTTTTTTTAGGTATTTATTTATTTATTTACATGCACTTATTTTAAACTGAAATTGAGAAAAAGAATAAAAACATAAGATAGTACCAACTTGTCTCAGAAAAACTAAGGGGAAAGTTCCATCCAGCCAGGGCCTGGATGGTGGAGAGACCAGGCCCGTGCTCAGCAGGCGCCCACCCATCTGCCACAGTGTTACCATGCTGAAATGCCTCCAGAGCAGTTCCTGAGGAGCTGCTTCTTCCCCCAGTGGATGATTCTTGTCCCACTGTTTGGGCCTGCCTCTGGCCCCCCCGAGACCTCACAAAATGGAGAGAGTTCAGGCCCGGCACAGCAGCAGGATCCCAGACCTTGGCACCATGTACCTCAATTACTCAAGCAGTATCCTCCCGGTGCGGAGACCCAGGGAAAGATGAAAAACAGGGATTCCAGCAGGTAGATGACCATGGACTTACCTAGAGGAAAGGAAAAGCTTTCCTTCTTCCAGGCTCTGCAGCTCTGGGCATGACACAGGAAATCCACAGACCCTTCCTGGCCTTAAGTCCGTGTGTCTGTCATCTCTTCCCAGCCCGTGGCCTTAAGCAAGCCACTTTATATCTTCAACTCTCAGTGTCCCTCATGGCAAACTGCAAACACCAAAAGGGCTGCCAACTGGCCCCTCAAAGGAGAGAACCTGGGAGCCCAGCCCCCCCTTACCAAGAACCATCATGATGACTGGTGTGTGCCAAAGACACCCAGGTACCTCGGAACAAGGCCCGGTGGAGTGTGGTCAGCTGGGACTGTAAGTGCCCTGGGAACCAAAGGGAGGCTCTTCAGAGCATAGCATTCCCAGGGACCTGGGGGCTTCGAGAAACCCCCACTTGGCTCAGCCTGATGTCTCCCAACACGGTCTTTCTCTAGTCGACTTACCCCGCCAAGCCACCCCATCCAGTCTCCTCTGTCCACAATGCACAGGTGCCTTCTGCTGGGATATGTCCCCTTCCCAGATCAGGGTGTGGGGCCATGGTACTGGCAGGGAAGGGCAAGAGCCGAACCCCCACACGGAGTAAGGTCGGAGGAAAAATCACACTGAGCAGCTGAAACAGACCCAGCTCTCTCCTCCTCGATAACCGTGAAGCACAGCAGAGACAAAGATGAAGCAGGAAGACCCCTAGTACAAGCCCCAGGGCCAATTCTCACCAACCGACGGAGAAACCAAACATCAGAAAAGGGAAGGGGCTTCTATGACAGCTCACAGCCCCACATCCTTCCACCGACCCATCCCTCTGTCTCTTCACCTGTCACATGGGTGTGAGGTCTGCTCTGTCCACCTCACCGCAAGGAGCACCGCTCAAGGGAGACAGGCAATGGGAACGTTCTCTGAGGGCATGTGGTGCATTGTGCCGCGTGACGACAGCAGCGCTAACAGAGCCCACGCTGCCGCCATACACAGACTCCAAGAGGAAATAACAAAGTGCAACCCAAGGTATCACCTATTTGTAAAAAGAGCCTGCGATTTTCATTCATTTCCAGGGAAGCTGACACCTTTTCTCGTTTTGCAGCTTTGAGAACAAATGGCCTTGCTGATTCAAGGTGTCATTTTTCTTTAAATACTTTAAGAGGCAAGAAAATATGTCAGAACCCCCGAAGGAATCTTACAGGTGACCTGTCTATGCAATCTGCATAAGCACAGGGTAAGGCCTTGAGCTCCTGTCACAAGCCTTCAAAACTCTGGGGCATCTCTTGTTCACCTGGAACAGAGTGCCATGGATACAGCGTTTGACAGGAGTCAAAGTCTCATCTTTGGCCAAGAAGAAACTGGATGTGCTGGGCTTCTCCGTCCCAGAATGGGACCCGCTCAGGGGCCTAAAGCCGTGCGTAGTCACTGGCTTCTCCTGGAGAGTGCTGGGATTTTTAACTTCACTCACATTTGAGCACTGTCGACTCCTCTTGGCCTCTGCAGACAGCCCAAGGGGGGCACCAATTCTGGAATGGGAGGGGTCTGGGGGGCAATCAGAACGCAGGAGCCCACACTCGCTGTGCAAAGACACCTCATTCGCTGAATGGCTCTGCTCCTTGTAAACAACCCCCCCCCCCCCCGCCCCTGGTTGCCTGAAGAGGCTGCAAAGCCAGGGATTTCTAGTGGCTTCAGTCTGCTGTAAAAAAGGCAGGTCTTGGAAGATCCCAGATAAGTGCCAGGAGGGGAAGAACAGAGAGAGGCTGGCATCACAGCATCCATCCTCAAACAGGCTTTGACGAGGACAGAGCACATAAAAGGTCATGATTTGGGGCGACAGAGACAGCGGGGGTCAAATTCCAGTTCTGTCCCTTTCACAGCAAGTGATACTTAGAAATGTTTTACCTTTCTGAGCTTCAGGTTTGAACCCTAAGTAATAGCATGCTTGGGTGATGCTCAGAAAGATTACACGGGATAAGGCCGCTAAACATCTCAAGACGTGCGCTCAAGACCTTTCAGCTCCTTGTCCTTGCTGTCACCGTGCTTACCGTTTACTTGTAGAGGCCAAGTGGGTGCCCGTAACAAAGTCACTGAACCAGATAAGATTACCACCAAGCGAGCGATGCAGACTGCAAGCCCACGTGGGCTGGTGACTCAGCCTGGACTGAAAACGAGGACAGGAAGTGGGACAACAGTGGTCATTTTCCTGATCTGCAAATTCTTTCCTGTGCAAAACTCTGCCAAGGCGTACGAAAGAATGCACACGGAGAATCCAAACAAGGGCGAGCAGGGCGTCTAGGAGGAAGGCGCTACTCTGTGGGGTATGTGGTCTGCAGAGGGGGAGCTGGGCTAGGTCACTAAGAAGGGCATGTCCCCAGGCAAGGCTATGGAGCAGAGCAGCTCAGGCCACCTTCAAGGTGAGGCGCCCAAAAGCCCCCCACTCACACGGGAGCAGGAAAGGAAGCTGTCTTGGCCTGCAGGCCGCCAGCACTCAGCAGTGCTCACTGCCCCCTGCAGCCTTTGAGGATGGACATTTGCAGGGGGTGGGGGTGGGGGGTGGAGGAATGTCCCCAAGGCCGGAGCCCGGAGGCCTGGCCCGTGCCAAAGGACGGAAGGAGGTGCGGATCTAACAGTCCGCCAAGCTCAGAGCACAGCCAGCATCAGGGCAGCCATAGGAAGTCAGAGGCCACACCCAACACAGCCTTCCTCCTTTCTGAGAAAGACCATCAAAGCAAAACAAAGGTGGCTGACAGGGTGGGGAACTCCTCATCACAAACAAGTGTTCCAGCCTGGCCACTTCAGGGCTTCCGTCCTGCTTAGAGAAAGCACTGTCTGCCCAACAACGTTCATCCCAAGACCACTGCTCGCTCGGACCCTCCTCTCTACCATCACTGAGCCATGTGTCCAGACCTGCCAAGAGTCTCCTCCTGAGCCCACAGTTCCCACCAACACCTTCCAGAATCATTCGTCTTCAGGTGAGTCACCAGCTCTTGTCAAATCCACCTGAACCAGGAGGATCCCAACAACCCAAGGGTGTCAGAGTGCATTCTGCACGCTGGACCCTGCTCTGTGTCCCCTATGGAAGATTTGACTTTGTTAGATATTCTCAGTGGCTCTTAGGTGTACTATTACTACCTCATTCTACAGGTGAGAAAACAAAGGTTCAGCAATGTTAAGTAAGCTCCCCCTTGCTGTGCACCCAGAGCCCATCTTCTGTGCCACAGGCCATGCACACCTCACCTTCCCCTACTCTGTGCACTCAGAACCCCGGGTTCAGTTGTGACTCTGACATTAGTGACATTTACCTCGGGTGAGGCCCTGGATCTCCCGGCTCTGAAGCTTCACTTCCTCCTCTGCAACAGGGGATGTTAACAACACCTGTCCTCCCAGTGGCTGTCTCAGTGTTGGTGAACGACAACCCCCACCCCATGGCCCAACACACAGCAGGTACTACATACGGCAACTGCTCCAGGGGCACATAGAGAAGACACACACGCGTGCAGACGCGCAAACACAAACACACACGCGCTCATGCACACACTCACACGTACACACATGCACAAGAAACATAGACGGACTCAACTTCTCTAAAAAAGCAATAAAATAACCTCCAGAAACAAACAGCAAACCAGAGACCAGGGAAGACACCAGCCAGCACACAGATGTTGTCTTTTACCTCCTTCCTGAGGGAAGGGAGATCTTAAGAAAGAAGAGAAAACCTAAGAGGGCCTGGGTGGACACTGGAGCACCCACGGGCAGCAATGATGACAAAACAAAACCGCCGCGTGTCAGTTTTCGCCCAAGCTCACCCGGCCCCAGGGCGACCAAAGCGGAGAAGGGATGAGCAATCACCAGCATGTCAATCCCGCCCCGGCTCCAGGTGCTCCGGTAAATCGCTGACAAGCCAACATCAAGAACGTGACTCCATCACCTTCCCAACACCTCCGCGTGGCTCTGTATCCCAGGAACGGAGTCTCAGTCCCGTTGGAAGCTATCGAGGGAACTTGTAAACAAACACTGCAGGCATAAGGGAAGCTGTGCTAAATGAAGGAAGTGGTCTGGAATCCTCCAGAGCCCAGACTTTTCTGGGGAAGAGAAAGCACAGAGTGAAGGGTTCAAGCAGCCCAAACTCCTTGCGGGCGCCACCCCCACACCACCACCAGGCTGGTGGCTTGACGGAGATGAAGACTGCAGGGCGGTCTTTGCAGGGACAGGGACCTGGGGCAAAGGAGGTATTCGATAAATTTTTCTCCAAGGACTGAATGAGCAGGATCGTGCCCCACAAAACAATTTCATGCAGTCACCATCATTCAGTGAAATGCTCGACGAGAGACTGAAGCTCCTGCCCCCTGCAAATATGAAGGTCACCTTCTCAGTTTCGTTCAGCAGACAGCCAACATGGGGCAAAGGAGACCTGCCACGATGCGCAGACAGGCGCTGGGTGCCGCAGCCTGCAGCTGGATCTCAGTCTTGTGATGACAAATGCCGACTTACAGGCAGCACACAGCTCCATTAACACCCACAGCCGACAGCTTTCTCCAGACATCACATGTCCATCTCATCTGACCCTCTTGCTTTACGAGACACAGGTGACGACCATTCACATTTCATGGATGAAGAACCCAGGACTCAAGATACCAAGCAAACGTGGCTATGGGTCACTCATCTAGAAAGCGGCGGCAGCGGCAGGATTTGCACTCAGCTCTGTCAATCTCCCAGGCTCTTACGAGCCCAGGCTCTTAAGCATGGTCAAGCCCAGAGAATGCAGGAAGCAAATCAAAACAGAACCCCTGAACTTCTATCTCAGGGTGGCCACACACTAAGCAAATGTCTCTAGGGTCTGTCCCTGCCAAATCCAAGAAGACCTCTCTCTGCCCCGCCACTTGCCTCCCTGTCCAATCCACCTGCATACACACAGGGTCTCCGCTCCACCAGTGTACCTCCAAGGGAACCACGCTCGTGGGGTCAGTGCCTCTCTCCATGGGAAAAGTGGGGAGCAGGGCTGAGTCTTCTGTCTAAATCCAGCACACAAAGGCACTTAATGAGTATCAGTGTCATTGAGTTGCACAGTGGATCAATACCCATCTATAAAACAGGAATAAAACTGTCACCTCCAGGGCTGTTGGCAGGGTACGATAACCCACAGAACTAGGGTTTGGGTTCTGATAAATGTATCCGTAATTCCTAAACTTTTACAGTTGGTAAATAGAAAAAATATGCCAGTAACTTTGCACGATGCCCCACATGCACTGGGGGCACATATACATCCATACATGTGTGTATGTGCATGTGTTGGGGTGGGGGGGGTGTTTATGTGTGTGCACATGTGTTCGTGCACTTACCAAAACAGAAATGTGTGTATGCAGTTATCTTTGAATTGGCAATGGAGAATCAGCCTTGAGAGCAGCTTGCGAGGCTGTAGCTTGGATCCATCAGGTAAAATGCTCACAAAGAGCAAGCCTGCCCAGTTAACTGGAGTCCAGTGATGTGCCCATAGAAGGCTGGGACTCAGCCACGTCTGGGGGGAGTATGATAAAGCTGGTGCTTGGAAGGGAGTAAACAGGGCTGGTTTCCAAGTGTTCACGTTCCAAGTATTGTAGGCAGGAAAGAAAGAAAGCTCATGCATCCCCCAAATTCTGCATGCCACACACTATTCACGCCCACTTAGGGAAATCCATCTCAGTCTTCCCTTTATCATCCCTTCATCCATTCCCTCTGCCAGGAGAAGGGTCAGAAAAGCAGGAGCTAAAAGCTACACAGGAGAGGCAACTCAGGTAGACACCTGCCACGAATGGGGAAGGAGCCAAGTGTGACCTGACGGCCTGAGCTGCCCACCTGAGCCCCACCTGCACCCCAGGGCCTCCCCACACCTGTGACTGGGACCCCTTTCTGCTGCAAGCGCTGGGTTTTCGGCAGGTGGGCTGTAGATGCAGGCCATTCCCGGCTGTGACATGGACCCTGGGCCCAACAGCCCTTTCCATCCACCGCCGAAGGCCGGGCCCCGGGTGGTGGTGTTCCTGGGAACCTGGAGAACATTCAGTAGAGGAAGCCCAGGGATGTGGCGGGAGGAGGAAGCGGGGCAGAGCGACCTGCCAAGTTTTCCAGAGGAAATGAGTAACCCGATGTCAGGCAGTGACGCCTCGCCAAGCGAGGAAGTGGCATTGTCTGGGGACCGGCCATGGGCCTTACATAACAAGCACCCCCCCCCCCGCCTCCCGCCTCCCCCTCCGCCCCCCCGCCCCCCCGCATTCTGGCCATGGCCGTATTTGGGGATTGGCAAAAACATCTGATGAGCACCTCTACCCTGTGTAAACACTGGCTTTATTAGGGTGGTAGAGAGAGGTCTGGCTCGCAGGCCTGCTTGGCTCGGGCCCGCTGCGAATCTGACTCAGCGTCTCTGGGGCCCTCCTTAGGCAGCGTGCACCCGCTGGGTGGCCGGGCAGCTCAGTGGTTAAGCCGGGCTCTGGGTATGGGGGGGGCCAAGCTGCCAGCCTCCACCCCCCACACACACCCCGATCCCCAACACTGTGTAGTGAAAATGGACAAAGCCCTCCCAGGAGGCAGCCAGCAGAGGAGAGGGGCATGGAAATGAGGAACGTCAAGTTCTTGCTGGAGTCGTAGGAGGATGCTAGGGGAGTTTAACAAAATCTTAAAATGCACGTCAACTCAAGTGACAGAGTCATGGATCACAGTGCCATCAGCAAGGCAGAGAGATAATGCCACCAAGGACTCAGTTCTCAGCAGTCTGCAAATCCACCTGCTGCTCACATGAAGGTACAGAGTCCGGGTACGAGGGCAAGAAAAACCCACGATGCTCCAATCTGGTCCCTTGGGGCGGCCTGCTAGGGCCCTACATTCACTGTTGTCACTTCCTACTCAAGAACAACCCACCCGGAAAGAAATTATCACACACATGTACACACGTGCACTCACGCACGCACAGATGCACATCCTTTGTTTTAAAAGCCAAGAAAATAGGCACAGAGAGATTAAGTTCTCCGGTTAATGTGAAACGTTGGGTCAGAATTTATGTATTTTTTTTAAGATTTGATTTATTTATTCATGAGAGACACACAAAGAGACATAGGCAGAAGGAGAAGCAGGCTCCCTGTAGGGAGCCCGATGTGGAACTCGATTCCAGGACCGCGGGATCATGACCTGAGCCACCCAGGTGCCCCTTGGGTCAGAATTTAAAACCCTAGATCTGTTTTACTTTCCACAAAAGGGATTTCTCCCCTTCCATTGGTTATCTGATTTTTTATTTCTTTCTCTACTTTTTAAAGTAAGCTCTACACCCAATATAGGGCTCAAACTCATGACCCTGCAATCAAGAGCCATGTGCTCTACGGACTGAGGCAGCCAGGCGCCCCTGTTTTTGTTTTTTGTTTTTGTTGTTGTTGTTGTTGTTGTTTTTTTGTTTTTTTTTTGTTTAATGATCACCAACTTTGACAAAGGCTGAGAGCACAGTGCAAATTCTTTTTCCTTACAACATGTTGGAGCAAGTGGCCAGCCCAGCGCCCCAGAATACTCTGCGGGGGTACTTCCAAAAGCTAGGACCTTCTCCCCAGATCTATAGCCCACCAGCACCAGCAGGCAGGTGACGCAGACACGTAGTAACATCACATCCTAGCCCATGCACATCAGCGGAGCGTCCACAATCAGCGCTACACCGAGTTGTCACATCTCGTCACTCTTCTCCCATCTGGGAACAGGTCCTCTGGCTTTCCTTAACTCGAATGACCTTGTTGCTTCTCAAGGTTATAGGGCAATTATTTTGAACCAGGTCCCACAGTTTGGATGTGTGTAATATTTTCTCATGATTAGATTCCCATTATGCATCTTCATTAACTTTTCCCTTTTTTTTTTTTTTTTTTTTTTTGCATAATTGCAAAGCCAGAGCTGGAGGAAAGGCTTCCTGGACAAGAGTAAATCATCTAAGTCAACTGTGATGACAACCTTCAGCCAGGCCTTTTTCATCAGGCGCGCGAAGGCTGTGGTAGTTTATGACTCACAGGAGGAGCAGACTGTAGTCTGGGGAGGGACTCGGTTTCCACGCAGCTCAAAAGATGCTGGCATCGTTCTCTCATGCCAGCTTTGCTTACAAATAAAAATTTAAAAAGAAAAGGAAAAAGAAAAAGAAAAACCTCAGAATTGAGTTTAAAAAGACCTTTCATGCGGTGCCAGGCCTCCCCCTTCCCCCCCCTCCCCGCCTCTGTTGCAAAGTACAATACATATGTTTATCTTGCTTCTAAGAAGGGGTATATTAAAATACTTGAGGATGTTCCCCTCCTAACCCTGGCATGCTGGCTCCGACTGGCTGTACAGCCACATACTATAATGAAGTGCAAAAGCAGCAGTCAATTATGGCTTTCGCAAACACAGGGATCTTTCCTGAGGTTGGAAGTCACATCACTTGAAAGGCTGACTTTCTTCAAACTTCCAGGAACTGAGTGGCCCAGGGCCCGTCTATTTAAAGGTCAACCCAGCCCTGCTGTATTTGGAGGGCGGCCGCGGGCACAAGCTTATTCTCAGCCCCTGTCCGCAGCCACCGCAGAGGGCCAGGCTGTGAGTAGCACTGTGTCCCTTCAAAGGGAGGGGACAGAGTGCCGGAGTCGGAGGCAGGGCCAGGGAGACAAGGGAGATGCAGTGATGAGTCGCCTCCAAGGGGCGGTGGCAGTCATCGGTGCTGGACGTAATAGAGCGAACTCCGTCACAGCGGATCCTTGCAAGCAACAACCACAACTCAGAATCAAGAGGAGTCCCAATTTTCTGGAATTTGATGGTCCTCATGTCCCCCTTGTAACTCAGCTCTGTGGGTCCAAGCTCTGGCAGGAGCCGATGGCCCCTGGACCCCTTTTGAAAGTTGACCAGAGGGGCAACAGTCTAGTTCACCCACTGACCACATATAAAATCTCTTAAAAGTGCTTAGCCCTTAGCTTTTTTATTTATTTTTTCATGAGAGACACAGAGAGAGAGGCATAGACACAGGCAGAGAGAGAAGCAGCCCCCCTGCAAGGGAGCCTGATGTGGGACTCGATCCCCAGCCCTGGGATCACACCCTGAGCCGAAGGCAGGCACTCAACCACTGAGCCACCCAGGCGCCCTAGCCCTTAGCTTGATGTTAACTCAAACAGCTCTGCATTTATGGAATTTCCTCTGCTTGTTTGGTACTTGTTTATTCTTCCAACTGCTGGCCAATTCAGAACTGCCAGGTTATCAGGAAACCATCGCTGATAGTGCACCTAAAACGTGTTCCGAGTCCTATGGGTAAGCAGCTGGCACAGCTTCCCAGCCCCAGCCGCCCAGCTGGTGAGGGATGCGGCTAGAACACACACGCCCTCCACATGCCTACCACGCTCGTGAAGGCAGTGAAGTCGTGAAGCAGAGAAATCCTATAGATCCTCCACTACCTGGCAAGGATGGCCATGCTGGGAAGAATGATCCCACCTGTCAGGTACTCGAGGGTGCTTTACAGGAGATGGCATCTGTAGGGCTGCCTTTAGTGGGCTCAGAGAAAAAAGGAAGAGGAATCCAGGAAGAAGGTACAATGTGAGCAAAAGCGATGAGACCCGAATAGGGCCTGGATGGATGACAGCGGGCTGGCAAGCTGAAGACCCAAATGCATGAAGTCCTTTGGGACATTTTTGCAGCTCCTGTGAACCAAGCACTGACTTGAGACCAGTCACTATCCCGGGACACCCATTCATGTCATCTGAGTCCTCACAACCGTGGCGGGTAAGAGAAATTACCAGGCCAGGGTTCAGATGAGAAAGTGCAAGGCCTGGAGAAGAAATACTACTGACCACCCGGTTGCTGGTGGTAGGGCTTGCCCTTGATGCTGGGCTGTCCGGCACCAAGCCTGCTGCACCTCCCATGTGCCTTCCCAAGGCCTTTTTCTGCTGAGGTCACTGCTGACACAGGAAAGGATGCCGCTGAAGGGGAATGGGATTGGGGGGAGGGAGGAGGAGAGAGAGGAAGGAGGGAGGGAGGGAGGAAAGGAGGGACAGTGCCAGGACTGTGATTCAGTGCAGACCTTTTCTAGGGTCTGATTAGTTTGAAAAGACTTTGAAACCAAATCCAACAAAACACAACACTTAGTGGGCCAAGCCAGGAAGGAAGCTCAAGCAGGCAATCTCCAAGATTCGGCGTCATCAGAGGGGACCCAGGAAGGGACGCTGTTACCAGATAGGGTCTGAGGGTGCACTCCCCAGAAAGAGGACCTTGAGATGAGAACTCTTGTTGGCCTGTCTGCTGGAGAGAGTGCACGGGACAAAGGGAGTGGGGGGCGCAGGCCAGCTTGAGAGGGGGCTCAGCAAGGAGGGGGTCTCAGCGGGACACCAGCCTCAGCCCTAGCCCACGGGAGTTCTGGAGCATGAATGGCACCACAAAGTTCACCCCACCTGGAAGCATGGGGGGGGCATGGGAGGGTGGCTGGCCTGCTGTACCCAAGTCAGCAGCAGCTGGGGAACGGTGGGGGGGGGTCTGGGGGGGTGAGCAACTTCCTGGATAAGGCAACAAATCTCCAGAGAAGGGGGCAGCGTGAACTTCAGCAGCTGGGAGGTGAGTGTGCCGTCCCGTCAAGGGGACCGGGGAAAGAACACCAGCAGCATCCACTACAATTAGTCATCCCTAGATGACCGGGAAATGACCAGCAATGATAAGAGTGCCCATTTTTTAACGTTTCCTGCCTAAGCCAGATACCGGGCCCGCGCTGAGTCAGCCGCTGAGATGAGTGCTGAAGCAGCGGGGACGGCCAGGGACGAGGAACGCGGAGGGGTGCCACGGGGACAGGTGTCTGCAGAGACGCGGGACAGCAGAAAGGGCGTATCGCCCGAGCGTGCGTCTCTTCCCTGCTTCTCTCTCCTAAGGACAGTCACCCCGTGATGTCACATGAAACGGACCTAGGACACAAACTCAGCCTTCTGTCCTCCTATCCAGAAAACCCCCAGCAGGACGGCCTAGGAGACGTGTGTAGATCTCTTCGAGAGATTATACCACAATCTGATACTGTCGGTCGGAACTACCAGATAAGCCTCCTACGGTGTCTGGCATGTACATTCAGTGCTAAGTAAAAGCTGAGCGGCTCGCGGCTCGCCAGCTGAGCACATGTCAACCTCCACCTCCACCACCGGCTTCACGTTAACCTCCCAGACCTCTTCCCAGAACAGCAGAGACTCGTTTCTGAATGAGTCGGCCGCCTCCGAGTCAACAAATGAATGGAGACACAAAGTGTGGTGGATTCATACAGCGACATAGTATTCGGCTGTTTAAAAAAAAAAAAAAGAATGAAGCATTGATATATGCAAGAAGTTTCATGGAAGAGACTTGGAAATATTATGCCAAGTGAAATCAGCCAACACAAAAGACCCATATATAAAACAAGAATACATACATGAGACAGACAAATCCAGAGACACTGGCAGAAATGGGGGGGGGGGGGGATGACTGCTAAAGGATACGAGGTTTCTTTTTGGGGTAATAAAAATGTTCTAAAATAGATTGTGGGACGGTTGCACAACTCCACCGACCTATTAAAACCACTGAATTGTACACTTCAAGCCAGTAACTTGTAGGGTATGTGAATTATATCTCAATAAGGCTTCTATATGGAGCCGTGCCAGTAATACCACCAATGCCAATCCCAGCCACTGTGCAGACATGTTAGCTGTGGCTTCCAGAACAGTATGCGCTAGGTCTGAACAACTCCATGAACATGCAGATATGTGTCCCCGAATGCACCCCTCAACAGAGGGCACGACCCTGCCAGCTGAGAGCCAAAGGGCTTTTAGAAGAGCTGCTGCCACCCGCCCCCCAAAACTCTGACCCTCGCGATCCAATGCCACAAGGGCCACACAGCGGACGGCCTGCAGATCTTATTTTGTCTCCCGCCCCGAGCAGTTCCTAAACAGTGGGAGTTAAATATTTATAAAGAAGTCACTGTTTAATGTTCCATCTGTACTTGCGAAGCCTGACGCAGGGAAATGCTGAAGTGACAGCTGATTATACAACCCAGGGGAAGCCCGCGCGCCGGGGCGCCTGACAGTCCCCAGGACTCTGGCCTCACCTTCCCGCCTGTTGTTTCCAGCAGAGCTGTCTTCCTCCTCAGGGAGCCCTCCAATGCTACCCTCCTCCTCCTCCTCCTCCCCCCCTCCTCCCTCCCGCCCATCGAACCAGAGGAAATAGCCCTTTGGGCCAAAAGCTGCAGGTCTCAGGGCTCCTGATGAGTTGCTCTGAGCAGTTCCTGAGTAAGTGGAGTGCTGTGGGGGCGAGGTCTTCCTGCAGGGAAGCAGCGCACAGAACAGGAGGGCCTGCAAACCGGGGCAGCCAGAGGCACAGGCGTGGACCGGGATTGCCTTCTGAGGACTCCCGAAAACCATCCTCCGTGCCAGGCCCCAGTCTGAACACGGCATGGAAAGTGAACACCAAAACCAACTCCCAGACCTCACATCCCAGCTTCAGTGAACACCAAAACCAATTCCCAGACCTCACATCCCAGCTTTAATCTTTCCTGCCTCAGTTTCCCCAGCTGTAAAAGCGGCCTGGAAGGTCCAGCTGATTTACAGTCACTTCTGAGCATGAAATAAGATGGAACTTAGAGGCATGGAGCAGATGTAGCTATTTTTCTTGTGACATGAAGGTGAATGAATGAGACACGATACTGAGAGGCCGTGTCAGGTGCTTTACCTCTCTGCCTGGCTTCTGCCCATCTGGTTAAGGTGTAGGTGGGTCTGTCCAGGCCAAGCAGTGTGGGCATTGTGGGCATCTCTATGCAGATCAGAGAGTGGAAGGAAAGTCTTCACCTGTAAACCCTCCATCTCATCCTCAGGCCTCCCTCCTGCACTGCCATGCACACCAGCAGGCGAGGGGTTCAGCATCTCATGCCGCCCGCTGCTTCTCCGACCACCGACCTGCTTCCTGCTTCTCGACCACCACTACCTGCTTCTCCTTCCCGGCTCCATCCTCACTCGGCTGTGACCTTGGGCCACTCTGGTTGCCTGTCCCTGCCCTCCACAGCTTCCCACACACATTAGGGGCCATCCGTGTTGCTGATAAACTGCAAGGTGGGGAGGTGTCCGCGTCTGCTATCCCTGTCACTCCTAGGACTCCTTTTGAGGCCTGGGCACCCCGTGGCTAATGCACAGGGGCTGGATTGTCTGCTGCACTGGGGAACAGCTCTGCCAACATGTGCACCTGGCCTGCCCCCATCCACCCTTGGAATCCCACTGGCTCTATCCCCAGGTCTTGAGGGAAGGAGAGAGGGGAGGCCTTGTAGAAGCCCACTGGCCTCCTCCCTCTTCCTGCTGTGCAGGTAGCGCTGAGCTGGCGGGGGGGGGGGGGGGGGGCGCACCATATCAACAGGCAAAGTCCCTTTCTGCAGGGATTGTCCCTTGTTCCGGGAGCCAGATGCATAAAGGACTAAGATAAGCACAGGCACGAAGGGAATAAGAGGGCTCAGGGAGACGCAGGCCAGGCAGGGAAGAGCAGGGGCAAGACCTGAGCCAAAGGAACGGTGTGGAGAAGAGGACCCAGAGAAGAGCTACTTGACCCGAAGCCACTTAAAATAAGGTCCAGATATTTACAGTAAGTGGGGCAGGTCTGTGTCCTGGAGAAAGAGGGACTTTCTCCTGAAAAGACAAACTGCCAGCACCTGCTTTTGATCCTCAGCTCTACCTCTCATTTGGCTGTGATCTTGGGCCACTCGTGTCACTTGTCCCAGCCCCTTTCCTGGGGGTGGGTACTTTACAAGAAACAAAGAACTATAAATATCAAACATTTTACAATCAGAACTTAATGATTTAGCATTTATATATTACAAATGCCTAATGCATTAATTACAAATGATCATAAATACAAATAAGGTCTGTCTTATACCTCACGTCGAAGTTGTCACTTTAAACTCTGCTCTAGGGGCACCTGGGTGGCTCAGTCGGTTAAGTGTCTGCCTTTGGCTTAGGTCAGGATCTTGGGGTCCTGGGATCTAGCCTCACATCGGGCTCCCTGCTCCTCCCTCTCCTGCTCCCTCTGCTTACGCTGTCAAACAAATATATGAAATCTTTTTTAAAAATAAAAATAAAGGGCAGCCCAGGTGGCTCAACGGTTTAGCGCCGCCTTCAGCCCAGGGTGTGATCCTGGAAACCCAAGATCGAGTCCCACGTCGGGCTCCCTGCATGGAGCCTGCTTCTCCCTCTGCCTGTGTCTCTGCCACTGTGTCTCTCATGAATAAATAAATAAAATCTTTAAAAATAAATAAAAATTAAAAAAAAACCCTTGCCCTAAGTATTAGTCACACAAAAAACGAATCCAATGCCAAAGCTTTTCTTACCACATATTTTGTCACAAAATATAAGCTCCCTTCACTCCTCATCATTAAAAGGATCATTTTACATAAGACCTTCCCGGACTTCTTTCTTAATCTTCCGAAGGCCTCTTAATTCTTTTAAAATTTTTAAAAAGATTTTATTTATTTATCCATGAGAGACACAGAGAAAGAGGCAGAGACACAAGCGGCTCCATGCAGGGATCCCAATGTGGGATTCGATCCCAGGACTCCAGGATGACACCCTGAGCCGAAGGCAGACGCTTAACCACTGACCCACCCAGCCGTCCCTTTTTATATTCTTTTATTTCTAAATCACTTTCTTTTGATTTGCATGGAATCATCTTTGTGTTCTTTCCTCCATGTTAACTGGTCTGATTCCCCCAGAGCCCCCAGGCCTCCCTGACCACAGTACTCAGGACCCCTACCCGCTTCTCTCTCCCCACAGTGTAGTAAGTACCAGTACCCTACATCTACCCTCTGGTTCCCTTTGTAGTTGCTTCCCTGGCCAGGGAGGCCCCGGACGGCAGGGATCTACGTCCATTTCTCAGGCTGTTAGCTGTATTAGCCCTAGAGTATCAGGCACTGCACCAGTGTCTGGCACACAGAAGGTGCTAGGCCAGTGTGAGCAACTCCAGAAGCCTGCCCACAGTACCTGTACTTGCACTGGGAGACCCTGCAGTCTAGGCAAACGTGCTGTTTCTGGCCACTGCTCTGCCTTAGGGAGAAAAAGCCCCATTACCCAACTCCCCCAAAGTCACCTCACTAACCAGGGAGACAACCGTGAACAGGACAGATACTTACATACATACTATAGCCGCACGTGTATCCGCCAATCGAAAGGCAGGGTCTGTCTTTGGGCCACTGACTGGAGATGCAACTCGTCTTTCTTGCAAAAATACACACTCACTGTGCAGTATCTACGATTTCTGATTTCTACTGCTTTAAAATAGTGCAAAAGTTCGTCCTCTGCAAAGCACATGGAATACAGACTTCTTATAGTTTGACTATGTTTTTTCCCCTCTATTATTTTACAGCTGTTCTGCCCCCTAAGTGGTTCGGTGACAACTTTTTAGCAAATCAAGGTTATCCGTTCTTTCCAAAGTCCCAAACTTAGTTTTCATGCAGCGACTCTCTTTATACTCAAATTTCTTCAGGTTATGCAATATTTAATTACCGACACAACTAACTTTTGGCCGGCAGAGAAATCAAAGAGTGGTAAAAGCCTTTTGGCACACCAGTACCAACAGCGGACATTTAACGGGTGTTTGCCACATGCCAGGAAGCATTGTTCTAAGCCTTACATATATTAACTCATTTGATGCTCATAAACACCCTAGAAGGTAGGGGAGTCCGGTTTTGGAGATGAAGCAACCAGGCACAGAGAGGTTACTTAACCTGTGCAAGGTCAACAGCTAGTCAGGAGCAGAACAGACGTCTTCATCTGGACAAATGGACTTGTGAGTAGCCCACCAGCCCTGCGCCTTCAGTGACCCTGGGGCCTCATGCAGTTTGCTGCACAAAAATGGGCGAGGGAACCAAACAGAGGTCAGTGAAGAGTTTCTGCTACTCTTGCCCTGGACTGACAAATGTTCACAACGTCTGGCCATCAGCAAATGACTGATCATCGTCAGATGTGGGTGGGCTGGACGCTACCAGTGAGTTTATTAGTGCATATTTTCATGTTACATGACTTCTGTCTCCCTGCGCAAGCTGTCTGTAGGAACACAGACACAGAGGACTCCCTCAATTCCTATGTGGCTGAGGCATGAACTACGAGTTGGGGGCACACCAAGAAATGAGGTGGCTTCAGAGCTGAGCCGAGTTCTGGGCGGATGTATGGGGCCAGGGGGTTTGGAGGTAGCACTGCCTACACAGGGTGCTCCATGTCCAGCATCAGGCCAGCAGTGCTATCAGCCTGCTGCTTCTCCCAGCGGGCAGCATGAGATGCTGAACCCCTCGCCTGCTGGTGTGCATGGCAGTGCAGGAGGGAGGCCTGAGGATGAGATGGAGGGTTTACAGGTGAAGACTTTCCTTCCACGCTGCATAGAGATGCCCACAATGCCCACACTGCTTGGCCTGGACAGACCCACCTACACCTTAACCAGATGGGCAGAAGCCAGGCAGAGAGGTAAAGCACCTGACACGGCCTCTCAGTATCGTGTCTCATTCACTGCCCTGAGCCTCAGTCCCCGTGGGCGGTACCTGCTTGGCAGAGTGGGGGACAACTCCCTCCCATTTCACAGAAGGAGGAACAAATAGTCTCCAAAGGCCCCCCTCTCCTGAAACCCAGACACACTGAGAACCGTGTCACTAATTAAATAACTCTCCAGACTAGAAAAGGAAATGGATTTGCTACCTGAATCACTTCCATGGGGTAGAAGAGGTCACCTCACTATTTCTTGAAATAAAAAGCGTCAAAGAGGAGCTCAAGGAACTCAGTTTCTCAGCTTTGAAAGGGTGCCACACTAGAAAATGCACACTCTACAGCGGCCCAAGTGCTACCTGAAGTGTGGTGGCAGGTGGCTTTAAAATATAAGCACACGGGGGGCGCCTGGCAGGCACCGTTGGTTAGGCGTCCGACTCTTGGTTTAGGCTCAGGTCATGATCTCGGGATGGTGAGATCAAGCCCAGTGTCAGGCTTAGTGCTCAGCATGGAGTCCGCTTGAGAATTCTCTCTCTCTCCCTCTGCTCAGCCCCCACGCTCTCCTATCTCTAGAAGAAATAGATCTTTAAAAATAATAAGTACACACAAAAATACTACCTTAGACTTTACTGCTCCCGTTTATATGGGGAGTTGGTCACAGTCCTGATCTTCACATGCAATCATATCGTGAGGCTGTGGATGCCTATACACACTCAAGATGTCCTGCACGTTATTCCTTTAACTTCACCCTCAAATGGTGCTCCAGAGCTGGGGAAACAGGCTCAGGGAGATTATTAAGACGCATAACCAATGCCACCCAGCTAGGTAAGTGGTTAACCCAAAGAGATGACAACTCAGAAGGGACATGGCATCTGCCTCCATCAACCGGGAAGCTGTCACCTGGAAGAGTTTGTTTCATCGGGAAGGTCGCAAGGATCAGAACCCACACGGCTGGGAGAGACAGCCCACGCCTCGGCGGAAGGAAGTACATTAGAACCGTCAATGCCACCTTTCTGGTGGTAGTAAGTGCCGCATCAGCGGAGGTACTCAGGGCCACACTGGACAGACAAGTGGCCGGGTTGCTACAAGTGGACAATCAACTTATCTCTTGGGCGTTTAGCCTGGACTGGGCAGGGATTCCATGAATGAATCAAGTCTTAAGCATTTGCTTGCTGTGTTATGCGTGCACACAACAAAGTTTATATAACTAGCACATTTCAGATTCAAGTTATTTAACCTTTGTTCATCCCTGCAACCCCCAGAAAAGGTGGATGACCCATATGGGTGGCATCAGCAAAGTCTCCTTTCTCCACTGAGCTATCACCCAGCCGTTTACGGAGGATGTACTATGTGCCAGGTGCTGTGTGGGAAATGTGGATGAATAATGCAAGTCTCCAGTTCCTGTCTTCTAGGGCCCACAGCGCGCTGGGTCAAGTTCATCAATGATAGCAGAAACAGACGAACATTCCTGAGGGCCTTGTGGATTCCGGACAGTGCATTAGAGCGGTTCTGGAGGCCACAAGAGTTATGGTAATATCAGGCCCACTGACAAAGGAGGACACAGGCCAGAGAGGATAAATGGCTCCCTGTGTCCACTCAGTGAGCGGAGAGCCCGCCTTCACATTCAGCCAGCCCCGTCCAGCTGCAAAGGGCACCCTCTCTCCACGGCACTGCCAGGTGCAATGATGCACATTCTGGTACCAACGGGAAGCCTCCTCCACCGGGAAAGTCAGAACCGGCCTCTGCTGTCTCCACTCCTCCACGCTTCACCCTCAAGGTCATTCTACGGCTTCCTTTATGCTTTACCACTGGCCCAATCCAATTCCGGTGGCAGTGCCCGCCCCGGATGCAGGCCAAAGACGGGCCATGCTCTGATAGCAGAGATGAAAGGCAGCGCTGCAGTGTGCATGAGGTCCGAACAAACGTCAACTGCTTTCATCAGGAAAACCCCAAATTACCCGCTCCTAGACACAGCCTTTCATCTCCGACAGGGCAAGCGGAGGCTGCTCATTAGAAAAGCTGCCTTGTCCACAATCTCCCTTGTGGGGCAAATGCCAGCGTCCCCCTCGGAACTGCTGCACTGGCGCGCTCTGAGGGGCGGCGGGGCTGTCGGAAACACGGGCCCCGCTCTGCCCTTTGCTGCAGGACGCTGACTGACCCGACACAGAGCAGTCCTGTCCCGGCCGGGCGCCACCGCTGCAGAGGGAGGGCACTGCCGTCAGACAGCGTCCCCAGAGCGGCTGCAGGAGCGCGGTGCCCGCCAGGCCGCTGCTGTGTGCCTCCCACACACACAGCCTGCAGCCCCAGGAAACGGAGGTTTGGGACCACAAACATAAATGTTCAGGAGGACTGACCGGCCCCACTATTTCTTCCCTCTTTCCTTTTCTCTCTCTTCTCCAGCAAAGCCGGCAATTGAGAACTCCACATCACAGATTCCTGTGGCTACAAGGGGCCTCTTGAGGTCATCAACACCACTCGCCCACATCAAGACAAGCCTGTCCTGAAGCTGTCGCAGAAGGCAAGCCATAGTCCTCATTAAAGGCATCTTAAGGAGAGGTTGCTGGCCTGCCTTGTTGCTACGAGCACGGTCTATGCCCTTCTGAATCGTAACACCCATAACATTTGATTTTCCTATTTTATTCCAACATCTATGTCTCACTTATGGCTGTGAGCTCTTAAGACCTCCTGTGTCCTCAGGACTTAGCATACTGCCTGATCCAGAGGGGCTACCCAGTAAATGCAGGTTATGCGTGGGCAGGTGGGTAGGTGGGTCAATGGATGGGTGGGTGGGTAGGTGCATAGATGGGAGAGTAGGTGGGTTAACAGATGGGTGGGTGAGTGGGTCGACGGGTGGATAGATGGGTGAGTGGGTAGGTCAATGGATGGGGGGGTAGATGGGTGAATAGGTGGGTGGAGGGGTGAGTGGGTGGGTCAATGGATGGGTGGGTGGGTGGGTGCGTAGATGGATGAGTAGGTGGGTCAACAGATGGGTGGGTGGGTGAGTGAGTGGGTTGATGGGTAGATAGATGGGTGAGTGGGTAGGTCAATGGATGGGTGGGTAGATGGGTGAGTAGGTGGGTAGAGGGGTGAGTGGGTGGGTCAATGGACGGGTGGGTGGGTAGATGGGTGAGTGGGTGGGTGAGTGAGTGGGTGGGTGGATGGAGTGGGTAGATGGATGGGTGGGTGGGTCAATGGATGGGTGGGTAGGCAGATGGGTGGACGGGTGGCTGGGTGGGTACATAGGTGAGTACCCACAAGATGAAAGTTCAGGCAGAAAAAGGAAAGACAAAAGATGTTTGCAATTAGTGGCTATCAAACATACCCACTGTAGACTGTCAGAATCTTGACATTTTGGGGCCAAGAGGAACTTGAGGGACCCCAAGTGTCATTCTCCCCTCATTTTGCAGATGTAAAAACTGAGACTCCTAATACAGGTTGCCTTGTCCAAGGTTACTGACTGAGAGTGAGGGAATCCATAGCAACATCTACAGCTGTTGGCCACCTCAATCAGAAGAATAAAAGGCAATCCAACCTGCTGTCAGAACCAAAATGATACTCACAAGGGTGACCTGTACGGAGAGGCACCGCCTCTTACCTCCCACTTGTAAAGCTTCAGTTAAGTGCTCCTAAAAAAGTGACAGAATCAAGAAGAAGAGGACACAGGGAAGAAAGAATGCAGGTCTTCCACCTTGACAAGGCCAGGTGAAGGCGACAGCCAAACAACTTCCCATTGGGAAAGCCAGTTCTCCTGTCTCTCCCTAGATCACACACCTCTGCAGGGTGAAGGGGGGAACAAAGCAGAGCATCTGCATCTTCCTTCCCCGTGTCTTCCTGCAAGAATTTCCACAATGAAAGAAAAAAAGCAGCCAAAAGCCAAAGATCAGAATGAAATTGTCCATCTCCAGCTTGGTTATGGAGAAGAGAGGCAAGTCAACCCACAAGTGCTTCCTGACCACCCACAATATGTTTGGTCCAGGGCTGAGCACACACAAAGGACAACGAGAAGTCTAAATCCTAGACCAAGTGCACAATTCGGGTCATGGACTGCCTCCTGCTCTTTCATGCTCTTGTCCAGGCAGCAAATCAAGACTAAGCACCAGTCACATGCCCCTGAGCTAGATTTTGTTGCTTGGGTCTGTTCTATGCTGAGTATGCAAGAAAGTTGACCTTGATTCAAGGAGTGATCCTGCCCATCCTTCATGTCCATATGGTGCTTTTCCGTCTTTAAAGCCCAGACACAGATACAGTTGGTCCTCATAACCACCCCAGAGAAGATGCCTAAGTGTTCTCCTGCTCCCCCACTACACATTTAGGAAAAACTGAGGTGCTGTGGGTTTATGAGATTCATCCACAATCACGCAGCAGGACAGGGACTCAAACCTTCATCTTCTGTTTTCTTTCAGCTATAGATCTTTGCCTCCTCGGGAAGGAGGTGAGCAGTGTGTGTTGGAAACAGATCCTGTAGGCAGGCGGCCGGAGTGCATCAGGTTTCAAAGGACTTGGATGTGTGGAAGGTAAGGGGCAGGTGTCTCACAAAGGATACGAAGCTGAGCTGCTTGGAGTCAAGGCCATGCATCCATGAGCTGAGTGAGAACAGTTCTTGACTGCACAGTGTTGAGTTCACTCTGATGCAAAGCAAAGCAAAACAAAAGCCTTTTGTGTTGCCCACGAAGAAGAGTAAAGTGATCATGTCAGGCTCACATAAGCCCATGTTCCACATCTGTGGGTGCCTCTCTAAACTGTGTGCCCTAACTGAGCCTCTACTTTCTCACCTGTAAAATGGACATAATGGGGCCCACTCCATCTATAGAATTCACTGGGGTCAAAAGTCAGACGTAAAGTGTGTAAAGCATGTGCCCCACATTTCCTCTTTTTTACCTCAGGGGGACCTGCTGTGCATGTGTGTTTTAGTTGAAGTGAAACTAACAAAAACTAAAAGTAACCATTTTAATATACACAATTCAGCGGCATTTAGTACATCTGCAATGAGGACAACACTTCTACTTCCAAACCATTTCCATCATCCCAAAATAACACCTCATCCCCATTAAGCAGTTATGCCCCATTGCCTCCCACCCCCAGCAACCAAGGATCTGCATTCTGGCTTAATTCTGAACATGTCCTGAAAATGGAATTCCTGCATTTTGTAGAAATGTAGGAATCCTACAAAATGACCTTTTGTGCCTAGCTTTTTTCAATGTTCTTGAGGTTCATCCATGTTGTAGCAGATTATCAATACTTCCTTTTTATAAATAAAATCAGTATTTGATCAAATCAATGCTTCTATAGAGTGCAATCGCTAGGTCATAGAAGGATTCTATACCTAACTGTGAGAAACCACCAAGCTGTATTCCCCAGTGGCTTAACCCTGTTACATTCCCATCAGTGGGGCACAAGGGCTCCAATTTCCCTACATCCTGGCCAACACTAGTTATTTTCTGCTCTTTTGTAATTATGATTATAACCATCCTAGCAGGTATAAAGGGAAATCTCATGGCTTTGATTTACATTTCCCTAATGACAAATGAAGTTAGGCATCTTTTCATTCGCGGGCCATTTGCATATTTCCTCTGGAGAAAGGGATATTGAGGTCTTTTGCTCATTTTTGTATCGGATTGTTTGTCTTTTTGTTGTCGAGTGTTGGGAGGTTTGGGGGCAAGGTTGTGTGGCAAACCGCCCTGCTGCCTCAAGGTGAACGATCTGGTGGTCAGACAGGCACCTCACACAGACAGAGCAGGGCAGCCCTGTGGGCAAGGCCCAGCCCTTCACTGGGACAGGCCGGCCGAGGCTCTAGAGAGAACAAAGATACAACTCAACTGGGCTGGGAAGTGGGAGCTGAGCAGAAGTCTGAGGGAGGCTGAAAAGAGGGAAACACCCAGGAAGACAACACCTTCCACTGGCCTGGAGTGGCTGAGCAGGTGATCTGGGGAGTCAGTGGTCACCTGGCTTCCATTCCCACAGCAGAAAGGGGAGGAAGCATGCACAGTGGGTGAGAGCGGAAGGAAGCACTTCCAGCCTGGAGAGCTTCCAGAGGCCCTGAACCTGGCTGAAACTCTCAACAACTGGCACAGAGCATAGACTACTGGGGGAGGGGTGGCACCCCACCCCCACCCCCATGGCGAGCAAGGCCTTGATGGGGCCTCATACTTAACAGCTGCCATCACTCAGTGAAACACCATCTTCACCAAAGAGGTGGGACTGGCCACAGTCACACATGGCCCAGCATGAACTGTGATGGTCCATGGCTTCCCAGTGCCAAAGGACACATGCCAGGTCAGGCTCAGTGGATGAATCTTCTGATCACCGAGCTACAGAGGGAATCCTGGTTTGAATGCCAGGCACTGGGAGCAGATGTGAAGAGGAAGCCATGCCGGAGCTGAGGGGTAAGGCACACTCTCCAAACCAGAAGAAAGCACAGGCACGATGGGGACACCTGCAGAGAAAGGCCAGCTGGACAGGGGGACGTGAGCTGAGCCCAGAAGTTAGCAAGAAAGGGAGGAGAAGATGGAACAGTGACCCTGTATTTGGAGTTGGCAGACCTGAGTTCAATCCTAATGCCACCATGTACAACCTGCAGCATTCAGGCAAATTCCTTAACCACGCACAAGCCTTTCCTCCTTCGTGCATCACAATGCATCAAACTTCTCCACTAGGATGGTTGTGGGATTACATGGGGGAAGAGTGGGCTCCAGCCTCACGGAGCCGTCACCCTGCAGAGGGCCCACCTGCGTGACCTCGGCAGCTTCTCCTTGTTCAAATCCCTTCATGGCCACTTACCCTCAGAGAGATCTTTGGCAGGTCACTCGACTCCTTTGAGTCCGAGTTTGTTCATCTTTAAAATCAGAGTGGTGATAACAGTACCTATCACGTAGGGCAATCATATGGGTTACATGAGTTAACACATGTCAACCATTCAAGATGCCCAGGAAGTATCTCCAAAATTTAGCCAGCTAGCATGATTAGACAACCTTCAGGAAAACCAAGCAGTCCTCCCCGCTCAACCGATCCGTGTGTGAGTATAGATACTGCAGTGAACCCAATGCCAGCTCCAAATGCTCCAGCTGCAGGATCACAGAATTTCTTTTTAAGATTTTTTTTTAATTTATTCATTCATGAGAGAGACGGGGCGGGGGGGGGAGGCAGAGACACAGGCAGAGGGAGAAGCAGACTCCAAGCGGGGAGCCTGACGTGGGCCTCGATCCTGGACCCCAGGATTACCCTGAGCCAAAGGCAGACGCTCAACTGCTGAACCACCCAGGTGTCCCAGGATCACAGAATTTTTAAACAGGGGGATCTGCTCACTCCTCTTGAGGAAGAAGAGACAGCCCGAAGGCTCACCTAACGAGGGGCACTCAGAGCCAGGTCTCCTCTAAAAGCCAGTTCCGCCCCTGCCCCCAGCCCCATCCCCCGACTGCCCACACCAAGCCTCACCCATCCTTTATCCATTATGAGACAAGCACCACCCATAAACCTGTGGTGAGGTTCGGTTAAAACAGTTTATGGAAAGGAAGACTGCTCCTTCTGTCTTTGCCTAAGATAAGAGTAGTCAGAGACCGGAAAGGAGCCACAATGTCACCTGCAGCACTGACTCCTGGTCCCTAGAGGCACTGTCAGCGTCCCCGAGCACGGCAGAGGAGGACAAGCATGCTCTCAGACACAGCCGGTGTTAAGCTCTAGGTCTGCGCGCTGTGTCTTTACTCCGTGGGTCTCAGTTTCCTCACCTGCAAATGAGGGAATACACAGGGTTGTGGTGATGGTAAGAAGTAAGGAGCCCCAGAGGGCGCCTGGCACTCAGTCTCTTTACAGACCCCAGTCCCACACTTTATAGCTCTCGCTAACTCCTGCTCCAGGGCTACTGGGGTGGGGGGGGCACCCCCCCCACCCCCATGGCAAGCAATGCCTCGATGGGGCCTCATACTTAACAGCTGCCATCCCTCAGTGAAACACCATCTTCACCAAAGAGGTGGGACTGGCCACAGTCACACATGGCCCAGCATGAACCCCTATGGAGCCTCTGCAAAGCCAGAATGTTAAGTGCTGGGAGTGGGGACACACGGCCACCAGGCTCTGTTGCGTGGGTCACAGAAACCACGCTCGGGAGCACTCCTGGCTGCAGCATTCCTGGTGAGAGCTCCCGACACAGACGTGCCTGCATCTACTCAAATGACACAGGCCAAGAAAGCAATGTCCAGAACGAAGGGACACGGCTGTCAGCAAATGGAAAAGTTTCCAAGAGGAGCTAGGAAGAGGCTGGAAGTAAAAAGGAGTCCTTTCTGTTCAGCCTCCCTTGTGTCACCGATGGTTCAGAGCAGGTGGACAAAGAGATGGGTGTCTAGGGTTCGGCCTATCTCAGACTCTGAGCACAAGCCCGTCGGAGTGACTATCTGTGGGAGGCTGGGAAGGAAAAAGTCTGCATTCCTACTCCTTCCCCAAATCCTCAGTGCTTAACAGCACAGGCTCTGGAGTCAGACTGCTGGGGCTGGGACACCAGAGCAGCCACGTTTAGCTCTGTGACATGAGACATTATACTCAACCTCTCTGATCCTCGGTTTTCTTTGTTTGTAGAAATGGGGCTAGTGACAGCACTGCCTCTCCTAGGATGACTGCAGGGACTAAGCGATGTAACAGATGGCCAGGACTTAACCACGAGATGAACGTCGGCTCTGATAATTAGCTACTCATTTAATTATTACCATCAGGAAGTCATTTAATTGCACTGATCCAACTAGAGTGGGCTTTGCAGTTGTCCATCTGATAAGAGATTTCCCAGCAAATGAAGACAGTTAAGAGGGAGGCATGAGCGTTCTCGGTCAGATTCCTACAAGCTTGGCCATGTCAGCTCGGGGTATCACACCTGCCCCACAGAACAGAGGTTCTTTCTTACCCCCAGTCTACAGACGTGGACACCAAAGCTCAGTTGCCCAGGAAACAGAGGGTGAGTAAATTCTTTCAGGAACAAAAACAAGCTTTAAGCATCCCCTCCTGATGCATATTTTCATCACCGCACCCCAAGTCCACCCCACCCCCCCAATCGTCCTCTCCTGAGTCGAGGGTGGACCGGCTTAATTAAGCAACTGTCCCTCCAGCCCTAATGTGGCAAGGGTGAGGGTCAACATGATGTGCTGGGGCTCTCCCCTGCACCCCACTCCCTGGGGCTTACCCCTTACATGCACAGCCTCTCCACTTGGCCTCATCAGAAAAACTACCTCCCACTTGCCAAATCTTGGCCACGGTGATCCTTGTGGGACCTACAGGTCTGACGTACAGACAGTCCTAAAAGAACAAGAGCATGAGTGCCTTGCTTCTGCCTGGTTCCAAAAGCCTTTGGCCCACCATTTTCCTCCTGACCCTCAGCTCCTGGAGGCTGGTCACTGCCTCCCAGAGGGAGTTCTGGTTCCCACTCCAGTCCCAGTGTCTCTGCAGGGGCTGCCACAGCCCAGCTTCCCAACCCGCAGGCCTCGTCATTCCAGGACCCCACACGCTGCCCTGCACCACCATGCCCACTCAGGACCACACTGGCCACCCCCAGCAGAGCTGTACCAGTTCTTAAAGGTGCATCCTGGGGCACCTGGGTGGTTCAGTGGTTGAGCATCCACCTTTGGCTCAGGTTGTGATCCCGGGGTCCTGGGATCAAGTCCCGCATCGGGCTCCCTGCAAGGAGCCTGCTTCTCCCTCTGCCTGTGTCTCTGTGTCTCTCATGAATAAATAAATAAAAATCTTATAAAAAAATAAAAAGTAAAAAAATAAAGGTGCGTCCTATCCACTTACCTTTTAATAAAAAAACGGTTGTCCCTGGGTCTCTCTCCAGGAAGCTTCCCACATATACTAAACATTATGCATGTACTAGTTCATTAAAATAATCTCCAGGCATGAACACCAGCGTTGCTCCCGTTCTGCAGCTAGAGAAACTGAGGCTGAAGGAAGTGTGTGGTCCAGGGTCACATGCTAATAAGTAACAAAGCCAAGATTCAAACTCAGGCCTTCTCACTCAGAGACACGTCACTTCGAACACTCGGCTGTACTGTTTTCCTGTTTTCCCCACTCGGGGAGGGGCAAGTGTTGTCTTTCTAGTAACCACCCTGAGAACCCAGCAGACACATGTGCTCATTGATTATCTGAATGATAAATAGCAGCTGATCCATAAAGGGGGAAAGTGGCCTGTGTGACCCCACCCCCTTTAATTCAGAAGCATCTCAACCAGTCTCCTGAGAGTTCATCCAGCAGCAAACGTGAGCTGGCCCCATAAAAAGGGCTTTGAGGGGATCCCTGGGTGGCTCAGCAGATTAACACCTGCCTTTGGCCCAGGGTGTGGTCCTGGGGTCCCCGGATCGAGTCCCACATCGGGCTACCTGCATGGAGCCTGCTTCTCCCTCTGCCTGTGTCTCTGCACCCCCCCCCCCCGTCTCTCATGAATAAATAAACAGAAAAAATTTTTTTTAAAAAGGGGCTTTGAAATACACTGTGAGCCCAAACCTGTTCCTCCCACTGGACAAGCTCCCAGGCTCATAGGAGAGACAGACCCACACGGCGGGAGCCAACAGCAGGTAAGTGCCTATGAGCAAGGGGCACAGGACAACCAGCCCTGCGCAGGAGCCAGAGGAGGCAGGTTCTAAAGCCAAGGTCGGTGGGGCCCGGGAGAGGTGGGAAGCGCCCGTCAAAATGTGCAGTATGTCCCCTGTCCCCATCTGTCCCCACCGGTGATGGCGGCGTGCTTCACCTCCTCGTGACCGTGGCCCCAGTGCCACGCTGGTACAGACACCTGGGGTGACCCTTCCATCTAGGGAAGCATGCCAGAAAGCTGGCAGTCCTGAGAGATCCAATCTCAAGGTCCCAGGTGATGTGAGCGTTTAACCAGAGGTCCCACCGGGGGCTGAGAAGTGGGCGCGGAGCCCCCAAGACCAGAGGAAGCACCGGCGCTCCGAATGCCCACCGTGCCCAGCACGTGACGCCTGCAGACGACCACGTGTCAAGACCGAAGCCGGGCTGTGTTTTCCGGGGCCATACCACATGTCGCCTCCACGTACTACCCAGAAAAAAAGAAAGGAAAAAGGCAAATTCCAGAAAGATGAGGCATCCACAAGATGAAGATAGAGAACGGCATGAATGATGCGTGATGGAATTTCCTCCTTAGTCACTGGAAGGCGCAGGAACCCGACTCCAGGCGAGGGAGGCCTCTCATGCCCGTGAATTGGCCCCTTGTTCTCCGTCAGGGAGAAAGTTAAACGAGGAAGAAGCTAAAGTTAAACGAGGAAGAAGCCGGGTGTGGAACGCGCACCCCTGTCCTGCTCTTCCTTTCCCTCCGCCCTCACCCCTCCCCACCCAGGCCCTGCCACCCCCTCCTCGCATCCCCCACAGATCTCGGGCTGGGAAGACCCCACATCCACCATCCCTAGAGAGGTAACTAAGGAAACAGGGCCCTTTAAAATGGTGAGAACTTCGTGGGAAAAAAAAAGACTTCGCATCTCTCTCTCTGCAGCCCGGGCTTACTGACCCAAGTCTGGTCATTGGAGCCTCTGAGTAATAATCCAGGAGTCCATCCACAGTGGGGTGTGGATGGTCTGCAGGAGGTTTTTTCCTGCCTGCCACCCCTGCCCCCCTTTCTCCCTGATGGCCACCAGGCCCATGTCCACCCAGCAAACCAACAGAGCTGGGATGTAACCCCCTGTCACCACCACCCACCACCCCAACAAGGGTTGACTTCTGGAGTCACTTCAGGGGAGACTGCAAATATAGCAGGCTAGTGTCCATTCCAACAGGTGCGAAGATCCAGCCTCCCATAGGGTCCCCTCTGTCCGCCTGGGACCAGAGTCCTGGCATCTCCCGTGATAGGTTGTAACACGTCTGGGGTAGGGTGCAGGCAGCCTGGGGAACGTGGTCAGGAGCCCCAGGGAAGCTTGGGACCCCGGCTTCAGCCTCACCAGCTGGGTATCTGGACCAGTATGAGCCTCTGTTTTCACACCAGTGAGATGAGAGTCACACAGCATTCACCTCTTGGGGTTGCTGAAAGGTTTATTCAATCTTGGCCCGTCAGAGCCATTCATTAAAGGGTAACTAATATACAAGCACGGTGCCACCAATGCCGACCCACGCCACACCCTCCACGACACTACACCCAACACCTCAACATCGGACAGAGCGGATGGGAATGAGACTCAACGTTATACCACGGAAGCATCAGGAGAGCGCGGGCTTCTCTAGACAGCAAAGCAGTTTCTCCTTACCTGCTTATGCCCCTCTCATCCCAACACCTGGGAACACAGGACGTCACAAGCTTCCCTAAGCCATTTCTCACCCATTCATCACACCAACGGGGGTACAGCCTGCTCTGCCCAAGCCTGAATTTCCCCCTTTCACCATTACTTTTGTTGCTCTCTAAACATTTTACATCCTCATAAGATGCAAAATGCCAGGGCTGCCTGAATCCAAAATGCAATGTCAACTGGGAACCTCAAAGCCATTTGGAGGTGTTTATTTTGGTGCTAACCAGAAAGCTAACAAAACCCCAGGAATGGCTTCATTCAGCCCGCAGGCAGCATCCAGGCAGTTTTTTTCCCTGCCTTGCTCTGGCTCTCAAGGCTTTTTGTAAGAATGCTGGGAACACATGGCCTGTCCACGAAGGCAGGGCAAGATAGGCACTCCCTGACGGAGGAAGAAGGACCCAGCTCATCCCAGGAGCTGCCACAAAGTGACTATGTGACTGGCTCTGAACCACCGTGGGGTCACTTGTAAATAAAATAGTGAGAATGCCTGCCAGGCTTCATCTAACACTGAGCATGTGTTGGGTGCTGTGCTAAAGCCTTCACGTAGTATCTCATTTAAACCTGGACCCCTTCTCACATGGAGGCTGTCTTAAATAGGTGAGGCTGCTGCAACGAAATGCCACAGACAGTGGCTTCAACAACCAACATTTATTTCTCACAGTTCTGTAGGCTTGGAGCACCAGCAGGTTCTATCCTTGGTGGGGGCCTGCTTCTTGGCTTGTGGAAAGCCACCTTCTCACTGCTCAAGGGGGCTCCCCTTGGTGTGTAAGCATACAAGGAGAGACACAGATCCCTCTGTCTTCCTCTTTACAAAGACACTCGTCTCACTGTGGGCGGGAGGGTGGGGGACACCCTTAGGACCTCATCTGAGCCTTAGCACCTCCCAAAGCCCCAGGATACCATCCCTTCTCATTATTTATATGTTAATATGTTTGTAAACTCATGTACAGTTTTTTGGGGGGGAGGCAGTGGGAGGGTTAGAAATTACAAATAGAATCATTTGCTGTTAATTCTCAAATGGCAAACGGTTGGGCCACATGTTTTTAAAAAGTCTAAAAAGTGTCACATAGTGGAAGCTTCTCCTGGGCAGCTGTAGCCCCCTGCTGCCCCATGCGTGGCCTGCATGGAGTCATACCTACAAGGCAGAGTAAAGGGGTGGAATCTTTAAAAAAAAAACAAAAACAAAACCACTCCTTTCCCCAGCTGCCGCTAAGGTGCTCGGTCCTTCCAAGGAAGCTAAGGCCACGTTGGGATGAGGCCCTCACTTCAGCCAGCGACTAGCACCACGCTCGGCACACGCCCTCGCCATGGCCTCCGTCTCGGAGCTCGCCTGCATCTACTCAGCCCTCATCTTGCACGACGACGAGGTGATGGTCACGGAGGATAAGATCAATGCCCTCATTAAAGCAGCGGGTGTGAATGTTGAGCCTTTCTGGCCGGGTTTGTTTGCAAAGGCCCTCGCCAACGTGAATATTGGGAGCCTCATCTGCAATGTAGGAGCCGGTGGACCTGCCCCAGCAGCTGGCGCTGTGCCAGCGGGAGGTCCTGCTCCTTCCACCACTGCTGCCCCAGCTGAGGAGAAAAAAGTGGAAGCAAAGAAAGAAGAATCTGAGGAGTCTGATGATGACATGAGCTTTGGTCTCTTTGACTAAACTTTTATAAGCTGTTCAATAAAAAGCTGAACTCCCAACAAAAAAAAAAAAATACCATGGAATACCATCACTGGGGCTTAGGGCTTCAACATAAAAATGTGGGGAAGACACAAACACTCAACCTCAACAGAAAAACTATCATGACCCTACTTAACAGATGGGAAAGCTGAGGCCAAGAGAAGTTAAGGAATTTGCCCAAGGCCACTCATCTAGCAAATGAAAAGGCCTAGACTAGCTCCAGGCCCCTTGAAGCCACCACACTCCCGCTGCATAAAAGTAACACAAAAGACTCAGACTATCTAAACCCAGGGTGGGAGCCTAACCTGCCCTTCGGCTCCTCACCTCCATGACAGGGAGGTTGTTGCTACAGTGATTAAGTAAGGTGAAGCCATGAAAAATACCAAAAGAAAGCAAATGCATACCCGGCAAAGCCACAGGGCCTGGCTTTCTCAGCACGGGGCCTGGCACGTAGTAGGTGCTCAACAAAGAATGGAACGTGAAGGCCGTACAGGGCTGTTAAGAACCGCCAACCCTCCAGACACTTAAGTAATGCATACCCTGGAGGAGCTCTCTCCTCCAGGTGAGGCTCCCCCTGGACATCCCCCCTACCCAGTATCACGTAGAGCCCTGTACCCTGAAACCAACCCGTCCCCAGCAGATACAGTGATGCTGGGCACACCAGCGAGGTATGCAGGCGGGAGGCGTGGGCACCCAACTACAAAGCAGGTTATTTCATAGTCATACACATTATTTACCCATTACCAAACTCAAACTTTCCATTTCTAATGATGCAAAAAAGGGGGAGGAAGGGCAGGAAGCTCTCAAACTTTGTATTTAATCCTTTCTCACTCTCTTTGTTTGTCTCAGCTTTCCCACAGCATGGATCTTCCTTCTAGCAATTTCTTCTCCACACCATCCACAAATGGCCCTGCTGCAGCCTGGCCTCCTACTCTCCTTTACCACTCCTGAGATGTATGCGTTGCTGGCAACCCCATTCCTGGCTGAGAGTGAATCCCACAGTGGTTATGGTGACACCCTGTTCCCCGCGATGGGGATCCCAGCTCATCCTCAGCTATCCACTCTTGCAAAGACGTGGCCTCGTCCAGCCCCCCAGGAGCCAGCCGCCAGGGGTTCCCAGCCTGGTGACATCCTTCCTGGCGACATCCATCCTGGCTCAGCCACCTCCACCTGGCTCAGCGCCAATCCCCCCCCCCCCATCCCCAATTCTTTTCTCTCTGCTGCCCAAGCTTCGGAAGGGGGCAGCCGTGGCACTGCTTCTTCTACGCCCTGCCTCTGGTCCTGCCCTCCATGCTGGCCTCATCTCCTCCCAGGATTCACCCCATCCAACAAGTAATGGGCTGGTGCCAGTACCAAGCACTGCTGACCAGACATAGGGATCCAGTGGCAAGCATCACTCAAAGAGCTTCCTCAGCTCGCAGGGAGACCCCCAGCAAACAGAGGGCCCCAAGTGGACAGCAGCATGGCTACCCCAACAAGGTGGATGGTGTGCGTCCCCGTGCATCATGCCCCTGGAGACACCCACACGTGCACCTGAAGGCGTGTGCAAGGAAGCTTCCCCCAGTGCTGTTTACAGTAGCAAAAACCTGGAAACAACTCAAAATCCACCAGGAGGAGCATGAAGGAACAAGCAGCAGTAGCTTACAAGCAGAACAGAGTGAAAAGATCAAACTGCAGTCGACACATACCTACGTGATGCCACCACCATAAGAATCTGTAAACGCATGAAACGGTGTTAGAAAAGGTATCCAAATAGATTTGTAAGGAAAGGGTAAGCCGTGACCTGCTGCATCGTACGTTCAGGAGGGGGTTACTGCTGGGATGTGAGGGAAATGGAACGGGAGAAGAGAGCCCCCAGACTTCCAGTGTATCTCTAGGCCACTATTTCTTTAGAAGCAGTGATCCAAAGCACATCCGCCTCATCAGTGAACACCTGTTCATCCTGTGACAGGTATGGGGGGGGGGTGTTAAATGACCTTCTGTGGCTTCTGGTTTGTGTGTCCCGGATCTGGACATCAAGCAAAGAAACCATCCCAAAACTGAGCAGGTTCGAGAGCCTGGCAAGTCAGTGTGAAGGATGCGGGAGGGAGAGGAAAGCCGAGAGCTGGTGGCCGTCACGGTGTGCCCAGCACCCAGCGTGGCTTCGGAGGGAGGCAGGGCTGCCCAACCCTTGAACACACCCCTAGAGCTGCCTGGCCTTCACCTTGAGGAATGTGCCTGAACCCACACCTGGGCCACCTCCAGACCCCACTGCCAGGAGGTCAGTCTCAGCCATCACACAATCTAACAGAGCCATGCTGTCTGGCTCTCAGGTACTTTCCCAGAGGTGTCTCCTTTGGTCCTTTCAACAAGCACATGAGGGACAGGAGGCCTGGACCACCACCTCATCAAAAGATGAGGAGCTGGAGCCCCAGAGAAGCCCCAGGAAGTGCCTGCGCTGACTCAACAAATGGAAGACAAGACAGTCACAAACCTAACTCCCAAACCTGACTTAAGTTCGGTGTTTACCATGTGTCAGCCTCAGAGGCGGGGACTCTTAACTGGCCAGACTTTACAGCTCAGGTCATGTAATTTCTACAATAACCAGCTCCCTGTAGGAGGAGACTAAGGTCCAGGAAGAGTGTCCCACCCGAGGTCACACAGCCAGCAAACCCCTGGATATATATGGCCCCTCACCCTCATCTCCTAACGTTCCCTGACAACCTCCCATGAGCATTTCTCCATCAGGAAACTCTTTATGATGAGCATCATCATCTTTTCTGAAAATGCAACAACAGACTTTCCGGGGCCCCTGGGTGAGCAGAAAGCTGAGAGCTTGTCCTGGCTAATGTTTATTTGTTTATGTGTCCTTCTAAACCCCAGTCCCTATTTCGGAGTGACTCAGAGAGCTCACCAGAGCAGCTGCTCTGGTTGGAGCCAGATAAGCCTCCATGGGGGAGGGAAGGGTCAGGGCAGTTCCTGGTAATCAGGTATCCCCTCTCCTCCCCAGAACCCCCACCCCATGTGGAGTCATAGATCCCGTTGGCAGATAGATGGATGGGAGGGAAAGACCCCCACCCCCACCCCCAGCAATGTCCTGCAGAACCAACTATCAGCATGGCCAGAAATTTGACGAGACAAAGAAAGGGGACAAAGCCTCCCAGCCCACACCTACCAGAAGAAATAATCCACTTCCCAGAGAGCAACCAGAGCACACTGGAGCACCGGCTCGCAGCCAACGCCACGCAGCGCCTGGCAGGTCCACCCCGGGCACCCCAGTCCCAGGGCTACGGACACGGACAGCGATCGGCACATCTGCCCCGGGTTGAGCCCAGGCCAATGTGGCTCATCGACAACGACGATGATGACAGCAATTTCCCAGCCCAGTGCTGGCACTTCACTGCCCAGCTCCAGGCTCCAAAGACTTTTCCCCGAAATTTCCATTAGCCAAAAGCAGAGAACACATCTGGAAACTCCATCAGTCAACGCGAGCCTGTCCTCTTTATCCTACCCCACGAGTCCTAACTGAATACACCTCTTGGGTCCTCAAGTCAGAATAATGGGAAAAAATTTCCTTTTTTTTTTTTTTTTTTTAAGGCACCTGGGTCTTCTTTCAAATTTCTCACACAGTTCCTTAGCCCCCTCCCACCTTTATAGCTGACAATTATCCCCCCATTTTTCAAATACGCTCTCCCTCTCCCAGGAGGGCCTGCCCTGCCCGCCCTGGTTGCTCCCAGTGCCCTTCTCAGGTTAACCAGGGACCACAGAAAGAGACTCAAAGTCACTCACCCTGGCCCAGATTTCAGGGGCCAAGGCTATGGTCCTGCCCCACTGTGTGAGGCTTGTTTTATGCAGTAACTATAATCCTTTGATTGGCTTCAAACTCGCTCAGGGATGACGGGGGGCTGGATAAAGGGTGGGAGGTCAAGCAGAGACCCTTCTGGAATCTGTTCCCTTCATTAACTTCGGAATTCCGCAAGCTAGTGTTTTCTCAAGCCTTCTTACCCGGAGCATTCTCCAGGGAGAAGGGGGCTGAAATCCTCACAACCACAGGCTCCAACTGGAAAAGTCAGGACCCGGTTTCCTGGGATAAAGGAGAGGTGAGCTCCCCCCGCCCCTTCCCAGGGGGAGGAACTCACATTTAGAGAGTAAACACCAGCTGACCACACTGAGGTAAGAACCAGAGATTCACCAGTGTCTAGGTTCCAACTTTGCAGATAGACAGTGAGGTTCAGAGAGGCTTAGGAACTACAGCAAGGTCACACAGCCGTGGAACAGCAAAGCTTCAAAACCTGGTTGTGTTCTGCCCCAAGGACCACAATGTTCCAATAATTGCAGCTATCAGTCTAAGAGACAGGATCTCATGTGACACTCCCACCCATCCTGCGAGGTAGGATGCCGCGGGGCGAGGCCTGGAGCCCAGGCCTGCCGCTTAAGTTAGCATGAAGGCCTGTGTGTAATTCGGGAATTGAGCAGTGCATCCGACACAGAAAACACTCTAAGCTCACCTCCCTACACTGTTGCTGAGTGACTCCTTGGGAATCACCTGCCAAAATGCACGTGCCTTTAGGTTCCGTTACGGGTCAACATCACAGGCCGAGACACAGCAAGGCCTCAATAAACGTTTCCTAGATACATGGTAAAAGAACTAGCAGAGTCAAGGTCTTCCGAATTTTCCGTAAAATCCCAACAAAAGCACTGTCCGTACACTGCTTAACAAGCTTCATCTAAAGACCATGTCTTGGGGCGTCTGGCTGGCTGGCTCAGTCGGTAGAGCATGCAACTCTTGATCTCGAGGTTGTAAGTCCCACAGAGTTAAGCGTAGAGATAGCTTAAAAATAAAATCTTAAAAAAAAAAGTACATCTTGTAACAAATTTTCTCAGTGTTTATAATCCAGAAGTTTTTCTTCTTCAATGACAAACAGGTCTCTCTCCCTCATTTAGACCAAGGAGCAAACTACAGCCTACGGGCCTCCAGCCAGTTCTTACAAATAAAGTTTTATTGGAACTCAGCCATGCCCATTCATATACAATACTGGCTATGTCTGCTTCCCGGACACAGAGGCAGAACTGATGACTGGTGACAAAACTGTGTGTCCTACAAAGCCAAAAACATTTACTACTACCCAGCCCTTGATAGAAAAGTCTGCCAACCCTTGACGTACGTAGACAAATATAATCTACCCTGTGTGTTGTGCTAACTTGGAAGTCACAGCAAAATCTAATCACTCATCCTCAATGCTCTTTATTTCTACGTGCCTACAGGTTTTGATTCTTCTAATTCCATTTCAACATTTTACTTAAAAATAGCCGGTATTCCCTAAGTGTTTATTATACGTCAGGCACCGAATGAAGTCCTTCAATCTGTTCTCTTATGTAACTCTCACGACAAGCCCATGAGGTAGATAATATTACCCCCTATTTACCGAGGAGAAATGAATAAAAAAAATAAAAAACAAGTGAATGAGTCATCATTTGACTTCACAGGCGGGATATTTACTATTTCATAATTCAACCTCAGACAGTAATAGAGGATCTGATTGGAAAACTCTGGGTGCTCAATACACATAATGAGTTGGCCGTGCCGAGAGCAGTGGCCGCAGTCAATCCAAGCAGAATCACAGGATTATAAAGTGCAATCGTTCTGAGATTCTTTCGGTTTTCAATCTCGCTTCAGACTGAGCTGTGCAGTCCCTTCATCATGAATCTTCTGGATTTAGGGAGGATCAGTGAACCAGCCGGCGCAGCTGACATGAAGCAGAACACAGACTTGCTCAGCTGCGGAGTAGAGAGACACTGTCTCTCCCGGGTTGCGGTCAGAGCTGTGCCTCCAAAAGAGCACAAACTGCAGTGAGGACTGCATTTCAGATTCGGCCCTATTCAAAGCAGCTGTGTTTACTTGCTGTTACCTTAGTAGTTTTTGCAAAATTGGCTTTTTTTTTTTTTTTTAAACTCAAATATCTACGCCCTAAGCTGCAAAATAACAGGTCTCCCGTGTCAACTGTGATCTTTTCCTATTTCAAGAGAAGGTAAATATAAAAAGAGTATTTTTTTTTTAAATCAGCCTGCTCCTCGATAACCTAAAGTCATTGTGCACACCTCCCCACATACGCTGAGAACCACCGGCCTAGCAGAGGGGAGGCCAAAGGCTGATAGACTGGAGTCCAAGTACCAGCTCCTCTGCTTTCTCCAGAGATAAGTGATAAGTCTGGAAGCTTTGTGGATCTCTCTGAGCCTCAGTTTATAGATAAAAGGGGCACCACCACACCCACCTCACCGGATTGGAAGGTTAACCAGGCATATTCCAGGCATTAAAAAACACCAGCCATTAAGTAGTTTCATGGCTGTTCATTGAGAAGCCTGGACTCCAGACCTCAGCCCTTGCCTTAGCTGAACTGTGTACACCCAGGGGGACCCAGGCCAGGCACCCCTGCTGGGGAACAGGTCCAGGGCAATAAGCCATCTCTAGCTGCGCTGGCTTGGGGGTCTGTGTAGGTCGGAGGGCAACACTGCACCCCAAGCCCCAGGATGAGTGTATGTGCTGTCTATCACCACAGGGCCCCAGTGAAAACACGTGAATAAATAGCTAGAGGGTCAGACCTGGTCTAGCAGCAGTCTGGGGTAACAGGGTTCAAAGACAAACGGGTTCCTCCAAGCAGCTAAAGATGGACTTGTGAGATAAGGAGAGGAGGCCAAGCACACGTGCAATACGCAGACATGCAAACTGCCCACACGGCTGCACGGGGTGCGGGGCGGGGGGACCTGGAGGGGCCCCTGGAGAGGCCCCCAGCAGTTCCAGCAGCAGGACAGGCCTCACCTGCAGCACCGTCCACCATCCAACGGATAAGTCCAGGGGTCCCTGGGTCAAGTCTGCCCAGCAACAACCTGGTTTCCACCTGTCATCCCAGAACAAGTGTTAGTGTGCTGCTTTCACTCTCAAGTGTCCGGGTTTAGAAGAGAAAGTACACAGTTTCCCTGCCAGTGAGGGGTCTGACGGCCAAGAGAAGCGAGGTAGCCTGCCCCAGATCACAGTCACCAGGGGCCAGGAAGGAAGCAGAAATGGGTCCCCCTCAGCTCCAGGTCCAGCGGCTTTGGCTTCAGAGCGAACTATTCAAACCCTGGCCCTGTTCTCTGGGGAAACATGCTTTGCCTTTCTGTGCTCCAGTTACTCCACGAGCAAAAACCTCATACGAACCGTGCTTCCCCCACCGGTCTGCTCTGGGGTTGGAATGGAATAGGATGTGCCGAGTGCCCTGCAAAGAGCGTGCCTTAAGCAATGGTGATCATTTCTCTGTCAGCGTCCACAGGGCACCGACCTTGCAGATGTGGGGCAGGGACTCGGCGGCCAGAGAGGAGGGGCCCAGCGGAGCCCTCTCTCACCACGACCATCCCGTGTCTTCTGATGCAGAGCCCACCCCTGTCCCCCGGGGAGGAGCAGGAGATAACCCAGACCACCACAATGGGTTTGTTCTAGGGAACGACCGATAAAAAGAGAAGCCGGGGCTCTGGGTCAGGTGATAAGTGGGAGCACAGCTGCCACAGCAGGAGGGGAGGGAAAAATAGCAAGAAGAGGTGCAGGAGGCCTGGGGGCAGTGCTGCGCCTTGGCCTTCCCAACTCGCTGTTCTAGCTGAGGCCCTCGGGCCCCCAGGACAGTTCTGCTGACCACTGCCAGCCCAGCCAAACTTTCCCGTCCTCAGAGTCCTCCCAGAAGCACAAAAGCCTCCTCCCCGGATGACTCCTCTCCCTGCCCTGCCTGGGAGGTTCGGAAGCACAACGCCCATCACGGTGCTGCAAATCCCCACTTACCCAAGGGCACAGGTTCCCTGCAGGCCGTGAGCCTCCAGGAGCTGGACCGCGATCCTAGCCTCACTTCATCCTGGGACCCAGCGTGGCACCTGCTTCCTCCACACGGGAGGGAGTTCTTATGAAAGCCTGTCTCTCCCAGAGGACAAAGAGGGCACCCAGTTCTGAGGAGCCCAAGAGCATTCCACAGCAGGCAGTGTTTTACACACACACACACACACACACACACACACACTCTTCTAAAGACCTCAAGGGAAACCTTTACCCTTCAGCTTGAATTGGCTTGATTCAGCATAAAACACCAGGCAGCTCCTGGCTTCCCGCTTAGTGTCCTCTCGGATAAGGAACCTCAGGTGAGTCATGTGACCCCGTGAAACCTCGCAGTTCTCAGCTGTACAATGGGCACGCCGCTGCCCACCTCGTGGGACCGTGGGCTGCTTACATTATATAGATGCTCAGAAAGAGAGCGCTTCCCTTTTGTCTGTCCTTTCCGGGAACACCGAAATACAACCACCAAGAGTCACCATGTGATCTGATGAGGTGAGAAAGAATAAATAAGATGCCTACAGTGCAAGACAAACCTGTCTCCTGACCTCAGAGAAAACGCTTTCCAAGGCGGGAGGACCTGTGTACGTGAACACCGAATTACAACCATCTAGGCACTCTGACTCAGGACGGTGGGGGATGACCAGAGGGACATCGTTTCCATTAGGAGGTCAGGGAAAGCCTCGCTGAGAGATGCCACTGGGCCTGAGTGGAACCGGGGACTCAATCAAAATCAAACCCCAGGCCCTACCTCACTGCAGTCTTGGTGTCCAAGAGCCAAGTGGCCCCAGGTGACCTGCAACTCCTGGGGAGCAACTTCCAAATGCCAAGGAACCGAACACCAAGGCAACATCCCCCCCCAGAGTCACCAACGTCAGAGCTGCCTATCAGGACGTGGGGAGGCCAGTCCTTCTGCTTGTCAACCACAGAAGTGCCACCGGCCTTCGTGCCAAGTCCAAGTCTGGCTGTTCCCTCCCTCACGCAGACACAAGGCTCCTTTCCCTTGCCTGCTAGCTCTTTGCCACTCGGCCTTCCCACAGACCCCGGTGACTGTGATCCCCGATCAACTGTCCATGCCAACCAAGCAGTACCGGGTTTGAAGCCCAGCACAGCCCACCTGGCTTGGGTTCAAAGCCCAAACCACACGCACCCTCCCCAGAAGCCTTCCCCCAACCCAGTGACCAAGCATGAGCATTTATTCCTTGATCCTTGGCACCGACCCTGCGAAGGATGATGACACATCCCCTCTGTTGAACACAGAAAGGGAAAGGCATCCATCCATCCAGCTATCACTTGGCCTGAGTCACCCAGCAGGTACTGGTCAGAGACGCCAACCCAGGCCCTTCCGGCTCCACAGGCATGCTGCGGACTTGCAACAATGGCTCTAAGCACAGAGTCACACGTACTTTCCCTATTTACTCTGGATATCTTCATTCATTCGCAGGCCTTAAAGCCCTTTCTGCAGCAGGAGACATTGTGTGTCAGGCACTGTGCTATGTCCTCACAGCACACTCCACGAGGAAGAGGCGCCGGCCTTCAGGGCACTTGGGGTCTAGTGGACGGAGACAGGCACGCCAACCAGGGAATCAAAGACACCGGACGGGCATGACGACACGCATCAGCACAGGGGACCGTGGTGGCTCCTGGGGAGCAACTTCCAAATGCCACCTGAAACCTCCACACGCCCAGCACCCAAGCAGACACACAGAGTGAGCTCAGTAAATGCCTCTTCCCATTGAGACCCGGCTCCGTCACAGTGACTTCTCTCCCACCGGCCGGGCCAGGGTCCCCGAAAGCCCAAGCGAGCACCCAACAGAACATGCGGGAGCTGCATGCACACGAAAGGGACGGGCCTTACGTTTCACGGGGCGCCCTCAGTGAGGCTAGCAGCAACCCAACTGAACATTTGCATGAAGATAAGGGCAGAGACCTCCGCCGTCCCAGGAAGCCGCGGTCCTCTGACCCCACAGGCATCCAGGCTGCAGGGATCTGCCAAGCACTCAGCCGGGGCCATCCGTAAAACCATCATTAGCATCCAGACGTGTGCCGGGGGTCTGTGATTCCAGAGAATGCTTCCTCCACTCCCCGCAGCTGAGTATCACTGTAAATCCAAGAGGCTCAGGAAATCCTGAATGAGGCTCCATGCAACCGGCAGGCACAGCCATCAGGATGGGCAACTTTTTAATCCCTTTCTGGTCAAAAGATCAGGCCTGAGGATGGAAAGAAGAAAAATAAAATCAATCTTGTTAGAACCATGGACCTAGAGGAGTAATCACGTTATTATTCCTTCCTTATATTGGACCCCAATACACTTCTTGAGGAACTCACTAAAAATAATGCCCTGTAGCTCTGATAACCCAAACAGAGGTGAGGTAGGAGGTCAGGAGGCCTGCAGGGGAGTGTCACCTCGCACAGGCACCAAAGACCTCTCCGATTGCGAACTTTCTACTCCTTGAGGGTTCTTACAACTACCCCTGAGAGCGATATCTGTCATAAAGAGGAGGGGGAAAGGTTCAAGAAGGGGTAGGTGGCTAGCTTCGGGAGTCTGTAGCTGGGCCAGGCCTGGCACACAGCCCTGAGTTCCCCTGCAGTGAGCTGAGGGGGTTTGGGGTCAGCTGGTAGGAAGTAGTTCTTTGGGGTTTTTTTGTTTCTTTTTAAAGACAACCACAAAGCTCTGGCATCACTCCAGGGCCCATCCTGCACAGCGAGCTTCTTCAGGGCAGGGCCTGGGGCTCTTTCCTTTTCGGATTCATGCATGCAGGGGTTGCGGAGCACCTGCTAGGTACCCAGTACTGTTCTAGCTAGATGGGGATCCTTCGGCCTCCCCAGCAAAGCGTTCTTCAATTGTTCTCCAGATAACAGAGAACGCGGTGCGGAGGGCCTGAGGCCCAACAGTCACCACCCACCCAAAGATAACAAGGACGGCCCCATATGGAGTGCCTATCGCTCACCCTGCTGAAACCTCTGGCCCACCACCGGATACAGGCCCCCAACCACTTTGGGACTCCTGCCTCTATTTTCCAGATAAGGAAACGAGGCACAGACAACTACCTTGCTCCAAACCAATGAGAGTAGAGCTTGAATCTGCAGCCAGCGTGTCTCCCAATTCTGTGCCCTGATCCACTGCTCTGCTCTGTGTGACCAGCGAGGATGAAGACCTGGAGTGACTGTACCTAAAACTTACTACCGGGCATTTCATGGGCATAAATTCCCCCATTTAATCCTCTAACGACCTTACACGTTATAGACTATTCTTATCCAATTTGAGAGATGAGAAATTTGAGGCCCAGAAACGTTAAGCAACTTGCCCATGGTCACACAGCTGGAAAACCACACCACAGAGATTTGAAATTAGATAGCTTGGCTCCGAAGCCCATGAGCTTGACCATTATAGCAACAGCCATCAACATCAAGTGTTCTGCTCCTGCAGGAACAAATTTTCAAATACTTAGTGACATAAAACAACACAAATTCATCATCTTATGTTCCAATAATGGTCCTGAACTTCAATCCTATCTACAAAGTCCCTCTTGACATGTAAGGTAACATATTCACAGGTCCTGGGGAGCAGGGCATGGACATCTTTTGGAGGGCCATTATTCAGAGCAACCACGCCAACAGGCATCCATCCTCTGCTGTGAGCATCCTTCAGTGGCCACGGGTCACAGGGTGAGCTTCCCTTGTCTCATTTAAACCCACTTGACATAGCTTTTAGGTCCAAGAGAAAGGTGGATTAAAAAGGAAATTTAAGTATCTAAATATCAGCCCCTGAGAAAGGCAAGATAGTGGTGAAAGCATCAATGTTTAAAGTCAAACTAACAGGGATGCCTGGATGGCTCAGAGGTTTAGCACCTGCCTTTGGCCTAGGGCGTGATCCTGGAGACCCGGGACTGAGTCCCACATCAGGCTCCCGGCATGGAGCCTGCTTCTCCCTCTGCCTATGTCTCTGCCTGTCTCTCTTTCTCTCTGTCTCTCAAGAATAAATAAATATTTTTTAAAAATGAAATAAAGTCAAACAAACAAATTCACTATGTTACTCGGGAAAAAATGATTTTCACCCTTGCTTTTCTCATCTGTAAAATGGGGGTGAATCACTCCCACCTACTTCTTAGAACTAGGAGGCTGGTGTGAAGTGATCACCAGAAAAAGCCCTCCGCATGTCACTGGGCACCTATTCAGAGCTCAGGAAGTCAGTATTTCATGCAGCAAATGGAGGAGGCCCCTCGTCAGTCAAGCACAGCCCATCCTGGGGTTCCTCACGCTCCTCAGCTCTGACAGCAATCGCCACGGAGAGCTGATGGCCCAGGGCAGCAGCCAGGAGCGGCAGGGCACCAGGAGGCCAGGCCCCGAGTCCCAGGCACTGAGAGGGGCTGCTTCCAGCAGCAGGAGGGGGTGGGGACTTGGGGTGCCAGCCCCACTCGATGGTAGGGGAGAGGAGGAGGGCCGCGGTCTGTTAAATATTCACAGAGGCCCACGGGCAAGGCTGAAGCCAAGTCTGTTTTGTTGGGGTCAGGTACATTAAAGCTCTGTCACCCGAGGAAGAATTATTCTTCGGTCTGCTGGGTGTCACTGCAGCCGAGCCGCAGACCCGCCCCAAGGCAACGGCCCCACCGTGGGCTTCACCTGCAAGAACTCAAGGTATGGTTTGGCTCCGGCCGTGATGCCAGGGTCCTGGGATCGAGTTCTGCATTGGACTCCCTACAGGGAGCCTGCTTCTCCCTCTGCCTGTGTCTCTGCCTCTCCGTCTCACATGAATAAATAAATAAAATCTTAAAAAAAAAAAAGAAAGAAAAGAAAAGAAAAGAACTCCAGGAGCAGCACGGCACACCTGTCCTCTCATCCCACAGTAACACTCCCTCTTGGGGAGCATCTTCACTTTCTCTATGTGATTCCCTTTCTAGGCATGTGCTTCTCCTAACAAATTGGCCAAAATGAAAAAGATGGTCAATACCATCCAGTGGCACCAGAATTCTCCTCCAAGCTGGTGGATGGACGATCTGAAGAAACACCGGCGACCACTCTGAGAAATGGTTTGGCGTTATCCACTAACACTGAATAGATATGCACCCTGGGACCCAGTGGTTCCACGCCTACATATAAGCTCCCCAAAAATGTGTTACCTGTTCACCAAAAGGTAGGTCTTGGGATGTGCACGGCAGCCCTATCCATAACAACCCAGCACCGCAAACGACTGAAATGCCCATCAACAGTAGAAGGGACTTTAAAAACACACGTGCAGAGGCGCCTACGTGGTTCAGTCAGTTGAGCACCCGACTCTTGGTTTCAGCCCAGGTCATGATCTCTGGATCCTGGGATGGAGCCCCGCGTCGGGCTCTGTGCTCAGCAAAGTGTCTGCTGGAGATTCTCTCCCTCTCCCTCTGCCTCTGCCCACACCTGTGCTCGGAAGGAAGGAAGGAAGGAAGGAAGGAAGGAAGGAAGGAAGGAAGGAAGGAAAAGAAAAAGAAGAAAGAAGAAAGAAAGAAAGAAAGAAAGAAAGAAAGAAAGAAAGAAAGAAAGAGAAAGAGAAAGAAAGAAAGAAAGAGAGAAAGAGAGAGAGAAAGAAAGAAAGAGAAAGAAGAAAGAAAGAAAGAAAGAAAGAAAGAAAGAAAGAAAGAAAGAAAGAAAGAAAGAAGGAAGGAAGGAAGGAAGGAAGGAAGGAAGGAAGGAAGGAAGGAAACCTTAAAGCACACACACATGCAGCAGAACAATACAGAGGGATGAAAACAAGCCACAACCACGCACAACACAGGAACACGACTCACGATCATAAGTTTGAGTGAAAGAAGCCAGACACAAGGGAGCACATGATGGTGTTATTTATATTAAACACATAAAGGGGCGTCTGGTGGCTCAGTCAGTTGGGCATCTGACTCTTGACTTAGGCTCAGGTCATGATCTCGGGGCTCTGGGATGGAGCCCCACTCAGCAGGGAATTTGTGTCTCTCCCCCTCTCCCTCTGCTTGCACTTTCTCCCTCAAATAAATAAATAAATCTTAAAAAAATAAAAAGTAGGGGCAGCCCGGGTGGCTCAGTAGTTTAGCACTGCTTTTGGCTCAGGGCCTGATCCTGGAGACCCGGGATCGAGTCCCACATCGGGGTCCCTGCATGAGGCCTGCTTCTCCCTCTGCCTGTGGCTCTGCCTCTCTCTCTCTCTCTCTCTCTCTCTCTCTGTCTCTCTGTCTCTCATGAATAAATAAAATAAAATCTTTTAAAAAAAAGTAAACACATAAGAAGGTTAAACTATGCTGTGAGGAATCAGGACAAGGTGATCCCGAGTGAGGGGGAAGGGACAGTTAGTGACCGGAAGGCATCAGGTGCGGCCCCTGAGATGTGCGTGACCTTCCGTTCATCCAGGTGCTGGCTACACACCCATGTGCTGTTTGTGAAGTCTGTCCATGTACGTAGAATATACAGATTTTCGGGCAGCCCGGGTGGCTCAGCAGTTTAGCGCCGCCATCAGTTCAGGGCGTGATCCTGGAGACCCAGGATCGAGTCCCACGTCGGGCTCCCTGCATGGAGCCTGCTTCTCCCTCCCTCCCTCTCTCTCTCTCTCTCTCTCTCTCTCTCTCTCTGTCTCTAATAAATAAATAAAATCTTAAAAAAAATATATACGGATTTTCTAGTGCCTGTCACACCTCAATGGAAGGTTGGTTAACCTTTTTTAATCACTCCTGTGAAAGTATGCCGCTGGCACGCTGCTGCCTCGGGAACACCCCTCAAGGCCTGGGAATCGGCACCTGCCAGCTTTCCCTTCTCCTCCGTACCTTCACGGCCTGCCGCCTCCCAGCTGACCCTGCCCCCAGAGGGCACAGAGGGAAACACTCTGCAAATAAACGTGTTCTGGCCTGGTGGCGAGGAATCCCGCTTGGAATTGCCTTGCAAGAAAATCCAGTCCCCAGCCCCATTCTCTTGGCTGAGTCTCTCTCCCTTCTCGGCCTCCCAGGATGTCTGGCCCAAATAGGTCATTTCCTTCTTGACCCTCCCTAGGTCCACCAGCTGGCCCCCTGCAGTGGGCATTTTGAAGAAAAACAGAACACAGGCCAGCCTCTAATTCCTACCCAACACTGAGACAGCACGTTGGTACAGCAGTAACCCTTAAATACGGGATGCACGGAGGGATGCTCTGGTAACCGGAAGATTCCAGGTGTCCTGGGATGGCCCAGAGTGGTGAACGGGGGTACAGGGCACGTACTGCGCAGAGCCGGGTCAGGTAGGCCCTGGCACCACGTGTGAGAAAAGCATGGTTCGCAGCGGGAGCCAGGGTGAGCATCTCCCCGGTGTGCCTGGCTGTGTGCGGTCCCTTCTCTGCTGCTAGGTGTCCTGGACTCTGCGGGGGTGCTCTCCCCACCCCCCGAGCCTTTCTGCTCTTGCCACAGCGATCAGTCCCACTGTTAATTTCACTGTGGACAAGCGTCAGCACATGGTGAGCACAGCGCCCCTGGACGCTGGACGCGGGGCACGGCCTGGGCCATCGGGGCGGACAGAGCTGTTCTCGGGTGCGGGGGCCCAGGCCCTCCCGCTCTGTGCGTGCCCGCTTGCTCCCCCTGGGTCTGTGAGGAATCTCAGGATTCCCTCGACGCTGATGCCACAGAAGAGGTGTCTGCTTTATCTTTTTCTGATGAAGGGAGAGGCAGCAGCGGTTCCTCTGGCCGTATTCACATTATTTCTCTGTGGTACCCCGAGAGCCGGGGCCTGTCTAACCTGGGAAGATAAATCAAGGAGATTTGTTCCCAGAGAAAGCGGCAGCTGTCCTCCCGCTGACAGACTCTATTTTTGCTTCATTTCAGTTTCTCCCCAACGTGTGCTGGGAAGACACGGATCAGCTGCCCTGGAATTCCCAAGCTTTCCAGCACACGCTCCCCCCTTGCTCCCCCCTTGCACTCACGCTCCCCCTTGCACTCACCTGATTCATCAATCAGGGGATGGGTGGGGGAGGGGATGAGGTAGGGCTTGGAGGCAAAATAAACCTGGCGTGAATGGCAATGCCCAGGTCAGTCACTAGCCGTGGGCACACCCCTTAAGCTCTGTGAAAGTGTTTGCTCATCTATTTAATAAAAATAAAGAATTAGGGACGCCTGGGTGGCTCAGCGGTTGAGCGTCTGCCTTTGGCTCAGGGCGTGATCCTGTAGTCCTGGGATGGGGTCTCCGCATCATCCCTGCTTCTCCCCCTGCCTGTGTCTCTGCCTCTCTCTGTGTGTCTCTCATGAATAAATTAAAATCCTCTAAAAAATAAATAATTAAAATGCATGTCCTCTGGGGTTCATACATGGATGAGAGATTGTTCTACGAGGCACTCAGCAAATACACCTGCCCGAAGTGGGCTCACAACTCACATGGAGCATCAGCTCTACCCTTGATGGCTCGATCCACCAGTATTACTGCTATCCCCCACCACTTAGGCTTAAGAGATGCAAAGTGAACCCAGTCCCACTCACTAATGTCAGTAAGAGTCTGAGGATGGTCCTCTGGGCTCTGCCGACACCGTGGGCTTACACAGGAGGGCCAAGGGAGCCCGCACAGCATGAGCCCTTCTATGGCCAGGTAACGTCACCTGCATTATGTAAGGGAGCCCTCTGCTCACAGCTCTGACGGACACTGGTTGGAGCCAGTCTTTAAGAATACTGGCATTCGGGTTCAGCCAGGCTCCAGAAGTCTTGTATAGCACTTGGGAACTCAATACATGCTCAAGGAAGTGTTGGCTGGAATCATGCTGGGAGCTGGAAATCAAGTCAATCAAGACTGACAGGACCCCTGCCTTCAGGGAGCTTCCAGGCTATACCAAGAGATGCAGGGACGTGAACATGCGGACAATGCATGTCCATAATTGAAAGCACCAGGCAGTGTCCAGGCTGTGATGGTGGCGTGGCAGGAGCCACCCAGGGCAGGGGAGAAGAGGCTGCAACATACTGAATGTGAGAGGTCCCCGCACGTCAGAGCACAAGTAACCTTGGAATAATCTGGTTCAAGTCCCCCACTGAGCGGCTGCGACATGAGGCTCAGAGAGGTGACAGGATTTGCCGAGGGCCACCCAGCCGGGATCTGTGGGATGCAAAATGGGAAGCAAATCTCAAGTGAGAAGATGGGCTGGACACACAGTGCCGGGGACAGGAGTCCCTCCTGAACTGGGCAGATGCAGGGTGCTGTCAGCAGAAGGCAGCAGGACCAGAGGCTTGGCAGAGCAGGTAAGAACCACAGCTCCCGAGTGCTCGTTCAAGAGCACTGGCTGTTGTAAGTCACGTAACCTCAGCAACGCTGTGAGGTATGAACCCATTTTCAAATGAGGACGAGTGTCAGAGATAAGGCTGAGATATGAGCCCACACACTCTGCCTCCAGAGCCTTTTTGCTTAACCACTAGGCTGTCCTGCCACAGAAGGGTTATGTGCCGGAAAAGACTTGGGGGCAGGATGACAGGATAAGAAGGTTCCAGAAGACAGAGATGGGGAAGCAAGAGCTAGACGCTTGGAAGGTCAATGAACAGAGATGCCCCAGGCATCAACAACATTCACGGCCAGAGTCTGACCAGCAAGACCCCAAGCCCGTGACCTGTCAGTAGGTTCCAGTTCTTGCTATTTTTCTGGCAGGAAGTGCCTCACATTACCTACGACACACCTCCCCTGGTGGCTCCTCGTCCGAGTGGTGCAGGGTCCAGCTGTGGCCTGGAGTCATGACACCGTCCCCACCAACCTCAGGGTTGCTGTGACAGCAATGGGGAGGTAGTCTCCCCGAAAATCAGCTGAGCCCTGACTGCCTGCCTCTCCCCACCTGGAGGTGAGAGGAAAACACTCCTGCAACCTGTGAGCGGGGCCACCAGGGTGACGTGGCACTTCTCACGAATTGTCCTACATACCCACGAGGTTTGGAGCCCCCAACAGGTTCAGGATACGCACTGTCTTAATCCTGGTAACAGGTGCCTGGGTTCCCTCACAGTAACGTCTGCATCATTAGCTAGAACAGACCAGAGACGAGTAACAACAGCAACTTTAAGAGAGAAAGAGGCAGACAAGCAGACAGGGAGACAGGCTGACAGGCAGGTGGCAGGGAAGGGAGGCTATGCCAAGCGAGGGCCAGCGCTCTCTGGACACACAGACCTAATGCTCACTATGCAGCTGTGAAACCTGGAGCTTCCCTTCATGAACCCGCATCCGTATCTGCAGAATGGATCCTGCCTCCCAGAGTTGGGGGGTGGGGGGCGAGAATCGGAGTTGTCCTGTGCAAAGCCCTTTCACATAGTAGGTCCTCAGTAAAAGAAAGCTGAGCCTACTCAGCTCCCCTCCATCTCCTCTAGAGCTTGAAGATGATTCAGATACTGAAATGGGCTGTGGATAGTCATGAATGCTTTCCTTTAACAAATGACAAACCTTCAAGGTTTAGTAGTATTTTTTTTTCCCCACTTCCTTTTGTTTGCCTTTACCCACAAAATCCCTTCGGGAAAGATCAGCAAAGACCTAAATGTTCGGGATCCCTGGGTGGCGCAGCGGTTTGGCACCTGCCTTTGGCCCAGGGCGTGATCCTGGAGTCCCGGGATTGAGTCCCATGTCAGGCTCCGGGCATGGAGCCTGCTTCTCCCTCTGCCTGTGTCTCTGCACCCCCCCACCCGTGTGTGTGTGTGTGTGTGTGTGTGTGTGTGTGTGTGTGACTATAATAAATGAATGAATGAATAAATAAATAAATAAATATTTTTTAAAAAGACCTAAATGTTCATCAGATCCCCTTGAACAAAGGGGGTGAAGTACCCTGGCACACAGCCACCAAACATGACTCAAAAACAATGACTCAAGGAGGCAGTGCTTCACAGAACAGCAGGACCGACCCTTGAAGACTCAGAGCACAGAAGTTCTAGAGCGTGCAGGTTCTCCACGAAAGTAACTTCGAAGGAGGCTCAAGATCTCACGTGGGCCCCTGCCTACAAAGAGCTTCACATCTCATTAAAGAAACAGGTCAATGAGGACCCATCCACTTAAGGACTACACCAACATATGGTCGTCCACGTGCCCTGGAACCTCAGGGAGCTCCACACGGGACTGCTGCTGTTTGCATGGCCGAGCACATGGGCCCTGAGAGGCCTGTCAGTTGGGAAGAAGAAAAAAGATGCTCAGGTAGGACCAAGGGGGTAATGCTCAAAAACACGAGGAAATGAGAAAGAGCACTTAGTAATTGCCAATCACAAAAGCAATCCCATGGGACGCCTGGGTGGCTCAGCGATTGAGCATCTGCCTTTGGCTCAGGTCGTGATCCTGGAGTTCCAGGATCGAGTCCCGCATCAGGCTCCCTGCAGGGAGCCTGCTTCTCCCTCTGCCTGTGTCTCTGCCTCTCTGTGTGTCTCTCATGAATACATAAAAATCTTAAAAAAAAAAAAAAAAAAAGGCAATCCTTTTTAATTCCCCCACTTAACCCCCAGTAATGATCACAAGCCAAGGGACAAGACTCCTTTCTCAAAATCACAGAAATGGCAGCGTGGGGAGAGCAGGCCCTGGCCCAATGTCACACAGCTGGCCAGGGGTGGAATGGAGCCCGGCACCATCTGCCACACACGTCCCCCGGGGCCTTCACTTGCACCAAGCCCCCGCCTCCCTTCAGCATCTGGATCACATTCTGGGGCCATACTCTCGATTCCTCGATTCCTTGACACAGAGCTTCCCACCGGGCGCCCCTGCTCCACCTGCCCTTTCCCACACCCCAAAGCTCACACATCTCATAATCACCACCTTTGTTCCAACTCCTCTTTAAACCTGGATTAGCTGGGCTTCCGGAGGTCACGCTGTGCCTCTGGAATGCACTTCTGACTTTCACGGAAACCAGTCTTCCTTCAAGCCACACAGGCACATGTCACTAAGTAAACTCAGGCCATCTACTTCGCCCCCAGGACGTGGATGAAACCCAAAGAGGAGGGCAAGAGGAAGAGACAACAGAACTGAAATCCCAGAAATCCCATAAATCCCACAGGCTGGGCGCGAGGCAGAGGAAGTCCAGGCTGCCGTGCTGTCACCCTAGGGTGCCAGGCAGGAAGGGAGCTGTGTCTGTCCACCAGCGAGCCCTGTGGGGAACCTTAGGGGTTCACACTCTCGCCCCCTCTTCCCGCCCCTGACGCAGAACATGTGCCCCACTAGGTCCCATCTCACCAGCATTAGGGGGACAGGAGCTGCCAAGAGTGTCCAGGAAACACTAAGGAAAAACAGGAGAAGAGGAAGGGTAGGGAAGAAAGGGAACAAATGCAATAAATAAGCAGCAGAAATAAAAATTCACCAAAAACATGTTGGAGGGCAGCCCAGGTGGCTCAGCGGTTTAGCGTGCTGCCTTTGGCCCAAGGATTGATCCTGGAGACCTGGGATCGAGTCCCATGTCGGGCTCCCTGCGTGGAGCCTGCTCCTCCCTCTGCCCGTGTCTGCCTCTCTCTCTGTGTATCTCTCATGAATAAATAAATAAAATCTTTAAAAAAAAAAAAAACATGTTGGAATAGTAGTCCAGAAAAGAAAACTGTCAGGGAGCACAGGTGTCCAGAGCTCCGTGGGAACTGGGTGGCATTACAGCATTCATGGTGGTGTGTGTGTGAGCATGTGAATCACTCATACCTACCGCGTGCCTTCAGGGCAGCAGGCACACCAAAGGCTCCTCTGGGCCTTGGGCCTCACACCTGAGTGGCCCTAATGATCACCTGGGGGTTTGTTCCAGTACAGACCCCCAGGATCCACGCACAGCAATGCTGGTCAGGAGGCCTGGGCTGGGGTCCACTCCACAGGTCCCCTGGGTGGTAGGGACACAGGGGGACCGCAGAACTCACTGGAGAAGTCCGGTTCCAGGAGTGAGCCTGCAGCCAGAGATGAGTGAGGGTGTGTGCACCTGCTGCTGGGTGGGGGGCGGGGACCCGTCCTCACTGACACCCTCTGTGCCAGCCCAGCCCGTGCAGGGCTCCTGACGCCCAGGGTCTCAGGCTGTCCCCACCCAGCCCTCAGAAGATGTTCCAGGGTGTATTTTGCAGATGAGCAGTTAAGGCCCACCAGGGGGGCTCGTCCAAGGTCACTAAACTAAGACCAGCAAAATCCTGAACTTCCTTTTTCTCAGAGAAGAAGAAAAAAGAAGAGGAAAACATGCATTCTAAATCCTGAGAATATAGGGAGGTTTAAAGGACAGGAAGGAAAAGGGGGGACGCCTGGGTGGCTCAGCAGTTTAGCGCCTGCCTTCGGCCCAGGGCATGATCCTGGGGTCCCAGGACTGAGTTTTGCATGGAGCCTGCTTCCCCCTCTGCCTGTGCCTCGGCCTCTGTGTGTGTGTGGGTGTGTGTGTCTCATGAATAAATAAAATCTTAAAAAAAAAAAAAAGGAAATGGAAGAGGAGACCAGAAAGGAACAGAGTCCTGAGCACTCATGCCTTGCCACGCTTGGCCACACTTCTTGTACCCCTTCAGACCAGCTCCAGGGAGCACGCAGCCTCGGCTGCCATGAATATACCCCTGGAGGAGAAACAGATTCAGATGCAAACGAGGGAACCACAAGGACTATCCACAGTCGCATGGCAACTGATGAAAGACTTGACCGGAACCCACTACTCTGACTTCACTGTTACCACAGGGCACTCGGCGGACTTGGCACAGCTCCATGCTCCCGCTCCCTCTCCTGCAGGGACACAGGCACTGGGGGGTTCATATCCAAAGAGACCCTCGCAGTGAGGGCACCCCAGCATCTGGGCACATACTGGGAGCAGAAGCCCTTCCTTTCCAGGGGCGCCTGGGTGGCTCAGTCAGTTAATAAGCATCTGCCTTAGGCCCAGGTTATGACCTCAGGGTCCTGGGATCGAGCTCCTGCATTAGGCTCCCTGCTCAGAGGGGGGTCTGCTTCTCCCTCTACCTCCTTGCTCCCTTGCTTGTGCTCTCTCACTCTCTTTCTGTCAAATAAATAAATAAAATCTTTTAAGAAGAAGAAGAAGAAGACGACGGCGGCGGCCTTCCTTTTTGGAGGAAGGGGGTCACCTGACATATCAGATCACCTCACTTCCCTCTCTCAGATCTGCAGATTAGTCAACAGCCTCACAATCAGGCCTGACTTGATGCCCACAGCTAACAGTAGGAGCGCCTTCTAGGTCAGAGGCAGCATGCACCTCAATGGCTTGGTGCCCCTACAAATACCAGTCCCATGCTGGCATGAGGGTGACAGAACCACAGTACCAGTAACAAAGGGGTAATAAGATGAACTGGGTCTAAGATCCCATGGTCCGAGCTCTTAAACTTTCAGCCTCAGCTACAGCCACCTCTGCACTCGGGCCACACTGGACATGCCCCTTGCTGACCTTCCTCTGGGCCTCTGCTCCTGCTGTGCCTCCAACTGGTCAGCCCTCTAGGTGAACTCCTACTCATCCTGCAAAGCCCTCCTCTGTGCAGCCTTCTCAATTCTCTCATCATCCCTTTGTGACTCACAGCTGGATCTGCCACTGTCCCTCCCCCAGAGCTCCCACAGCATAGTGACAGACACCACAGGGATTTTAAATTCCAGACCTGTCATCTCCTCTGCTCCAATGGCTCTACCTGGCAACCCAATAATCGACACCAGTATGTTCGAAAAGCACGTAGGCCTTACTCTCTCCATATCCCTGGCCCCACATTGAACTGCCAACATTTATATGCAGCCTGAGCTTCCTCCATTACAACCTGCAAGTAAGCAGCCCGAGGACAGCAACTGTAACCATCCTTAAATTCTGTGTCTCCCAGAACCTAACACTGCAGATGCTCAACTAACGTTCACACTGGCTAATCAGTCACTGTGTTAGTGACAGTGCTTGGCCAGAATGCATCTGTTTCTAATGGAGAGACGGCAAAAAGATTCCAAAAGAAAAGTGGACGATGCCGAACCACCGCATCCCAGAGGCAGCGGAGCAGAGAGTTGCACGAAGATTCTGGGAGGGAAATATCCCCTCTGGAGACCCAGGCTCGGTTTGCATTCGGCTTCCACTATTCACTGTGTACCCCAGGAGGCGTAGTTAGCATTCGGATGGTCTGCCTTCCTCCTCAGAAATTAACAACTTGCCCTTACTTCTCAGGACTGCTGGGGAGGATAAAATGAGATAATCCGTGCAAAGTGCACGGCGGTCCCTCACTCAACAAATATTAGCCAATATTACTACTCCCCCACCCCACCCCCCAAATGCCTCCCCGGCAGCTCAGTGCGTGAACATTAACCACCGTCATTTCTTAGCAGCCAAGAATGTTCCGGAATGATGAACATGGTCCCTATGCTTCCAGAAATTAAAAGGGGTCTCCTTTTCTATTCATTTTCCAAATTAGTTAAGGATGAGACAGTGTCGTTCTTCATGTAGTTCAGTGCGCCAAGCACACCCAGATAGTGCAGGAAAATGAATGGAAGGGGAAACACGACACGTGTCACGGGCATTTCGAGAGTCTGCAAGGAGGAACATGAACTCTGTCTCAACTCGCCTGCCTTTCTCTAGGACCCCTGGGAGGACACTCCCAAGGCCAGAGGCAGGCCCAGGTCGCGGGACAGATGCTTCCAGCTGGGTGCCTGCTGCTCCATGTGCTTGCCCAGCCTGGCCAGGAGAGCCTGGAACTGGCCCAACACCAGCAAGGGAAGAAGAGAGCAGAGCTGGGGCGGAGACAGCAGCTCGCCCGTGCAGCCAGCAACAGAACGGAGAATGCACAGGGCTTTCCTAGCCACTCTTGCTCTCCCGGGTCCAGATTACTAGAAGATCAGAAGCAAAGGGGTGGGAATGGCGACAAAGAATGTAACAAGCCACGTAGGACCAGGGACAGCCCCGGACGTAATTTCATCAAACATCTCCGCAAGCTCCTCCGATGGCGCTCAGGGGTGGCAGGACTGTTCCCTCACGGGAGACCTTTAGAAACTGCAAGAGTCAAGCTGGGATTCCAAGCCAGGGTTTTCTGACTCCGTGCATTCACATTCACTGCCAAAGGACAGTGATGACATTCTACGAAAAGGTCACTTCCTACTTTTACATTTCTGCTGTGGTTGAGGCTTTTTTTTTTTCCCCAATAAGCATATTAGCAGGAAAAAAATACAGGTATTTTGCTTGGTTTTGAATCCGCATCTGGCACTAGAATTTGTGGATATTCTTCTCCGGGTGCCAGAACAGTTCCTGGCTGTAGGTCCAAAAGCACCAAAGAGCTATATCCTAATCATCTCTTTGCATGAAAGATATCCTGCCCACACTGCAGTCACACACGGCACCTGTTTCTAACGGACTCCTGCCTAGGGCTAGATAAGGTCGGGGACCCTGGGCACCAGGAGTCCCGCACATCCGGCTGCTGCAACAGGACTTGCAAAACCCCAACCTATGGAGCAAAGCGGTAGGCAGCCTGGGCACTGCTCACCCCAATGTACCTGGCCCTGGCCCTGGCCCTGCCCCTGTGAACTCAAGAGCCAGGGCTGGGAGGTGACACACACAAAGGGACACGGGAAAATGCACACTCTTCCCCAGTTCTGGGAAAGGGCCATGGAACCCAAATAACCTCTCTGACACCAAATTTCCTAAGCTGTGAAAACAGATGTGCAGATGGCAAAGGCTAAAATTCAATGCTTCCTCAAAACCCTTCCACTCCCATGATCTGCATGACCAAACCCAGGGGGTGGTGTGACACTGGGAGTGGGGTTCCCGTTCCGCCTTGATGTTTATTTCATCATACAGGTTTTCATATCGCTGCTCCCACCCCCCATGAGCGAACCCCAGGCTCCTCCTGAGGTCTTCCATCTTCGGGAACGTTCCTGGGCATCGGATTAGCCATTAACACTAGGCCGCAATGTAGATGTGTGTCACCTGCTCCAAGTGTCAATCTCCAACACACACCTCCTGGTGTGGCCTGGACAAGCCCCCATCCAGCAACCACCACCACTCCTCAGCATGTCATATTTCTCCATTCTCTCCCTGACCTTTTTTCCCCTGTAGAGGGGGGTAGACCAAGCCTGGTTACTCAACCCACCTACATGGGGATGTGGAGAGAGTCCAAGAGGACAGGAATGGATTCAGCTTCACCCTGTGGGGTTCTCGCCCTTCCCTGTCACTGGATGGAAAGTGACATGTGTTAATAGAAATGGCAAATATTCAGCAACACTAGTTCTCTCTTCTGCACACAGTAAGTTGCTAACATTCTGGGGCAGCAACACGCACTGGGGTTCTGGACGCACTATCACCTTTAATCCTGGCCACCACCCCAAGACAGGTTCACCTGTTCCAAGTAAGGACATCACTGAGGTCCAGGGACTTTACGCTGCTTTCTCAAGGTTGCACTGCTCATAAGGGAGAGAGGTTCCTCTGGCTGAGGAGGATGCTTGCCTGGGCCGGGTTCACAGCACACGTCATCTTCCTTCACCTGGCACTTCGTAAAGGTCGAGGGAGGGGGCTCCTTCTTCTGTCCACCTTCTCCCCTCCGAGGGAGGATGGCTCTGCATGGGTGACCATCTCAGGAATCCTACTTTGCATCACCCTGGCCCCAGAGGCTCCCCGCCACGCCTGGCCTTCCTTGGCTCGCAGCTGCACCTCTGGAGCCTCTGCCCCCATGTCACACGGCCTCCTCTCCGTGTCTCTCCAGAGCATTTCCCTCTGTGCTCCTGCCTCTCCTCTAAGCACATCCCACTCAGGAGAACCAACTGCATCTGCAAAGACCCTATGTCCAAACAAAGCCACATTCTGAGGTCCCAGCAACACAGAATGGGGGAAGAAGAGAGGTTATTCCACCCACCACGGCTGTCCACTGTGGCCTTCTATTACAAAGGAAAGCTTGACAGACATTCTCAAACGTCAGGTTACAGAGTTGCAGGGAATGGTACCCACAAACAGATCCTCAAGCTCTCAGGAAAACAGGAAGAAGAAAATCGTGATGGAAAACGGTTGGCACGGTCTAACATCTTTGGTCCTCTGACTTTCAATGTTAGTCAAGCACTACAAAGCTTAATACTAAGTAATGAAACTTAAATAATTAATACATGGTAGCATTAGCATCATTCTGGTGTTTAATAATAAAGAATAATGTCAGCTTCATGACTTACTAATGACAGCTTAAATAATTGATTGTAATACGTAATAGGCACACTGTTGGATCCTTCCCTGGACCCCATCCTGAACCTGGCCCCTAGACCTCTGGTCACTGGCATCTCTGCCACCAACACTGCCCTAAGCTGCTAATTACTGACCTCAGCCCACCAGAAGCAACTCCCTAACCCCGAAGTAGGCACTGAGGGCAGAGCGGTGCCCATGGATGCGTCTAGGGGAATTTTAAGTCATTCTTAAGGCCTCATAAACTTTTCAAAAGTAAAGAGATGACACTAAAAATAAGAAATATGTGTAGAGGATAGAGGCTCAGAGTGCAGAAGTACATATGCAGGACCATTAAAAAACATGTTACTAATTCAAATGATGGGAAACTGGTTCAACGAACTTTTTGATGCTTCTATACAATGAAGTGTTCTATAAAACCCCAGAACTATGCCCCATGTTAGAGATGTACTTCAGGGTGTTTATTTCTGGGTGGTGCAACTAACATTTTTCATTTTCTCCTTCTCAGAGTGGAGAAGGCCTCAGGCCCTCGGGCCACACTGCCAGGTCTTTACCTTACAACCCACACTCTGTCCCCGGCACCTAACCTCTGCCCTAGCACCACCTCATAGGACGGCTATCGGATCAAATTAAATGAATAACTATTTGCAAAGGACTTAGAACAGCTGCCTAGTTCATAAGAAGTGCGCCGTAATTTTTTGCAAAACAAAATATTTATTTTATAGTAAGAAAAAACAAATTATTGAGAAAGTCAAGTTAAAACTACTAGTGGATGAGGACAGAAGGAAGATCACAAAGTCCAGTTATAATGCCCCCATGGCTAAGTGGTTCCCTTTTCTTATCTGTTCCTTTCATAATGATTTCTGGGGGGCTTCCCACCCTCCGTGAAGATGCAGTTTAGATTCACCAGGAGCAGCACATTTTATTAGGGGATGGGTGACCTAGAGCCTCTGGCATATCTATATTAAAAGAGATGCCCCTTAAGGGGTGACGACTCAGAAGACTTGGGTTTCTATCAGGTCCCATCTCATCACCCCCATCGGCCCGCGGGCCCCCAGCACACCTCCACAAAAAGCGAGACTGCACAGCCTCCCCCTGTCTTCCAAATCCATTTTTCACCTGGATCCAAGGCCAGCAGGAAGAGCATTACCATCCCAATGGCTCTCCTTTGTCAGAGGAAGAAGGAGAGCAGCGGAAATGCAGGAAAACAAGAGCTGGTTCAGCAGAGCCCTTCCAGAACAGAGCATCCTCCAGGAGCACTAGGAGGCAGACATCTGCCAGCATCCCTCATTGTTATTCCAGCCTGGACCCCAGGACAGTTCGGTGGAATGTGCACCTCACGATCAGATAATGCTCCCCACGAAATTCCTCACCTCTCACCCCTCTCGCTGGAGGAGGGAGTGCTTGGGGGTGTTCCAGGTGTAGGAGCGGATGGTCGGGTTTGCACATAAAAGGGCTGGCAGGGGGAATCCCCGGGTGGCTCAGCGGTTTAGCCTTCGGCCCAGGGCCTGATCCTGGAGACCCGGGATCGAGTCCCACGACAGGCTCCCTGCATGGAGCCTGCTTCTCCCTCTGCCTCTGCATCCTTTCTGACAACGACACCCCGACAGAGGCCAAACGCAAGCCCAGGCAGCGTCCCCAGCCATTCCTCACATTTTGTGTGATGGAGCCCGAGGAGGACGGCGCAGGGCATCTGAGGCCAGAGGAGCCAGGCCCTGCACACAAGTTATTGCTCGGAGCCTCACCAGGTGAGCAGCCCACACTCGGCCCAGGTGATGAAGAAGACGGGAGCTGTCCAAGGTTGGGTTTAAGGAGGCAAGTCATCCTACACAGTGAACTCAAACCTCACACACTCACACTCACACACACACACACCCTTACAGACACAGTGTACCTTCTGCTAAAATGGCCCAGACTTCTAAAAGATAAACTTCAAGGCTCCCCATGTCTCTCGAACAGTGTGAAATACCTGTACAGGACTCCAGACAGGAGGCAAGACGCTTGCCTCTTTGGGCCTGGGTTTCCTTGCTGGTACAGTACAGGAGGCTGTCCATATAGAATATAACAATGCCAATGCCCTCCATAAATGCCTGTGCTCACAAGCAGATAGCCAAGCTTCCGGCACAAGCTAAGGTCTCTGAGGGGGCTTCTGACACTGCACCCCAGCCCCTCAGCAACAGCAGGCTCCTAGCTCCATGCTCTCAGTGCAAGTTCACCCAGACCCTACAGGGTTCTCCTGGTCCACCCTCTCTGTATTAGGCCAGCCTCCTCCTCCAGGCAGCCACCTACTTCACGCCCCTGTTCATCTCCAGGCTCCTAGCAGGCTCCTACCAGGCTGCAGGGGTGGGCAGTGCCTGCTTTCCAAGCGTGGATCAGCCTGGCCAAGACCTGAGCAGGTAAGCAGTGGGCCTCAGGTTGGGACCAGGGTCACCTCTATCCAGCCCCCTGGCTGATATCTTATCCCTGGGGCAGGAGCACAAAAGAGAATGGGGGTTTCCCTGCACATGCAGCTTCCAAGAGCCTTATCAGCAGACCTTGGACGTGCGTCCAGGAAAGACTGAGAAGGTGCTGGGCCCTGAGCAGGTGCAGAGCCATGGCTTCCAAGCACCTTAAAGAAATACCAAACTCCAACAGACCAAAAATTAAAACTTAAAAGAGCAGAGTGAGAGGGGAAGAGGTCCCAACATCTAATGCACCTTTAAGCTGCCCTGAGCCAAAGGTTGAGCTTTCAGAGGGAGAGGTAATGGGCGCTTGGCATTTACACAATATCTTTTGTCATACCGACCTCAGACCACCTGGTTACTCAAGCCGTCCCTGCCAGGCCACCAGGGAGGCTTTGGTCTCAGTCAACGGCGATCACACACAAATACAAGGTTGCCAGCCAGTGCCACACCGGAAAGGACACTTCCTTCTGACAGTCTCCAGCTGCCACTCCCTCATGGTGCAGGACACCAAGTGCGGCCATCAAATGCTGTGCCCACTGCATTAGCTTCCCCGGGTTGCCAGAACAAACCACCACAAGCTCATGCCTTCAATGCACACAAATTGACTATCTTACAGTTCTGGAGGGAAAACGTTCCAAGGGGGTCTCGCTGAGGGTCAGCAGAGCTACATTTCCTTTCTGGAGGCTCTGGAGGGGATTCCGGATTCCTTGCCTTTTCAATTTCTAGAGTCTGCTCGTACACCCTGGCTCATGGCCAGCAATGAGCCATCTAGAGAGAGAGCGCTAGCAGTGTTACTTCTTATATCGCTCTGACCTCTTCTGCCTTCCTCTTCCACTTTTAGGGACTCTTGTGATGACTTCAGACCCATCCAAAAAGCCAAGATAATCTCCCTAATATAAGGTCAGCCTTCATTCCACCTACAACCTGAATTCCCCTTGACCACATATTCACAGGTTCAGGGATTAGTATGCAAACATCTGGGGGCGGGGTAGGTGGGTGTTATCCCGCTGGCCACACCCATATGTTGGTGCCAAAGCCCAGGGTGCTTGCTGCTCAAGACCCACAAAGCCCCCAGGAAGGAAGACCCCCAGATTAGTACCTACCACTCCACCCCCCTGAAAAAGCCTGTCTGAACCTGATCTGATCCCAGAGGCTCTGGGATGGTCCCAACCACCCATCCATCCCCCACGCAAGAGGGAATGGGAACACCCAATTCCAGCAGGTGGGCTCTCTCCCCTCCCCTATGAGGCCTCCCCCATCCCTGCCCACCCAGGAACCAAGCATCTCAACCCACACGGAAGTTACCTGACCACCATGGAGAGACTTTCTCTCTCTCCCCACCCCCAGTGCAAACCCACACTCCACCTGTGGCTTCTGCTGCCAGCAGGATGCGCATTGGAATGATGCAACCAGAATTCCCAGAGAGTTTCATGCCCCAGCTTGTGACAAAGAAAGCTTCTTTTTCCTTCTACAGCAGTCCTGGGGGACACCATTCTGGGTGCAGCACGGGTACCGCCAAGCAGAGGTCACAGCTGGCTGTCACTTGGCACTCACCTAGAAACCAGTCCCAACCTTTCCCCTAGATCTCACTCTGTCCTCACTGAGCCAGAGTAACCCAGAATGACCGATGCCAGTGGGGCATGGGGACAAGGCCTGTCAGGCCAGCCAACCTTTGCTCTGCTCACCCAGGTACCAAAGCAAACCCTGACTATAGGTGCAAAGCCTCCTGGAGAATCAAACCAGCCGCACCCACACCACGTCCACACTAGGTGGCCTTAGGCAAGTCACTTTACAACTCTGGGTATTCATTTCCAAGCACTACAAAGGGACTTAGGTAACACCTATGATGCTCGGTTCCTGCCCTCAAGAAGATCCACATCCCTTGAGAAGAACTGAGAAGCAGACAGCAAACAAATGTTGGCACGAATATCCATGGAGTTAAAAATAAAAACTGCTGCAGACGCTGTGATTGGATAAGTCCACCCACCCCCCATGGGTAGTTAATCTGTGGGTTCCAGGTGGAGGTCCTGAAGAGGTGACACACGGACCCGGGAAATTAGCAGGGTTTATAATTTGTTTATGAAGAAAGGAAGAGAGAAGAGAGAAGCTCCCTTGGGAAATACCACTTACCTGAGAACTTTTAAAATTGGCAACTGCCCAGATTAATGAGATAGGTCCTGCATTCACTTGCAAAACATGATTTTGCTACCACAATCAGATGCAGATTTGTAAAGAAATGCACCCCATGGAAATGGAGGAGCCCCTTCCTGGAAGGGCATGCCTAACAAAGAGTCTAGTGGGGCTCCCCATTCCCATCTGCAAAATTCACGGGTTATTCAAAACAGATCTTACAAATCAATGAGAAAAAAACTGCTAACACCCCAAAGGAAATGACCAGTTGACAAAACACAAACAGGTAATACACATGAAAAGCTGGTCAGTCACACCGGGAGGTCAAAGAAAATCTACAAGGACATCGTTTTCTTTGTTTGGAGGCTTGTGCCCGTCGCAGGCCTTCACCCTTCACTCCTACGGTAGGGTTTGTCGCATTCATCAGAAATGTTCCAATCCTAGGGCACAGTCTCGCTAGCCCTTCTGAGCACTGTCTGTGGAGTGATGGCCAGTGAAATATTCCTCAAAGGAAAACTGACACAATACATCAAGACTCCATGGGGGCGCCTGGGTGGCTCAGTGGATTAAGCATCTGCCCCCAGCTCAGGTGAGGATCCCAGGTTTTTGGGATCAAGCCCCATATCGGGCTCCCTGCTCAGTGGGGAACCGGCTTCTCCCTCTCCCTCTCGCACCCCTTGCTTGTGCGCTTGCTCTCTCTCTCTCTCTCTCTCTCTCTGTCAAATAAAATATTTTTTAAAAATAATAAACCTTAAAAAAAGAAGACTCCATAAAACTCCTCATACCTTGCAGGGGGCAGGCGGCTGTGCCAAGGAAACAGCCAGAGATGCATGAAAAGGTGTGTGTGTTGTAACAAGCAAACAGAGGAAAACGTGAGTGCCTGGCAGTGCTGACCTGGCTAGTGAGCATGACGTCAGTCATGTTCCCACAGCCTGCGCACATGGGCTCTGCGCTGTCATCGTGGGCAAGGCACTTTTTTTTTAAGATTGTATTTATTTTATTTGAGAGAGAGTGCGCATGAGCAGGAGGGAAAGGGAGAGGGAGAAGCAGGTTCCCTGCTGGGCAAGGAGCCCTACATGGGGCTCATGGGGCTCATGGGGCTCGATCCCAGGACCTGGAGATCATGACCTAAGCAGAAGGCAGCTGCTTAAGCAACTGAGCCACCCAGGCGCCCCTAAGGGGTGGGAGGCATCTTGACAGACTGTCCTCACTTCACCCTCACAGAGAAAGCTCAACCCCACGAGAAAGGACGCACAACTTAGAAGATCTTTCTTGCACAGGTGCATGATCACAGAGGGGAAAGCTGCTCAAAACAAGTTTTTAAAACTTTGAAAGGCATGGGGAAATGGTCATGAGAGAATGTTTAAGTGAGCCAAGTCAAAACACGGAGCCATATGGAAACAGGAAGCAAGATGCCAGGAGTGGCTACTGCCCAGCATCAGGAGGAATATAGGTGATCTGCCTTTTGGCTTTATTTTTTTTTCTGTTTTTATCGTCTGCCTGTATTCACACATAAGCATGCTGGGGGGGGGGGTGGCTGTTAAGTTCCCCCCACTTCTGTGGCAGAGGCCTGAGTGATGGTGGATCTGAAGGCTCCCGCCAGCCTCAAGAAGTCATTCACCCTCCAAGAGTCAATTCAAACAGTTCTCCAGTGGAACCTGCCTGAGGCCCCCCAAGCTGAACCCGCTCTCCCCTCCATGGTCCAGTGTGCTCCAGTTAATACTTCCATTAGTGCCTCCTATGCTGTGTGTACGAAAAGGACTTAATGACGCGCTGAGCTTCCTCCCAGAATATGAACTAGCATGCGGAGCAGCGACCTTGCTGGCTCTTACCCATCCGTGCACCTCCAGAGCCAGGCCCAGGGCTGGTACCCAGTAGGGAGTCGATGGCTGTCATATGGGTGGAAGGGCAGCTGGGCGGAGGGGCAGCTCAGCGGGGTCAAAGGGTCGTTGTGTGGGATGAAATAGAGAGGGATGGCTGGAAGAAAAAGCACACAGAAGGGTGGAAGGAAGCAGAGAAGTACGGATGGAAGCATGGAGAAGAAAGGAATCGCTAGGTGAAATCCCTAGGGAAGAGGTGAGGAGGGGGTGCCTCACCAACATGACAGCAGCAGACCAAAGAGAAGGCAGGCTGGTGACAGGTCCACAGTGACATCCCAGAGTTCATGTCTTGACGTTTCCGTGCGGAGGGCACTGGGCAAGGAGGCTTCCCTGCGCTTCAGAAGGTCACGCAGCAGGAGGGGGAGAAACAGCCACATGGCAAAGTGATCAACCCCACAGGAGGGCGAGTGCTCCAGAGCTAGAACCTGGCTCTCAATTCCTCTTGTTGAGCAGACTACCTGCCGGCAGGCAGTCTCCCCGGTGGGTCCCCCCTGGTGCTCCTCTAGCTCCTAAGCTCCCCAGAATCCTTTCTCTAAATGTTCCCACCTCCCCGCCCTCTCCCTGGCTTCAGAAGGCACCTTGGGGAGCAGCCCGTTCCTGGCCCCATACCGCACCCCAGCGCCCACAACTGGGAACCCGTGTTGCCAGGAGCCCTCCTTCCCGCAGCACCACCAGCCACCACCAAAACCTGCTCCTCTCCTGGTCGCCGGGCAACCAGCTGCTGGGGGCTCTGGGAGGTCACCCGCCCGGATTCCCCGCAGACCACTCGCCACAGTCCCTGGGGCACTGTTGCACCCACGGGGCCCCACGTGAAAGGAGGAGTCCACCGGCTTGTATGTCACCAGCCATCATGCCTGGGGCTCACCACACCCAGGGAACGCAAGCTTAAGGAATGGGGAGATGACACATTCAAGGAGAGAAGAAAAAGGGATCTCCCCTCAGGACTCGTGACTCAGCTTCTCTACTTGTAGGGACAAAGAAACAGATCATTGCTGAGGGCCTCCTGTGTACCAGGCACTTCATACATGAGAGTCTCATTTGACAACCTTTGACCTGGTTGGTATCACACCCATTTTACGGATAAGGAAACTGAGGCTAGGGCAGGATAGATTAACACCCTGCCCAAGATCAACCCCAGGTGTGACTTTGCAGTGATTCCCGGATCGAAGTTCAGCACTAACCCCGTGTGTGCTCAACTGAATGGGGTAACATGAGGGCGGGAGGTCTGCATGAAATGAAATACGGGGCAGTACATGTAAGCACTTCTTAGCAAGAGCTTGGTGGATTATCTGAGGCCTATGACATGGGGCCAAGGCACAGTGAGGAGCACCAGGCCTGGGCTCCACCCTCCAGGCCTAACTGCAGGCTGGCCCTGCCCCTTACGAGCTGCTTACCGAGCTGCTTCATCTCTGAAAGGGATGAGGACAGTACACCTCCCCGTTAGCTTTTTGTTAAGAATTAGATAGGTTAATAAAGAAAGGTACTTTGGCATAAGCCCGGCACATAGAAAACCCCAATTGATGGCTACTATAGGACAGCTGCCGTGTTTCCAAGTCAATCTGACACGCCAGCCGGGACCTGCACACTCCCCTTCTCCACCAACGCCCTCCCTGGTCCTCCGGCCTGTGTCCAGAGTGGACAGCAGATACAAGAAATTCCTCCATGAAGAGAGGTGTCTACTCTCATCTTTCTAGAAACATGAAGTCATTGTTCGCCTCTACTACGTTGGATAGAGAGGTGGGCCTAAGAAATATTTCACAGAAAGAAAAAAAATATTTCACAGGATGAGCAAGGTTATAAGTGACAACTGGCATGTGGCTCCCATGGGGGAGGCCGGGGAAAGGGCCGGATGGTGGGGGCTGGACAGAGGCGATCGTCAGAGGCAGCTTGTTCAGCTGCAGCCAGGGTGGCGGCCGTGCCAATGGGACCCCTCCCCATCCCAAGTCAGGCCAGAAATCCCACTCTCTACATAAAGTGGATGGAGAGTATCCTTAGGGATTTCACCCCCAGGCCCACCAAAACCCTATCTGTGGAGCCCATTTGGCCCTAAGCCACATTTCAGGCTGAGGCCAGCAGCTGTAAGGGTCTCAGCTCAGAGCACAGAGGCAGAGGGTGGGAACACCTGGAGGCCTTACCCACAGAGTCAGGGTCTGACCTCAAAGGGGTTCTGCAGCCTCACCTGGGAAGCTCACTCCAAATGCAGGTTCTAAGCCTTCAGCCCCCAGCGGGTGTCCCTGCCCCCAGGAGACATGGGGGCTGTGCTTTAGAAACCCTGATCCAGGACAACCACCTCTCCCCTTCTGTAAGAGACAGCTGAGACCAGCAGAAAGTAAGTGTCCCCCTCCCCCACCAAAGTCACCGACTAGAGGAGGGTACCTCTGAAACCTGAAGCTTAGGCCCAAGATACCTCCCCAGCACCCTACAGCCTCAACACAGACTTCCCCTCTGGGTCAGAGAGCTGCCCAGTTTCTCCTGAGCAAGCCCCATCCCCACCCCAGCTCCCAGCCGGCACCCTCAGAGGCACCCTGGGAGGCCCTCCCAGTCAGGGCCTTGGTCAGGGTCTCAGCTGCTGCTTTCTCAGTCCATGGATGAGGTCCATCCAACTCCCCAGTCTGGCCCTCAGGGCTCAGCATGCCCGCTCAATCCACAGTGACAGCAGGGCTCCCAATGACACTTTTGTTTCCTTTTAATAGTGGGCTACCTACAAGGTTGACAGCTGCCTTCCTCGGGAAAGATCCCAGCAGCCAAGAGGCAAAGAGGCAAAGAAAAAAGAGGGAAGGAGGGAGAGGGAGAGAGAGAGAGAGAGAGAGAACAAACTCAGTCTCACAGTGAACGGAGGTCTGGGCTCCAATCCCTACCCTAACACGCCAGCCCGTGGATCTGTGACTCTGAGCCAGTGTCTGCTCCCCTAAACCCTCAGTTTCATCAACCATGAAACAGGTAGAAGGCCAGTGTCTGACGTCTATGGGTCAAGAGCAGAATTAATAAAGGGCAGCAGGTTGTCAACACACAGATGTTATTATTGTATCTGCTCCCACAGAGTGGGGTGGGTTTTCAAGGTCACTGCCAAGAGGCCCACAAAATACACAAGACACGGGAGACCTGTGTGCACCTCCCGAGCCTGCCAGGGCGTGAGACCCGCCACCCATCGATCGCCCCGATCTCGCCGGATCTCGCCGGTCTGCTCCCGCCCGAGCTTGCTTCATCTGCCCACGGCTTGCCCTTTCCCGTAACTCAGCTGCTGACTTGAGTCAAGCTCTTGGATTCTGGATCTCAAAGGAGCACAGCTGACGGGGGCGGGGTCTGTAAAGGGATCAGGATGCAAGAGACCTTGAGGGTGGCCAAAGGCAGAGAGGGTCAAACACCCATTTGGCCCAGGAGGGTCCCACAAAGGACTTGCTGTTGCGGACAGGGTTGCTGCCCCCGTGACTCAGAGGCCACACTGCCGGGCAGTGACTCAGCACCCCAGTGCAGAGCTGGGCCGGCCCAGCGCCCCGGAGCTGCCTCCAAAGCAGGGGTCCCGTGCCAGCCCAGCGGGGTGCGAGTCAGCCCAGAGGAATGCCCTCTCCTCCCACCCGCCTGTGCCCACTGCTGTCGACTCACGAGGCTGGCATCCCGGGGCGGCACGTGATCCACCTGTCCCAATGCCAGGGTAAACAGGCGGGCACAGGAGCCCGGCTTCCTGGCCGCGGGGTGAGGTCATGCCTGCACAGGGTGACCAGGATGGAGGGTGGGCAGCGCGGGGCAGGAAATGGCTGGGATGCCAGGATGCCGGCACACTGGCTGTGGGGCTGGGCAGACAAGAGCCAGGCAGAGAAATGACAGGCTTGCAGGACCATGAAGGGCAGCACTGGAGCATGCCCCTGAGAGACGGTGACAATCAGTGGGGTAGATGATTCTAGGTAGCATTCAGAGGTTTGAATAGCATCGGGCGCCCTCCCTCCCTCCCTGGATCCCTCTCTTCCTCCTCCCCTCCTCCTCCTCCACAATCTCTCCCTCCCTTCTTCCCTTCCCCCGCCCCAATGCACTTTTACAGAGTTCAGCCACAACTGCTTCCCCAGCATTTGAGGTCACACAGCGCGCCTACAGAAAGCCTCTGCCCCTAGCAGCAGGCAGCACCCTTAAGAAAACCTGAGCCTCTACCAGCACAACTCCGCCTCCACCCCAACCAACACCCCCACTCCACCCCCACCCCTTGCTCCACTTCCCCTCTCAAAATTCCTGTCACTCACCAGCCACCTCTTCCAAGAAGCCCTCCAGGAACCCTGAGGGCAGCCCTTCACTTTCTCCTGCCTGGCCTCCTTCTGGGGCACTGACTCACCTACTCACACTTTCACTCTTGCTCTGGGTTTCTATTGCTATTGATGCTGCCAGAGATTGTATCTTGCCTCCTCACCCGGAGCCCAGGTTCTGGAGGACCTGCTGCCCATGCACCACATCCACTTCTCGGCTCTGACCGACGTAAGGTCTTGTGCACGGTCGATGCTCATAACCTTGTGCCACCCACTCTTTCTAATCTGAAGTCTAGACAGCATGAGAGAGAACCCTGTGTTTTCCCAGCAACCCTAAGCTGCCAAAGTCACACTCAGTTGCTGTCTACTACGCACCTCTTCCACGCAGCTAGCTGGACACTGCACTAGACGCTATGGAAACAGAAAGGACCAGACCCAGGGGCCCTGCCCTCAGGAGGCCCCACTGCCACAGGAGAGCAGCCAGGTTCCCTGTGGGAAGAGCTGTGAACAGGGCTGGCACCAGCCTGCTATGGGGATGGGAAGAAAGAAGGGCAGGGCAAGCCTCCGCTAATAGGAATAAAGGTCCGACAACAGCAGCTCACACTTACTGAGCCCTTAGTTTGTGCCAAGGGCTTTACCTCCCTTAACCCTCAGGCACCATACTGTCTACTTTACCTTTGTTAATTCATTTAAAACCCCAACCCTTTTAGGAGACATCCTGTTATGTCACAGATGAGAAAGCTGAGGACCAGAGAGGTTAATGTCATACTGAAGATCACACAGCAAGATAAGAACCGAGGCAGGCTAGCGCCAGGGTCCATGCACTAACCATCATACACCTCACTGCCTCTTGCTCCAAAGCTTCCAAGCAGGGGGGAATGTGCTGAGCCTAATTTAGATGACCCACCCAAGTGCCCAGGTGTCACACAAACATCCCACTGGGCTCACAGCCCCTTGCAGCGGACCAGAGTCAGCACCACGTGGTTCCATGACTCCTCCCAGTTGCCTAGTTCCTGCAGACCTGCTCAGTTCCAGCTGCAGATACTGCTGCTTCACTTGGGACTCTACACAAAGTCAACACAATTCATCAAGGCAATTCCTGCGGCTACGACTCAGCCCCAAGAAGCCTAAAACCAGAGATCAAGGCAGCTTCCCCAGTGCCTCTGAGCCTGGGAGGTACAGTTGCCCCAAATCACAAAGAGTTGGCCCACAGGCAGCCTGGCTCCGGGTCGTCCTTGTCAGGCGCAGAGTGAGCTCTAAGCACCAGGAAATCTCGAGGAGCCTTCACCTAAGTGACTTCACCAACCTCAGTGCAGGAGCAGAGACCATGTCACAGCCTGAGAGACTGGGCCAGAGAAACAATCAGTCCCTCCCCTGAAGCCAGTCGCACTGAAAAACAGGGGCAGAACATGAGGAGCTCACGGGACCCCTCATCCCAGTCTCACTTCTGCATGGAGAACCAGGGTCTGCTTACCTGGTGGGAGCCTCCTAACCTCCCTCCTAGTGAATCAAGTCTCGCCTGTGACTCCAGACCCTTGCTCCAAATTCACTCGCCAAAAGGCTGAGACTGAGCAACTCCTGCTACTGAGTCCCGAGACTCTCACCCCACACCTGGCCTGCGTCCCTCCACTGGAGGCGAAAATGCCACATCCAGGAAATCCCTCTGCTCCTGATTAGAGCCCCAGGGACTGCACACCAATCACGTGCCTGGGCCAAGGATCTTCCTTCTGACCAGAAGCCTGCAAGGTGCATACTATCACCCGCAGCAGGCAGATGAGGGCAGATGAGGACCACGAGGAGGTCCTCTCAGGTTAAGCAACCAGGTCTCTCGGCGTGGGACGGATTTCAGATTAGGAACTCAGGAGTAGCCGAAAGACATGGCCCTGTCTTCCCACAAAACTACAGTGAGTCCCAAAGAAAAAAACCACCAGGAAAGGAGATTCACCCCCAAATGTATCTCCTAGACCAACACTTTACAGAAGAGGTTACTATGGAAAAATAAGTCAGGGGCGCCTGGAAGGCCCAGGTTGGGCATCCGACCTGAGGTTTCAGCTCAGGGTCTTGAGATCAAACCCTGCATCGGGACCACACGCTCAGCCAGGAGTCTGCTGGAGTTTCTCTTTCTCCCTCTGCCTACCCCCTCCCCATGCTCACACACACGCTCTCCCCCCCCAAATAAAATCTCCTAAAAAGTTAGTAAGTTATTCGCGACACCCTATTCACCCCCCCAGTAAAAGTTTTATATTTAAAATTTAGGAGAGAGGGATGCCTGGGTGGCTCAGCAGTTGATTATCTGCCTTCAGCTCAGGTTGTGGTCCCAGGATCCAGGATCGAGTCCCGCATCGGGCTCCCTGCGAGGAGCTTGCTTCTCCCTCTGCCTGTGTCTCTGCCTCTCTCTCTCTCTCTCCTCTGTGTTTCTCATGAATAAATAAGTAAAATCTTTTAAAAAAAATTCCCTTTATTTAAAATAAATAAATAAATAAAAATAAAAATAAAAATAAAATTTAGGAGAGATTCTCCACTCACCTACCTCAGTTTTGTTTTGTTTTTTTATTCCTTCTGTAGTCTTGTTTCAAAATAAAATGTTTAGAAATTTTTCTGTAACAGTGTTTTCTTAAGACAAAGGGACTCTGACCCATCACTGAGTCTGCCCAAGAACTAAAGGACAAACATTCATATACCAGTCCTACACTGCTCAATCCCATGTGCAGACACTCCTCTGAAAACTGCCGTGGGCTCCAGCAAAGATCAAGCAAAGTGACCATTCTTAACATCTGCAAAGGCTACTCTGCACCGGTCCACATGATTGCTGCGCGGGTTATGAGCCAAGTCACAGTGCTTGGTAATCTATATGAATCGGCTATTTTTATTACCAGGTATCCTTTTTTTTCTTTTTCTTTTAGGGTTTTATTTTTACGTAATCTCTGTACCCACTGCGGGGCTCAAACTTACAATCGCAAGATCAAGAGTCGCATGCTCTCCTGACTAAGCCCGCCCAGGCACCCCTAGATATCTTTTCTAGGGTCCCTGGCCAGGAATAAGACATCATCAACAAAAGCACAGAGGTGTGCCCCAACAGGTACGTGTGGCCTGCCTGCGTTCCAGGTCAAGCCTCAAACACTGTATCAGGGAAACCAGAGATCAAAAATCTTTTACAATCTTACAAAATCTTTTACAAAAATCTTTTACAAAGTAAAGGTTCCTTGTGAATGCCAAAGAGCTGCTCCTCAATGACCTATTTTGTAAACTGGATGTCTGACCAGCAGCTGCCTACAAGAGAGGCTCACCTTTGCCTCACTGCCCCTTAAAGAAGTTTCTAGTCCCCAACAGCCTGCGCACAGCCACGCGAGCCTCTTGCCCACACTCCCACATACACGCGTGCGCACACACACACAAGCACCCACGCGAAGGCACACACAAGCACACAGAGTCTTACTCCTTTCTTATTTTCCAGTGTCCCTGGTTCTTCTTCCACCCCCTTTTACCTTGCCAGCCAGCCAGGAGTGTGACAACAGATACCTCTTGGGGATGATGACAACGGAGCCCTGGGATAGGGCCCCAAGAACTTCCACAGGATCCTACCTTTAATCTGATTGAAAACCAGTCTTTCCACCTCCTGGGGAACACCTTGTTCCGAAAGGTGGCCAGGCTGCAGGTTCTTTTACCCTCAGAGACTCAAAGGATTCAAGCCTAGGAGGAACCCAGAAGATTTCCCACCCCGGGCTTAGCCCGGCTCCATCCTCAAACCACCCTGACCGCACCACACAGAGACCCTGAGGAGGTCTAAGGAAAGGAACAGAAAGTAGTCTGGCTGCAGCACTGGCCCTACTGGGCCAGGAGGAACCCCTCCAGGGTGTCCCACCCCCCCACCACACCCCCGCCCCGGGCTCAGCAGTTACCGATGTCTGTTCTCCATCCCCCTTCCCTTGTCCTTGACAACCTCATAAAAGATCACACATGCTTCCTGCTGAGCCAGGGCAGCTCTCCGCAGCCAATCAGGATCGGCCCAGGAATGAGACCATTTGCCATCCCTTTCTTGGCAACTCAGAGTCTGCGGGGGGGGGGGGGGGGGGGGGGGGGTGCCCTGGCTTCTGTCCTCCAGCTGTGTCTCCAATCCTAGCGCCTCAAAGCCCACGTCCACACAAATGGAGCTAGGACTTCACTCCATTTCTTGCGCCCAGCAACATCCCAGAGATCCTTCCCACGCCTGTGCAGCACCACCCCTGCCTGTGGGCTGTGCCACATGTGGGGTCCTACCATGTACCAGCTGCGGGCACCTGGGCACAGCTCTAACCTCTCTGACCCTCAGGCCTCTCATCTGTAGACAGAAGTAACTCATAGGCTATTGAGACAATCAAATGAGGCCATAAATTTTTTCCCACTTCTTTTAATTTTTTATTAAATAATCTCTATGCCCAATGTGGGGCTCGAGACCCTGAGATCACCAGTCACATGCTCTACCAACTGAGCCAGCCAGTGACTTACTTTTAAGATTTTATTTATACATTTGAGAGAGAGAGAGCATGAGCAAGGAGAGGAGCAGAGGGAGAAGCAGACTCCTCCCTGCGCAGGGAGCCCAACACATGGGGCTTAATCCCAGGACCCTGGGATCATGACCTGAGCTGAAGGCAGACGCTTGCTTAACTGACTGAGCCACCCAGGTGCTCCTCCACCACTTACTTTTAAACAAACAAATTTTTAGAATAGTTTAAGATTTTACAGAGAAATTGTTAGTACAGAAAGTTCCCGTATATTCTGCTCCCCGTTTCCCCTACTATTATCCTTTAATATGAGGATTTCTTACCAAATAAGAAACCAATATTGACATATTATTATGAGCTGAAGTCTAACACGATTCAGATTTTCGGAGTCTTTTCCTAATGTCCCCCTTCTGTTCCAGGAGCTCACCCAGGATCTCACATTACACTGAGTCCTCATGTCTCCTTAGGCTCTCCTTGGCCTGTGGCAGTTTCTCAGATTTTCCTTGTTCTCGGTGATCTTGCCAGTTTTGAGGAGTACTTACTGATCAAAGTATTTTGTAAATGTCCCTCCACTGGGATTGGTAGAAGGCTTGTTGATGCTAACGATGTGATAAGAAATGGCACTCTGCCATTGTGGTTCTCCTCCCCCAAACCGACAATCCCAGCCTAACCACCAGAAGGTCATGGATTTTTTTAATTAAATGTATAATAGGTAATACAGGGATCCCTGGGTGGCGCAGCGGTTTGGCGCCTGCCTTTGGCCCAGGGCGTGATCCTGGAGACCCGGGATCGAATCCCACGTCCGGGCTCCCGGTGCATGGAGCCTGCTTCTCCCTCTGCCTGTGTCTCTGCCTCTCTCTCTCTCTCTCTCTCTCTCTATGTAACTATCATAAATAAATAAAAATTAAAAAAAATAGGTAATACATTCGACATGGTTCAAAATCCAAATAACACCCAAAGATACATAATCGAAAGTCCCCCCGACCCCGTACCCCTTCCTCCACACGCCCAGACAGCCTGCCACCTGCAGGTTGGTTTCTGTATCCTTACAGAATTTGGGCACATATAAATCCTTACACATCCCTTCTGCACACATACACTTCTTCCACAAAAGGTGGCTAGCTGTCCTCACTATTCTGCACTTTGGTTGTTTTTTTTTTGGTTTTTTGGGGGGTTTTTTTTGCAACAACATACCCGAAGATCTGCCCACGTCCTGTCCAAAGCCATTCTTTACTCTTTCCCACATCCAGTCCACTGTACGACCAGCCATCATTTACTGCAACGGCCTCCAATTCATGCATATCTGAGCTGCTCTATCTCTTGCTACTCTAAAGCTGTTACAGAAGAAACACGAAGACTCCTGAGCATGGCTCCTTTCACATCAACATCTCTAGGTGGATCTCCTGGGCAAATACGGTCGTCCTCCTTATTCACGGCCTCGCCTCCCAGGGCTTCAGGGACCCACTGTCAACCGAGGTCCAGAAGCAGAGGATCCTGCTGCTGACGGACCGTCGCAAGGTCAAGTAGCCTCACACTATGTCAGAATGCCTGCACTGTTGCCCTCACTCCATCTCAACACACAGGCGTCTTATCATCCCACATCGTCGCAAGGAGAATGATGAGTTCTGGGCAACGCGATGTTCTGAGAGAGAGAGAGATCCCATTCACATCGCTCTTATTACAGTATTATTACCATAACCGTTCCACTGTGTTACTACTTACTGCTGTTAATCTCAAGCTGTACCTAATTTATAAGTTAAACTGTATCACAGGTAAGTATGTGTAGGAGAAAAAAAAAAAAAAACAGTCTACAAAGGTTTGGCACTAAGGTTTCAGGCATCCACTGGGGATCTTAGAATGTGTCCCCAGCAGATAAGCGGGGACCACTGTATCTCAATGCGAGATCTTGCATTCTCTCGAATAATGTGCATTTCTTCCTGGTTCTGTCAACAACAGAGCACATCATCGCCTTGTGTGTTATAGGATTTTAAGAGGGGAAAGTGGTATTTTGGGTATCCATTTTGCTTTCTATGATTGAGGAGATCTTCTGGGTAAGTGCCATTCAAGACTCCCTCCTCCAGAAACTGTCTTCATCCCGAAGAGCTATGTGTCTCATACATACCAACTGTCCCCTTAACTGTGACCAGCACTCGTGGGCTACGTGGACACACATGGCCTGGGCTCCAGCTGTGACCAGGGAGCCAGCAGCACGCATGCTGGGGTAAGAACCAGGGCTCGGTTGTGGCGAGGGCCGGAGGGAAGGTGGGGCTCAGCCGAGACCTCCAAGAATTATGTACGTGTTACTTGCAGAGGCGTGCAGAAAGGAAAGAAGGACCTTGCCAGGAAGAAGCCTTATGCAAGAGGAGACTCTAGGAGACCTGAAGAACCTGTGGGCAGGACCAAAGGCAGCATGAACGCCAACCAAGCCACAGAGCTGGCTCTTAGAGTGCAAGTGGAGGTGAACGGCCCAACCTCGTTTTCTTTCTTTACATTCTGCTGGCCTTTCGAGACCAGGTACTCTGTTTTTAGACCATTTAGCTCAGTAGCTTAACACCATCATCACCTGAAGAACCTTAACAATGCACGTTCCCCAGTCCTGAGTGGAGTCCGGGGTGTGCACTTGGAAAGAGCTCCCCGCTGGGTGAGTCTCCTGGGCATCTCTGATAAAGGGCCACCCCTGGGGCCCCAAGGTCCACAGGCACCAGAGCAGCCCTGCCTGGGCCCCTGGGGGCAGCAAGGCTCTCAGAAACTCAAGTTGAGTAGAGAGGTGAAGTTTCAATAAACAGGAGTGACCTTTCTACGAGTTTTGTTCAAGGGAGAAAACCACGGGTGCCAGAGAAACATCCACTTTGGAAATTGCTCTCACGCATAAATCTGCGCCAGGCCTGGAGGCTGCGGATTGGGAAACGAACACTCTGTTCTGTAAATATCTCAGATCGGCTAAGAATTCTCCCCAAGACCAGAGATACCCTGGGCAGCTCATTTGCATATGTTATGAATTATTTATGTCCCTGGCAGCTTCTAGAGTGCACTGGGTCATATCACTTGCATAACCTCATCCTGTGAGTAGAAAGGGTGTTGAGTCAGCTATATATATATATATATATATATATATATTTATATGCTTAGGGTCAAGGGCTGGTGCTCTTAAATTTCTATACTCCATAAGATCTTTGTCCATCCGTTTCTTCTCCCTCCAGCATGCACCTGGCACCTGGCTTGGGCGCTCAAGGGCTTCTAAGCCTCCTCCCATCCCGTCTTCATTCTCTCCCCTCCAACCCAGCCATAGCAGCAAAGACACAATCTTAGTATTTTTGGGGAATGAATACCAGCTCAAAAGCCCTGGGAGTCCTCCTCCCTGATGACCCAAAACCACTCCCCACTCAGGCTATGAGTGCATCAGCAAGCCAGCCTAACACCCTCTCCAAGCTTAGGTAAGGTCCACCAGCCCTCCCTCTGACCATCAGCTCTAAGGAAGGAACCAGATCAGGATCCACAATGAAGCACCTTTGCTTCAGCCTCCAGAGACCTTACTTGCAACACACACACTGTCTCCCCTGCTCTCATCATCCCTCCAAAGGGCTCAACTCCAATTCCATCTCCTTTAAGAAACCTTCTCCCGCACTGAGTACATGCTAGGTAGGTTGCAGGCACTGTCCCATGCACAGAGGTTCATCCCTGAGAAGTTCAGTCTAGTGGATGAGACAGACATGCTGATGCTAATGCATGAGAAGAGCTCTGTTCATGGGTTAATAACATAGGCAGCCTGTCCTAAACCTGGAAGTCAGGGAGGACTTCCTGGGGGAAGTGGCACCTGAGTAACACCTCTAAGAACCGAAGAGGATTACAGGTTGCAGGAGTGTTGTGTGGCTTGTAGAAACATGGGAGGAAGAGAGCTGTGTTCGGAAGGCCTCATGGGCAAGGGAAAGGGGGAGAAATGAGCTGTGTGTGCAGCATGGGTACCAAAAAGTACACTTGAATAATGATAGCCTCAGCTCTGCCGAGGGCTTCACACTTACTATTTCAGACTTTTCATGAGGCTGCATCAGGACTGCCCTCCCCAAGCAGCTTTCCCACTCACAAGGGCACTAAATTCAGCTAACTAATGCAAATAGAGCCTTTTAATAATGTAGACGTGCATCAATAATTCAGAAACCAGGAGGCTCCCCAAAGGAACGATGAGGCGTATCAAGAATCCCCTGCCCAGGATTTAGCAGCTTCAGAAGCAGAGTCCTTTGAGGCCATGCTTTGGAAAGAAAGGGGCTTCTCTCAGGGAATCTGTACCAAGTACCATGTGAGCACATCTAGTCTGCCCAAGAAGATAAGGGATTCCAACTTCTTATAAAAAAGCAAGTACTGCTCACAAAGTGTTTGATTTATAAACATCTGGCCCGTGACAAACTCCTTCCAATTTCCCCACCTCTTCTGTCCTCACAGGGTCCCATCTGTTGCTTCTGCACAGGAAGCTGGGCTCTCACCCTGAGGAGAGGGGACCTGCTGGGGCCTATCACAGAAGGTTCCAGAGAGAGGATTCCGACATGGTCCTCTCGCCCTGGGACACCTGCTCTCCGCCATGTGAGTCCTAGAAGGTCTGGAACTGGGCAGATCACTGGATGTCACCTCCTCCAACTTCTCCTGGTATCCAGAGAAGATTGGGGGAGTTCCGTGACCTTCTATAGTGACCAGGCTGGATCAAGATGTCCGTGTTCTAAGATTTTTAGCTTAGGGAACAAACCAGGTCGTTTCCAAAGCAAAAGAGATGGCTCGTGCACACCCGTGCCTACATGCCAAGTCTGGCCCTCTCTGAAAGGAGGGAACAGATGACCTTCAGAGGGGCTGGGGCTGGGCCCGGAAGCAACACTCTGTGCCTGAGAGACAAAGCCTGTTCATAAAGACTCCAGAATTGCTGCCCCAGAGTGGAGCATTAACAAATACAGTGCAGAGTCCCATCAAAAGGCAAAACCGTATTCCAGTCTTTGTCTTAAACATCTAAAATGGAAAGGGGCACCTGGGTGACTCAGTCGGTTGAGCGTCTATCTTCGGCTCAGGTTATGATCCTGGGGTGCTGGAATTGAGCCCCAAATCGGGCTCCCTGCTTGGTGGGGGGTCTACTTCTCCCTCTCCATACACTCCCCCATCCCACCACCTTGTGCTTTCTCTTGCTATCTCTCAAATAAATCAATAAAATCTTAAAAAAAAAAAAAAAAAAGAAAAAAAAAAAGATGATAGGGCATGAAATTATACAGAGTGACACAGGGTGAGAGGCCAAACCCAGGATTCCAAGTAGATCCCACATCAGACACCTGAAAGCCTATCAAATGGGGCCGGTAGTATGGGCCTTCCTCTCCTCCTAGGCAATGAGAGTCAGATAAAGATTGAATTCTGACCTGGAAGGGAATTTACGGAGCCTGCACTATGTGCCAGGAACGTTCTCAACAGCCCTCTGATGTTTATTGTCCCCATTTTCCTGGGATGGAGACTAAGGCTCAAACATATTGCCCCAAACCATCCATTTCCAGAGCAAGCTCTGGGGAAGGGTTCCAGGCAGCAGAGGGGTCCTGGTCTGCTCGGTGGCAGGGGTAGAAGGGGACAGAACCAGAAGCAGTTGGAGCCCTAGGCCTCTCTACTTACTCATGATCCCACCTGAGATGGACCCAGGACCCCCGGGAGCGCCCTCCCGCCCCCGGGCATCCTTCGAGAACCAGCTCAGCATGGGGGACCCAGCGCAGTGTGGCCTGAAGTGCCAGTTGATGCCTCCCGCCACACAAACCTCTTTGGGGGAACTCAAGCACACCAAAAATCCTTCGTGTGCCCTGCCCTGCCCTGCAACGCCCCACTAGGAGAAAGGCCCCGCGGCCAGGGCTGTCCCCCGCAAGGTGTGGCCAGCGCAGTGAGCATGACCTCTGCCCCCTCAGGGCCCGTCTCCCAGCATTCCACACTATTTTAAGGCCTTCTGAGAACCAAACAGGATTCAGGGCTCGCCGGGGACAGTCTGTAAAAGTTTTCCACTGGAACAAAGATTACAACGCTGTAACTCAAAGCGTGACTTTACAATGGGATCTGATTATCAAGAGTTCCAGAATATCCTCCTTTGAGACTCACTGCTCCTTTGTCTTTCCTGTGGTTTATGGGCTGGCAGGCACGCAGCACGTAGACCAGGCAAATGCCTCATCCAGGGGAGGTGGGGGGGAAGCTTTTCCTCCCCCGGGGTTTGGTTCTGGGGTCCTGGCTCTCATCCTAAGGGGCCCCTGTCCACACGCACGGTAGAGAGAATGTTATCCTCATGGCAGCATCAGTGATACTAAATGCATCTGCTCCAACCCCCTGCTGCCTTCCCACCTCTCTGCAAATACAGCCCCAAAGCCCCATGCGGCGTGGACTCCTTGCCTCCCTGACCTCCGCCCTATCCTCCCCTCATCTGCTCGCTCCCCTCCAGCCACAGAACCTCCTCACCCCCCGGGTTACTGTCCTGTGGTCCTCTCCCCCGACTCCAATCCAGGGTCTGCCCTTGTGCACTCAACCCTGCACCCAAGGAGTGAATGCCCAGGGCCATCAACAACACCCAGATGCACGTGGCTATTAGCTGAGTTCAGTCAAGGGGAGGCACGAGCAAGGGGTCAGAGGGCGGAAGAAGGGAAAGTTTGGGCACTGTGGGACACCCTTCATGCAGCAGGGGCTGGAACCCTCCACACTGCAGCCTGTGGTCTGCTGAGAGGTCGGTCCCTCCAACTTAGCTCTGGCAATACTAATCTCTCCCCACCGTCCAGGGCTGGACCTGCGTGATGCCTCCTATAGCCCTGTCTACAGTCCCCTCATTAAACCCTCCTTGGTGGAGCCACTGGGACCTTGACTTATCCAACCACCTCAAGACTGATCTGGGTGTTTCCAGCGCTCTCTATCTGCTCTCTCCCTGCAGCCGCTTTCCCAGGTCATCTGCATCCATGTCTCTGAACACCTGCCCCCATAAGCCCTCTCTCTTGGCTTTATTTTTCTCCTAGCAGATTACTTCCTAATATACTCTAATTCCTTCCCCCTCTAGATGTAAGCTCCATTCAGAGCAGGAGCTTGGTCTTGCTTGCTCTTATGTTCCCCAGCGCCTAGAGCAGAGCCACAGGAGTGTTGAATACCTGCTGAATGAATTTGTTAACAGACAAGTATAAGGCAAAGCTCATTAGCTACGACCATCGGAGAGGATCAACACGTATTTACAGGGTGTGTGCTGCATGCCAGGTTCAGCCCTAGGTGCTGGGGCTCTAGATGCTGGCCAACACAACAACACACCAGTCCCCACACGCAAAAATACATCGTCTGGGGCACCCGGGTGGCTCAGTCAGTTGAGCGTCTGCCTTCGGCCCGGGCCATGATCTCAGGGTCCTGGGATTGAGCCCTGCATCGGGCTCTCTACTCAGTGGGGAGTCTGCTCTGCTATCTCTCCCTCTGCCTGCAGCTCTACCTACTTGATGCTCTCTATCTATCATCTATCTACAATCTATCTACCTATCTCTGTCAAATAAATAAACAAATCTTAAAAAAAAAATGCACCTTCCACTTTTGGCCTGCTCAGACAGACCCTAGACCCTGCCTTTGGACTCAGGACCCTGAATGTCCTTGTAAATCAGCTAGCTGTCCACAACTACTCCAGCCTGCCTGACTGTAAAATCCCTCCTGGGGTCTGAATACGCAAAACTACTCCCACAGACCATCAGCACCAGCCAATGGAATTCAGATGTCTGCCAACCTCGGCAGGACTTGCAGGGAGCCTGGGTGTCCATCTGATTTGAAGTGGGTGCTTAGAATCCTCTGGGCCTTGTGCTGGTTTTGAATGACTACCAGAGCCCTGACAGGAGGACTAGAATCAGGCATGATGGTTTCAAATCCCTGCTAAGCCACTCACCAGCTGCATGACCTTTAGGCAAGGTACTTCCCATCTCTGAGGACTCAGTTTCCTCACCCTTAAAACGGGGAGAACCATCTTTAATTTTCCCAGGATTACCTTGAAAATTCAATACTCTGCCTGCGGAAGGCCTGGCACAAAGCAAAAAGACACAGAAAAAAATGGAAGCTGTCATTATGTCTCTGAAGGGTAAATGCTGGGGTGAGTTTCCAATGCATTATTTTTAATGGCATGCATATGTGGGGTGGAGTGGGGGAATCAAGTTCCAAGCTAGAAAAACACTAAATATATTTAGTCACTCCCAAGGACCTATTTCTGTAATCTTTTGGGCAGATAGTTCATGAGTTTGAGAAACTGGCCTTTTAAGGGAAAGATGACTTTTCCCTACTGGGAGGTGTCACCCAACTATGTCCAGAGGGGGCATGACGATGGAGGGAATCTGAGTAGGACGTGAAGGTGGCGAGCGAGGCGTGTGCACGTGCATGTGGTTTTAAATAAATGCCATCACTTCAGGAAGTTAAACATTTGTCCCAATTGTGGTCCCACTATAAAAACATGCAAGGAGCGCCTCACTTGACTGTGATTTCTGAGAGAGGAAATGGACTGCGTCAAGCCAAGGTCACAGTGGCCTCAAGGTTCCAGGGTAAGGTCTGACTTGCACTACACGCTCGTCCATCCCAGGGCCACTGGGGGCTCCGCTCAGTAAGGTTCTCCTCATCCTGAGGCCAGGACGCCAGAGCAGCGGACATCTGCAACCCCCTGCCTGCCGGATGCATGGCTCTTAATGCTGCCACCTGGAAGCCACACACTTCTGCTCACATGTCATTGGCTGGAGCACATCACATGGTCTGGCCCCACCTCAAGGAGGAGGAAAGCATCCCCTTGCACGGGAGGGGAGGGGATATTGCACAGAGATGCTGCCCATGATCTCTTTTTCTTTTCTTTCTAACCCCCTCACCCAGCACAGTGTCGGACAAACCATCAAGACACTCAGGAATGTTCCTTAAATAAATGAACAAACCCTTCTTTGCACTTGACCTTCAGAGCCTGTTTATAAGACCTTCAAGAAAAACAGGCCCATCTTTGGTCTATTAACCAAGCAGGTAAGCCCCTTGCTGGTGGAGCCTCATTGCTTGGGTTCAAATCCCAGCTCCGCCTTTTGTTACCTGGGTGACTGTGGGCCAGGTTAATCAACCTCTCTGTGCCTCAGCTTTTTTGTCTGAAAAACGGGAATAGTGATAACAGCATTTGGAACATTGAGCTGCTAGGAAGATGAAATCAGCTAATCGGCGGAAGAAAGTGCCTAGAACAGTGCCTGGTAGGTAATGAGTGCTCACTAACAGAAGCTGTTATTATTACTATCATTGGAGTCAGACCTTGTTTCTGCCTCCCTGTGGTGTGACCTGCGTCACTTGCCTTAATTCCTCAACAGTCTTCCAGTTGACACGTCTTCAGGCTACATTGTTCCCAACACTTGCTGAGCACAGGCCACATAGTTGGCATCCGTCTACCGCCTCCCAGGACAACTGCTTTGCAGACGACCACCCTTACTCTCCATGCAAACTGTGACAGTGTATGTAATTATATACGGGTCGTATGCACGTACATATTTTTTACATTCACGAACGGTCGCACCCCTTTCGAATTACATCTGATCTCCGTGACTCCACCCAAAGAGCAAATGAAGTCAAGGAAGCAGTCCGCAGACCCATCACATCTGGCAGCCCGGAGGTTTTGAATGCTGGGACGTCTCAGTCCCGGCTGTGGGCAAGCAGGCCCCTCCCCGAGGCCTCCGGCACATGTAAAGAAGGGACACCCCCTCCACCACCACCCCTGCCCCGCCTCCGTAGGATCACTGGGTCACAGACTGACGAAAGTTAAAGGAACAGGATTCTGTCCACACTCGGGAGGGGCTCAATCAGTATCAGCTCTCTTTTCCTCTTCAATAAAACACAACAAATGACACAGAAACCCCAAGAAATTATGCAGAAATAACATGCATTAAAGTTATTCACAGCCTCCTAAAAACAATACATCAAAAGAATTTTTCAAAAGTCTGTTTTCCAAGAGCCACGGTTCACGAAGCCACGTGGAAGTTTCTCAATGTCCCCTTAATCTCCAGTATTCAAAATAATCTATGTTTCAATGACAGAATGTGGCAGCTGAGGTCCACTCAAACCGTTTTTTTATTCTTCCAAGGTGGAGAGGTGTTGCTCAAAGCCCATGGTCCTTTGCCAGCAAGGCTCGGGCCTCCAGCCTCTTCTGTCCCCACCTGGTGGCCCCAACCAGCCACCAAGTGCCCATCCTCATAGCCTGTCCATCCATGGCCCTTCTGTGAGCACCAGATGGCCGCCTCTGTCAGCTGTGAAATGGAACAAGACTCCAACGAGCTCTGGTCAAATAACTCACCTCAGGAGGCCTGGCTTCTGGCCCATGGACTTGAGTCCACATTCTCTGGTGTGAGACGGGCCAATGAAGACTAATCCTAACTAGAACCACCCAAGACCACTGCCCATCCACATGGAGGACTCTGTGAAAGGGAGCAAGTGAGGGGACCTTCCCCACAATGCCTCCTCCCTCAACGTAGTGCAGGAGTTCAGCTTGATGATGTGGGGGCCCGGGTTCAAATCCAGACCCTGATCATTGTTTGCAGTCTCTTAACCTCTCTGGAGTAAGAGGTCACCTCCTCTGTAAGATGGAGACTTAATGCACATAAAGCAAGAGCTCCATAAGTTATTATTTCATTACTGGCAGTTAGCAATATTACCATCATATCCAGCCTCCGGAACTACGGAGCTCTGGTCAGCTCCAACAGGGATATTCCACTTTCCTCCACAATGAAATCAGTCAGAAGTCCCATCTATGTGGTTCGGCCTTGCTCAGACTCACTCACTTTTCATTCACAAAGTGTCCAACAGCCCAGAGAACAAGGACAAAGTCACAGCTCCCATTCTCTCGTGGAGGAGCCATACCAAAACCCAGAAGTGAAATACATCAAAGAAATATTTTTTTCCACTGCGTGTTATTCTGTATGTTGGTAAATTGAACACCAATAAAAAATAAATTTATTAAAAAAAATAAAAAAATAAAAACTAATACATAATTGGGGTGCAAAAAAAGAAAAAAAAAAAAGACTCAAGAGCTAAAAAAAAAAAAAAAAAGAAATATTTTTTTCCAGACTATGATCGACACCACAGCAGAAGTCAGCAGCACTCCGTGGCTGAGAATAACAGAGGTTGGGGAGCACAGGTCTATCAGAAGAGGCGGTCTGAGGAGGTGACCAGAGTTGGGATGAGCAGAAGCCAGCCCTGCAAAGAGCTGGGGGAGGAATGTTCTAGGAGGAGGAGGGACCAGCAAGCACACAAAGGTCCTGTGGCACGCAGAGTAGGGTGAAAGGGAACTAACAAAGCCCAGTGTGCTGGGTTGGGGGGCACCCAGAAGAGGCTGGGAGGCAGGCAGGCCCTCGTAGGAGTGGGGAGTTGGTCTGGGGAGTCTGGGGAGGGCCTACCCAGGCCATGTGACAGGGCTCTTCTGGTTCTGGGTAGGGGTCACAGTGGAAGCAGGGCCCCAGGGAGGCAGATACTGCCTACGGGCAGTGAAAGGTAAGGGCGACATGGACACAGAAGCAGAGAGGAGGGGACACTGGAGGGAGACTGGACTAGACTCTGGTACTCAGAATGAGACAGAAGTTCCTTCCACCTGGGTGCCACCTGTGAGCTTGTTAGAGACCCAATTCTCAAGCCTCACTCTGATCCCCCAGGTGTGGGGCCCAGCCACCTGGAGTTTAACAAGCCCGCCACACGGTTCTGAAGGCCACTCCTGTCTGAGAAGCACTGGACTAAATGACCGATAATATTGACAACACACGGGTGCAGCCCCCCCAGGGAGTGTCTTTGTATCCCTCCGGGGCTGGGTGGATTGAACCCTAAGCCCTAGCAACTACGTGATCCTGGATCCACAGACAGTTTCTAGAATATTCTCCATCCATGGATGGCACTGACATCCAGTTACCCCAGCTGGGGCCAGCCCAGGCCAGGCTAGAGACTGTGAGAGGGGACCAGGCCCAGCAAGCAGAAGGGCACTGGCAGTTCCCGGTGGGTGGGGCTGCAGCAGGGAGCAGGATGGCCAGAGGCTCACACTCCCCTGGGGCCACTGTCACTGCACTGCATTCCAGTTTCAGGACAAGAATGCAGGCAATCCCTCTGAGTCCTCGGGCAGGCAGGATTGTCCGAAAGCAGAGAGGATTATGGAATGCCTGCTTATTGACCAAAACTGCCCTATGGAATCTGACCCGAATCCCTCAACAACCCTTGCAGTACCGGCCCCAGGACTCCCTGGGGCTCAGCAGGGCCCAGGGGATTTGGTGCGACCAGCAGGTAACAAGAGCCAAGACTCACACGCACAGAGGCCATAAAAACAATTCACTCCACAGGCCTTGGGCTCAGACTTGCTCTCAGACTCGGAAGCATTTTACCTTCTCATTCCTCTCAACCCAAGTGACACTCGTCACCCAGGGTTGACACAGCAAGGCAGAGACCAAAGCCCACAGTGGCAAGAGAACAAACAAGGGATCAGAATCTAGAAGGCACCCTCTTCTGTCCACTTGCTTGGCCACCAACCGACCAGCTGACCAGTGCTCTTGTGTGGAATAAAGCAATACGGCTTCCCCAGCTCCACGGCCACCCCTCCACCCGTCGGTCCAGCCACCCCCCTCACTCAGCTTCTGCCATCTGGCCCTCCTTCTGTTCCTCAAATAACCAGGCTTGCTCCCCTCTTATTTGAGAAATATCTATCCTTACCTCTGATATGTGACAATCATAAAAATACCAAATGCTGTCATCTGCCTGGATATATCTGCAGTAATATGTTAGGCGTGTCTCCTGGGCTGAAAATGTCTCCCCAAGATTCATGTGTCCCCAGGACCTCAGAACATGATCTTATTTGGAAATAGGGTCTTTGTAGAGTCATTTGCTAAGATGAGGTCACACCAGGTTGGGATTGGCCTTACCTCCTCCACTAACTGGTGTCCTTATAAAGAGGCATGCAGAAACACACACACACACACACACACACACACACACACACACACGGGGTGGGGGGGGTGGGCAGGGGCAGGCCACAGGAAGATGAAAGCCAGAACTGGAATCATGGTACCACACAAGGCAGGGAATGCCATGAATTTCCAGCACCCACCAGTCCAGATGCTAGAAAAGGGACAAGAAAAGGTTCTTCCTCAGAGCCTTTCATGAGAGCGTGGCCTGCTGGCACCTTGATTTTGGATTTCTAGCCTCCAAAACCATGGGAGGATAAATATCTGCTGTCATAACCCACCTTGCTTGTGGTTAACTGGTTACAGCAGCCCTAGGAGACCAATGCAGCACCTCACAAATATTTTCTCCAGTCCGTGCCCCAACCCTGCCAAGATAGAATTCTGGTTCTCACTCTACAGGTGGGAAAAGAGATGACCCTTGCTGAGGTTCACACAGCTAGTAAGTAAGTGGCAGAGCTGAGATCCAAACTTAGACTCCAGAAAACAGGTTCTTCACACGGAGCTGAGAGCCAACCTCTTTTGGCAATGCAGGCAAAGGGGGGAAAAAAAGAGCCTTGGAAGCAATACCTGAAGACCTGCTCCTTTAAAGCCCTCTGGCAGCTGTTCTATCAGGGTTTCTGGGAAGCTCTGGTTACCAGGGAGTGAGGAACTGGCGATGAACTGCTTCTAAGAACAAACTCCAAGGCGGGTGGAGGCTTAACCCCACGACTATAACACAAATTTTTGTTGCAAAGACCACCCCATCTCCTCTCTGTATATATTTAAAAGATTCCATTATATGCAATAATTTTTTTTTTTTTTTTTTTTTTTTTTTTTGCTCATCACAGATTCCTTTGTAGTTCCTGACCTGAATCATTATTATACTTGGCTCAGATGCTAACAAGCTTACCTTCTGAAGAGGCATTCTGGGCAAAAGATTCAAAAATCTTTAACTGGTTGAGGCGCAGAACTTGGAACGGCATCTGGCGTGTAATTATTTTTAACAGGAAAAAATAGCCCATCTTGTCAGCTTTCCATTTCCAGCAAAGACAAATTGGCCACAAGCACATACATAAAAGGGTGAGTTTGCTAGAACATACATCATCCTTTCGTTAATTCGCTGGGCTTAATCAAGATGAATGCGGTCATTCACTCTCTACGGATGGACCGTCCTCAATGTCCCTCTCTGCCCACGTTGAAAGGGAAACTTGGCCTATCTTGGCTCCCAAGACCCAGGCGAGGTTTCCCGCAAGTTTTCTAAAGCTTCAATGAAAACAGGGCTTGTTTGCTTTATCATTTAAATTTCAAAACCCATCCTTGGCCAAGGAGCAATACAAACACCACAGGGCTGGTGCTGCCTGCGCTCAGGAGAGAAGCCACCAGGCTTCATCATCCGGGCCTAAAATCAAAGGCCCACACTCTGGGGCTGCTGTTGCCACTCCTTACTCTGGTTATCCTTATGGTTGTTGTGGTGGTTGCTCCTGTCACCAAAAATAACGTCTCACCTGCCCAGAACCTTACGGTCTCTCCCTCGGAAATGGCACAGCCGCTCTGGGACTCAGTTTCCCTCATGTGTACAAGAAGGAACTAGAAACGGTAAGACGCCTCTCCGGCCCGAGGTCTACTTTCCGAATGAAAAGGGGAGAAAGTTGGCTCTGCTCTCCTGAAATGTGCCCAGGGGTTTAATGGCCAGAAAGCACGGGCTCCTCTTAACACCCAGTCCCAGCAGTGAGAAGATACACCAACCCCCACCGTGGGATCACTATGGCTATTTTCATTTTGCACGGGTACGCAAAAAGTGGGCCTATGAACACCTTCAGGTGTCCTAAATTGGTCACTGGGTAGAAAAAAAATCGTTCACCGTTGAAAGAGACCTCCAAAGAGGGCTAACTCAGCACTAACATCCGGGAGCCATGACAATGTCCTGGGGGAGATGGGGGGCTTCAGGGCAGGGTGAAGATCAAAGGTGTCTGGGAGGGTGGAAGAGGGGTTTCAGGCCTCTGCTCCTTCCCCCACCCCCCACGCCCCGAGACTACAGAGCAAGATGCTCCTTCAGGACTCAACTCAAATGACCCCTGAGATGCACAGTCTGGGGTGAGGCAGGAAATCCACCCTTCGTGCCAAAATAAAAAAGGGGGGGAGCAGAAATTTTTCCGGGGAGCTGCCAACTCCACACATGGGGCCTGGGGGAGAAGCTCAGCCTTGCCATACAAGCAGAGCGGCCCTGAAATTCTTGGAACGAGGCTTGGTTCACAGGAGGATAGGGAACAGGCTGCAGTGATTCTTCTTTCAGCAGCTGGGAGGCACCTGGGCTGGAAGGGGGCTGGGTGGGAGGAGGCCAAGGCCTCCAACCCCAGGCCCAGGGCTCCCCCACACAGACCACCCCAGAGGATGGCACACAAGGATGGGTGTCTAAGGCTCAGGACGCGGCTTGGCAGACTCTGGAAGGCAGGAAGGAAGGCCAGCGAGGGGGTAGCAGTCTGCGGGACTAGAAGAAAGCCCTCCAGTCTGGGGCTCGGGTACGTGGGTTCAGGTGAACAGCTATGAAACAAACAGATTTCTGAATACTCCTAGAGCAACAGGAGGCAAGCATGATGGCATTCAAAGGCCCTTTACTACCTGGTGGATTTTTAAGAACTTGCTTTTTATTGATTGATTGAAGAACAACTACATCCAGATGGTAAAGATTTCCAATAGAATAGAGTCCCAGAATCAATGCTGAGCTTCCCTCCTGCTTCCAGAAGGCCCTGTGGGCCCCCTGTGCAGCAGCCACTAATACAGTCTTGTTTGTGCACCCTTCCAGAGCTAGTCGTGTGCGTGTGTGTGTGTGCGCGTGCGTGCACGCACACGTGCACACGTGTGTTATTTCCTTGACACGCAAATTCGAACAATGAGAGAATTCCGAAAGAACTACTCACCATCTGGAGCCTGATTTTGTCATCTGTCAAATGACAAGCTCTGATAGGTCCCTTCTGACTTTGAAGAGTCCAAAGTATGGACCTACCTGCCAAAATCCAGAGGCAAGCAGCTTGAGAAGCTATCCTGCACATTGATTTGACTCCACTCTGGGGACGTGTCGGGTCTGCTGGAGCGTACCAGTGCTAAACAGCTGACCTTTGCTGAGCGCTCCCCAGGACCAGGCTCCTGGCCAAGCAAGTCATAGGCACCTACTCGTCCAACCTTCCTAAACACCTAAGGAGCTAAGGCCTGGTCTCATTCTCCCCATTTTATAGGAAAGGAAACCAAGGTCCCAGAAGCAAGCAACCTGCCTGAGGTCACATAGCTGGTAAGTGGAAGGTCACTAGGATGCAAATGCATTTCTCTGATGTTCATCATATTGGGTGACACAATGTAACAGGGAAGAACTGCAAGCCATATGACACAGATATTTATCCCCAGTGTGGTGTATAAATGAAATCCCAAGTCATCGTGAGAAACAGGGACAAACACCAAAGACCCATATCAACCTGGCCTCAGAAACTCAACTGAACATGAAAGCAACTCCATGCAGGGCAAATGTGTGACAGAATCTTGTGGCTGCAAATCTGGCAAAACCAAATGGGGAAGACACTTTACAAAATGCATCAAGAGCCTTAAAAAACTCTAGAACCTTTGACTTGGTCATTCTACAACCAAAAATTTACCTAAGGCTAATCTGAAAGATAGAAACAGGTTTATCAGTCTGCATATGCATGCACAGACAGTCATCTCAGCACGAGTTATGAGAGACAAACACAAAATATATTCTTAATACTCAAAATCACAGACAAAATTGGGAAAATGACAAAATTATCATTGATGGGATATTACAACATTATGTTGCATTAAAAATCATACTTAAAAGCCAGCTTTTAACTCCATGTGGAAATACTTCCACTACATTCAGAGCAAAATCCAATGAGATTATTGATATTAGGTGACTCAAATTAAAAAATAATAATAATAAGCAAAGAAAAAAGAAAGGATATGCCGAGAAAGACGTTAACACTATTTTCTTCGTTTATGCTCTGAACGTTTCCCAAGTTTTCCACAGGGACAATAAAAATAAGCATTATTTGAAAGAAATTATGACCCATGTTCCTAGATCAAGTGAGCAACAGGTGTAATATGAGACCGAGAAGAATTTAATTCGTTTCCAGAGTATGCTTCCAACAAGCTACACGATCCTGCAAAATAAGGCAATGGATTTAGAAAGAGACTGAGTAAAAAGTGGCTCAGGCCCAGGACCATGGAGACCAGAGAAGGGAAGCCCCAAGAACAATCTACACCACAGCAGGTCCACTGGGGAACAGGGGCGTCCCCAGGTGAGTGATCTAAGAACTAGGGTCTGATGGAGCGGAGTCCAAAAAGCAGCTACTTTCAGGATAAAAAGCTACATAGTTCAAAGAGGAAGGGGCGACTAGAAATCCCAGGACAAGCAGAGAGCCGTCCAGAAAGGACACGTGATCAGCATCCACAGCTTGGACGTGCAGGGAACATCATTTAGAGCATAATCTCATAAACGCTGTTTACCAATGTTTCAACTTTTAGAATTAATCCTGTGGATAACACACAGAAGTCTTAATTATGGATGTGGGAGAGAATATGAATGTTACTTGCCTCGCTAACAAGAAATAGAGAGGTCAGAAGAAGGAAGGTGGAAGAAGGAAGGGCAAGGCCTGCTGATATCACAGGCTCAGCACGTGTGAGTCATGGGATAGCAGGGAGGCTGAGGAAAGAAGGTCTAAGTAGGGGGTGGGGAGGGTGGGAGGTGGTGGAGATAGGCAATTTAACCCTATTATTTAGAGATACTGACCCACCCCCCCACCCCCATTCACTCCATTCACTTAGGAAAAGGACTAAGGGCAGACAAGAAGACAGGAGAACAGGGATTCTGTCCTTTTCCACATCAGCCTTTCCCACTTGACTTTAAATACATGCATGTAATATTTTGATTAAAAACCCAACTCTTGGGCATCACTGGGTGGCTCAGCGGTTTGGCGCCTGCCTTCGGCCCAGGGTGTAATCCTGGAGACCCAGGATGGAGTCCCACGTCGGGCTCCCTGCATGGAGCTTGCTTCTCCCTCTGCCTGTGTCTCTGCCTCTCTCTCTCTGTCTCTCATGAATAAATAAATCTTAAAAAAAAAAAAAAAAAAAACTCTTGGGGTGCCTGGGTGGCTCAGTCAGTTAAGTGTCTGCCTTCAGCCCAGGTCATGATCCCAGAGTCCTGGGATCCCTGCTCAGTTAGGAGTTCACCTCTCCCTCTCCCTCTGCCCCTACCTCCCCACTCATGCATACTGTCTCCCTCAAATAAAATCTTTTTAAAAAAATTATTTTAAAAAGGTGTTTAACTCTGAGTTCAAACATACTATGAGCAGGAGCTTCCTGCCTAAATGCTCCCATCCCTCTTTCCTGCTTGCATGTGGTCAAAGAGCTCTGCATCTGTATGAAGCAGCTATTCCTGGGGCAGGCCAATAGCCTGATAATGAGCTCCCCCAACTACCTGGCACAATAACCCAAATCCCCACCAGCTGAAGGCATTTTTAGATGCACACCGCCCCAAATATCTCTCTCTTGCAGATGAACTGGGAAGGGATGACACACATGGGATCATATTATAAATGCCACCTGGAATGTAAAGACACTTAACAAAAAAGGCACACTATGTGGGCTTTCGAGATAGTACACTTCCTTCTCTTGGTCTCTGCCCACAGGCTCCATGCCCACTGTCCAATATCACCTCCTCTGAGCAGCTGGAGCAGTCTAATGCCCAAGTCCCATCAAGTCGCTCTTTGGCCCCAAATTCTTCCTTGGCTCTTCCTGGAGAATCTCCAGGAGCTGGTCTCTTTGCTAGGTACCACACCGCAGTTGGCCCAGGCCACACTACACAACTCTGAAGCCCACTGTTCTTATCACAGTCTAGCTCGGCAGTGTCCAACAAAAATACGATGCCAGACACATATATGATTTAAATTTTTCTAGGGATTCCTGGGTGGCTCAGCGGTTTAGCGCCTGCCTTTGGCCCAGGGCGTGATGCTGGAGTCCCACGATCGAGTCCCACGTGGGGTTCCCTGCATGCAGCCTGAGGGAGAACCCTCTGCCTGTGTCTCTGCCTCTCTCTCTCTCTCTCTCTCTATCATGAATAAATAAATAAAATCTTTCTAAAAAAACTAAAATAAAATTTTCTAGCAGCCACATTAAAAATAATAAGAAACAAGTGAAATTCATTCCCATATGTATTTTATTTAAATTACTATCTAAATCTTATCATTTCAACGCATCATCAACACGAATAACTATTTTTTTTTTTAAAGATTTTTATTTATTTATTCATGATAGTCACAGAGAGAGAGAGAGAGACAGAGACACAGGCAGAGGGAGAAGCAGGCTCCACGCACCGGGGGCCCGATGTGGGATTCGATCCCGGGTCTCCAGGATCGCGCCCTGGGCCAAAGGCAGGCGCCAAACCGCTGCGCCACCCAGGGATCCCCACGAATAACTATTAAAGATATTTTACATTCTCTTTTTTTGTACTAAGACTTAGAAATCCAGTGGACATTTTATACTTCTAGCACATTTCAACCCAGACTTTTTCTACCTTTCAAGTTCTCAACAGCCCCATACTAACCACCACACCGGACAGCACAGATCCAGCTATAGCTTAAAAAGCCCAACTTCTCTGGGCCTCTCAGGGGCCCCCCACCTCACCCCACCCCCAAAGGTCGGGACAGACTTTGTCTCCTTTCTGTCAGGTACAATACAACCTTTGATTGTAAGAGCTAACATTTGCACAGAATTTTTTGTCTTCTACCCGACAATGCTTCCTGTAGTTCTTAAAAAGTGTCCCCAGCTGAAAGCTTCAGAAACTGTGGGTTAGAGAGGTCATCTGTTCCAGGCCAGAGTCACACAGCCAGTATGAACCATGCCTCAGGCCTCCTGCCTACAAATCCAGGTCATTTGTCTTCACTTACAACTTGTTAAATGCTTCACCCAGGCCAATGGAGCAAATGGGTGCCCCTTTCCCTAGAAGGAAATACTACATTGCCCCTGGGGGGGGGGGGGTGTGTACTGAAATTTTTGCATCAACTTTTAAAGAGATCCAATCATGCACCCTTCTGCTTCCTCTGCAAAGGATTATCTGGAAGTTTAAACCACTCAACAGCTGGGAGATATCCTTAAAAAGCATCATTTGTTACTCCCACAATGAAAACCACATTGTCGATTTGGGGGGAAGGGGGAACAACGTGGCAGCTCTCAGTTTCTTGCCAGGAGGGAGGTGTGTGCCCTGAGCCCCATGAGCTACTAGAACAAATGGAAGGAGCCGGCCTGCCACTAATCCACTCTCACTGATTAAGTCCCAGCGTGAATCAGGTCTGCAGGGGGGGTGGGTAACTGGCCTCAAACCTGCATTTATTGTCTACACTGGGATTCATCCCCAAACAGGTTGAACTGGGAGCACTGGGGCAAAATCCAAGGGAACTACCACCCACAATCATCTCTGAAAAAGGCAAAGGGTTCTAAGCTCCCAATGCTTGGCCAAACCCTTAGACCCAAACTCCATCCACTGACATTCCCAAAGAACAAAAGAATGTGGGTGATCCTTGGAGCTGCCAGATGGGAAAGATGATCTGTGGTACAAGGACAAAGGGACATTTGGGTTCTGATCCCACCCCTGCCCCCATGTCAGCTGCCCCGGCCCACCCTGTGCTCCTGAGAGCTGGGCAGTGGGTGCCACTGATATAAACTTCTCTCAAGTGCCCCTAAGTTCTTCCACATTGAACATCAACCAACTACCTGCACCCCTTGAAGTAGAGATAAGTTCAAGGCAGGAAAGCATATCAGTTAAGACACAAAGATCCTAAAATTAGGCTGCTTGGCTTCAAGTCTTAGCTCTGGCCCTACGACTTATTCACGGTGACCTTGAAATGTCACTTACTGTCTCAGTTTTCCCAATGATGAACCTGAAATTAAGACAGACCACAGAGACTCTTGTGAGGCCTGCACAGATAGATTAAATGTAAACGTAGAGTGCTCAGAAAGGAGGCTGGTGTACAGTCGGAGGGACTAACATGTTCACTAACATGAGCCCACAGCTGAGAAAAATCAAGGCCCAAAACGAGGGCAGCAATTAATGTCATTTTGCAGAGACGGGGCTTAAAGCATGGATCCCAAGACTCCAAAACTAGGAATTTAAAAAATGAAACACCACTTAGAAAGGTTTTTCAAAATGGAAGTACTGAACACCCTCATTCATTCATCATGTGTTTACTGACCACCCCAGCCCACATGCCAGACAGCCACCCCCCCTTCCAGCATATGTGGGGCTCGCAGGCTGGCTGGATAGTAATAACCAGCGCATATTGAGCACCTACTACATGCTGGCTCTGGGAGAAGCTCTTCAAGCACAAAATCTCATTCAATCTTCACAACAATGTATCTAGTAGGTACTATTTACTTTCCGATTTTACAGATGAAAAAATAGACTCAAGAGGGTAACCTCCCCCAGGAGATCCGATACCTCCCAAGGCAGAGGCAGGGCTCAAACCTCCACTGAGCCAATAGAAGTCCTCATTCTGATCCATTATGCTTTGTACGCTTTTCCATGTTCCTAATACATAGAAACAATTATGGCTTTTCCTTTTCTGCCACCAGGTAACAGAATAATTCAAAATGCCAGGCCAATCCCCAGTAGTAAGAAGCCCAGGCTCTGGGCCTGACAGGATAAATGAATGAATCAATCTTGTTGATCAACTGGGTTCCTTCTCCTAGAAGAGGGATCTTCCTGCCCTCCACCCAGGATTTGGGCCTCAAGGCTGGAATGTGAGGCAGGGAGGAGCAGAGGAATTAGGAGGCTATTTGTTCTTCAGGGAGGCATCCAGCAGGGTGGGGTGGGGCCTCTGGGGAGCCCATTCTATTAGACTGCAATCAGTGTATCAGTTTCTGAAAGGCTTATCCTGGCTGGGGGTATGGAAGCCCCTGGGGCCATCAGAACCACAGCTCCACTGCAGGAGGCGCGCTGCATTGCTGCATTTCTGCATTCCAAGCACAGAGGTCGCAGAAGTCTGGAAAGAGGGGAAGTCCCACGTGGGCAGGTCAAGATGACCCCGCAGAGAGCAGCGGTCCAGCAGCACTGTGGACGGGCCTGGAGTCCCATACCCACGATGAAGGAAAATTATACAGGTCAGAGGCTGTTTCCAGAATGCCAATCCCACCGCTGCCGCTGTGTGACCTTGTCTGAGTCACCGCCTCTCTCTGGGCATCCGCTTCTGCCTCAACATCAGTCTGGGACAGCTGCAAGGGATCTTTAAGCACCAACGAAAGCCAACGGCAACCGTGGGCGCACTTGCTCGGTGCTTATTATCGCTCTAGCCCTGAGTTCGTCGTGCATGATCACATTTCAACCTCGCCATGACCCAGACTTTGACCCTCGGTTCACAGCGGAGGAAACTGAGGCAGGGAAAAGTTAAGGCCACTGCACAATGGATGAAGTAACAGAACGAGGCAAAGGCAGGGGAGGAGCAGTGGCCACCCAATTCCAGGAACTGAGCTCTTTAACCACCACACCAAGAACACTTACTTTTAGATTACCAGTGAAGCTGAACTACTTGGCTAAAGAAGTCCCTTCCAACTTTGAGAGTGTATGATCCTGGGACAATCCCAAAGCAGCTCTGGGTCCCAGCATCCTAAACACAAACTCTGACCCTGTGCCTTACGTAAGCAGGCATACAAGAGGATGCCCAGCAGCACAGTTTGTGTGTGGGGGAAAAAGCAACAAAACAAAACAAATGCCAACAATTCACATGCCCTTGGAGAATGAATAAATAAACTGTGGTCTGTTCACAGAGTGGAGGAGATTACCACGGTGAGAAATAGACCACGATGATGATATGCACCAACATGGACTTATCACTGTGAAACTGGGTGGCCAAGTACACTGCCTAGAGCATGGAACTTCTGTAAAGCTCAAAAGGAAGAAAAGAAAATAGTGTAGGAAGTCATCAGAGAGGGAGAAAAACCATGAGGACTCTTAGTCATAGGAAACGAACTGAGAGTTGCTGGAGGGGAGGAGGTGGGAGATGGGTTAACTGGGTGATGGGCATCAAGGAGGGCACATGATGTGATGAGCACTGGGTGTGATATATGCAACTGATGAATCACCCAACTCTACATCTGAAACTAAGGATATACTATATGTTGGCTAAATGAATTTAAATTCAAAAGAAAGAAAATAGTATTTAGGCATACTCCTGTATACGGTGAAAACAGTTTAAGCAAAGGTATAACAAACTCCCAAATCCAAGATCATGATTCTTTCTAGAGGAGAGCACTGAGGGGTAGGGGTAGAAGAGACCAGAAAAAAGACACCGGTAGAGTCAGTGCTCATTGGTCATATTCTGCTCCTAAGCAAGGGGCCGGTTCACAGGTGTCCAGTTACTACCATGTCCCATAACTGGCCTATAAATGACCCCCATTTCTTTTGGAGACACCAAAAGAGTATAACAGACTATAGAAGCTACATGAAATCTGCTCATCCATTCTGTCACCAAAAATGTTTGTTACCAAAAACATTTGCTAGTCATTTATTCTGCAAGAAAAACAACTCTTGGACAGGACTTTGATATGTCTGGATGTCCAGGGTAGATGCACCATGACTGCTGCTAGGCCATTACTGCTACATTAGCAAGTACCTGCCCTCACCCAATCTTCACCAGAAACCTGGGTGCTTCCCTCAACTCTGGAGGGATGTTCAGTAAGAACATCCACCTGCTAGAACTCTGAGGGCATGACCAAGATAACGCACAAGAAGGCTGAACTGAGACACCGACGAGGTAAACACTGACCACTGGAATCCAAAGGATGAAGACTCAGGGCAGTGCTGCAAATATGCAAGACCTGTCTGCACAAGACCTGACCTGCAAATGTGCACTCTGTCATTTCTGGCTGGATGACCATGGCTGAATTTTGTACAATTTCTGTATTTCATGCCAAAACCATAGGCAACAAAAGAAAAAAAAAAAAAAACAGCTAAGTTGGACTTTGTCAAAATTAAAAACACTTATGCATCCAAGGATGCTTTCAAGGGAGTGAAGAAACAACTCACAGAATGGGAGAAAGTATTTGTAAATTGTATGCCTGAAAAGGGATTAATATCCAGAATATATAAAGAACTCCTACAATTCAGGACACCTGGGTGGCTCAGCGGTTTAGCGTCTGCCTTCAGCTGAGGGCATGATCCTGGAGTCCCAGGATCGAGTCCCACATCGGGCTCCCTGCGTGGAGCCTGCTTCTCCCTCTGCCTGTGTCTCTGCCTCTCTCTCTCTCTCTCTCTCTCTGTCTCTCATGAATAAATAAATAAAATACTTTTTTTAAAAAAAAGAACTCCTACAATTCAACAGCCACAACAAACATTTCTCCTCAGATCTAGAAGTGGTCAATAAGCACATGAGAAGATGCTCAACACCACCAGTCATTTAGTGAAATGCAAATCAAACTCACTGTGAGCTATCATTTCATACTGACTAGGATGGCTACTATGTATACATATACATGGTATATACATGTATGTATATATATATGTATTTATATAATATCTGTTGGTGAGGATATGGAGCAGCTATGGAAAACAGCATAGCAGTCTCCCCCGTAAATTAAACACAGAAATCATCACATGACCCAGCAATACCTCTACATCCACGTCCACAGAAGCATAATTCACAATAGCCAAACAGTGGAAGCAACCCAAATGTCCATCAACAGACGAACAGATAAACAAAACATGGTGCACGCGTACAACAGAAAATCATTCAGCCTTCAGAAAGAAGGGAATTCCAACAGTGCTCCAACAGGGATGGACACGGAGGACAAGTGAGATAAGCCAGTCACCGAAGGGCAACTACTGTCTGATTCCACTGATGGGAGGTACCTGGACTAGTCAAATTTGCAGAGATAGAAAGTGGTTGCCAGGGGCTGGAGGGAGGAGCAATCAGGAGTTAGTGTTTAATGGGGACAGAGCTTCAGTTTGGGAAGATGAAGCAGCTCCGGAGATTTACGGCTGCAAAACAAAGCAAAAGTGCTTAATGCCACCGAATTGGACTCTTAAAAATGATTAAAATGGTAAATTTCATCATGAGTATTTCACCTCAATAAAAAATTTTTTTAATTTAATAATTAAAAGCCTAGGGATCCCTGGGTGGCGCAGCGGTTTAGGGCCTGCCTTTGGCCCAGGGCGCGATCCTGGATACCCGGGATCAAATCCCACATCAGGCTCCCGGTGCATGGAGCCTGCTTCTCCCTCTGCCTATGTCTCTGCCTCTCTCTCATTCTCTGTGTGACTATCATAAGTAAATAAAAATTTAAAAAAATAATAATAATTAAAAGCCTAAAACTAAACTACGCCTCAATCCCCCCACATTTGTCAGCAAGGATGATGATCACCTCAGCTTCCCTGGAGGGTCTGCTTACAAAGATTGAGTAACTCCAAGCTCACGGGTGGAGCAGAGTACATCATGCAGCAGGAGCTCAAAACAGAAGAGTGAGGGCCCAGCACATTGCAGAAGATGTTCAAGACTCAATCCAGCCCCTCACAAAAAGGGGAAGAAACAGAGACGGGAGACAAGAACAGCTCACTCACTGTGACCCTGACACCCCACCACCACCACAGCCACCGCCACCACCACTGACACAACTGGGCAGACTCTTGGATTCCAGACAGGTGCAGAGGTGGCCCAGGCATCCTCACCTGCTCAGCCCCGACTCCCCCTCAATCAAACACCAGAAACTCTTTTTTTTTTGGGGGGGGAGAGGGTGGCATGGAGGTCTTATCAGCAAGAGAGCTTCCCCTCAACTACCAGGTCCCCTTCCCACCAGGAAAACTAGCAACGCAGAAGAGACAGTGCAAAAATCATTTCCTCTTTGCAGGGCTCAGAATCCTGCTGTCCGTTCCCCATCCTGTTCACATTGGGTTTAAGGAGTGAGAAGTAAGATATGCAGCAGGCCTGCATCCACTTCCTCTCTGCCTCCCCACTCCACCCCCCTGATGTGCCAGCTGGAGGGCAGGTCCCCCACCACCTCTGGGAGAGCCTGTGAGTTCCCAGAGCTTCAGATGTGGTGCCTGGAAGGTAAGAGGCACGCCCTAAATCTGTTCAACAGAACTCAGTTTCCTCCTGTGTCACCTTTTACAGAGAAAGAAACTCAGCCCAGAGATGTGAAGGTCACGCAGCTACTTCGAGGCAGAGCTGAGGTTCAAACCAGACAGTCTAGAGTTAGGATCTGGGGAAACAGAGACAGACACGAGGCCAGGAACATAAAGGGAAGGCCCACTGGATGTTGTCACTGCTGCCCCATGCTGCCCGAAGCTGAGCTGGGTATGGAGCGGCACTTACAAGTGTCACCAGAAGGGCAAAGGGAGGTTGCACCCTGTTTTCTTGCTCAGAAATCAGAGGGAGAGTGAGGGAGGAGAGGGCTGAGCCAGACACCCAAGAGTTTCCTCTCCGTTGGTGCTTTATCAATGTGCCCATCAAGCCCCCTCCCTCACTGCCACCAAGTCTTATTTATAATTAAAACAGGTTTATGACACAGAAAAAACAATACCTGGAAGCCCTGTGCCTGCAATCCACATCACCTAGGACAGCTACAACTTCAATTCTTCCCTTTTCTCTCTCAATCTTTATCTAGAGATTGTCTCATTCAGAACCTGAGACCTGGGATCCTGATGACTAAAATATGTAGCCGAAACCAAAACCGTCCTGCCCTTTTGCAATACTGCAGAAGACAGGGGATCAGAAAACAAGGATGGGAATAACGAGAAACTTCCATCTAGGGAAAAAAGATTCTTTTTTTTTTTAATTTCCTGGGAATCTGGAGTTAACGGGTTGATTCCAAACCCAGCGTCCACACTCTGACCTGGATTCCAATCCACCTTTTTTTTTTTTTTTTTTTTAAATTTTATTTTATTTTTTTTATGATAGTCACACAGAGAGAGAGAGAGAGAGAGAGAGAGAGAGAGGCAGAGACACAGGCAGAGGGAGAAGCAGGCTCCATGCACCGGGCCCGATGTGGGATTCGATCCCGGGTCTCCAGGATCGCGCCCTGGGCCAAAGGCAGGCGCTAAACCACTGCGCCACCCAGGGATCCCCCAATCCACCTTTTAAGAGTTGTGTGAACCTGGGCAAGTCAGCTAACTCCTCTGAGCCTCAGTTTGTCCCATCCGGAAAATGGGGTTGATAATGGTTGCCATATACAAGGTAATGCTGAATAATACATGGGGTCATGCAAGTGAAGTAGGTGGCGCTGTGCCCTTCACACAGTGGGCCCAGCTCTTGTGGGTAACATACTATGATTACTACAGATCCTCACCATCAGCCAGAGGAAGGAATTCATGTTCCCACTCAGAGATAAGAAACAAAGACTCTTTCTTCATGGCCCTCCTATCGCAGGCAAACCCATCTCCACCTACTCCGCTCCACCCCACCAGCCCAGTCCCTGACCCCAGCCTTCCCAACCAACCAGATCTCAGCCATCCTATCCCTGGAGACCCACCTACATCACCTGCTCTCCTAAGCCTTCTTTTGTGCTCAGGTGCCTGGCTTCCTGGACTCCAGCATCCTCATTTTCACCCCTGAGAACCACTATCTCACCACGGTGCTGTCGACGTGCGAAATCCTATGTGTGTGTCTTCCTGCACTGGACTCACTCCGTGGGGAGGGTCTCAGAGGGATCCCCAAGCCCTTTTCAATGGCAGAGCTGCAAACCCAGCACAGCACCTGCACCTGAGACATGGCAAACGCTGGGGGCCTGAGTGCAGCTGTTCAAGTGCAATTTACACGCGGAATTAGTTCACACTTAATACACTTACTACATGAATTCCCACGAATTCATGTGGGAAAAGTGCTTTTTTTTTTTTTTTTAAGATTTCAATTATTTATTTCAGAGAGTGAGCAAGAGAGAGTGAGTGAGCGAGAGCGAATGAGCAGAGGGCAGAGGCAGAGGGGGAGGGACAAGCAGACTGCCTGCTGAGCAGGGAGCCCAGCCGGACACGGGGCTCGATCCCAGGACATTGGGATCATGACCTGAGCCAAAGTCAGAAGCTTAACCAACTGAGCCACCCAGGTGCCCTGAAAAGTTAACACTGGTACTCAGTCAGGGCTTAGGAGCTACGTGCCGCATGGCATTTCCATAGAGCGATGGATAATACTAAATAAATACCATGATGCTGCATCGTAAGGAATTAATGCTGCATCATAGTGACAGCGCTTTTGCTCTCACTCTGTCGAGATCTCTCAAAGACAAGGACTGGCTCTTTCACACTGTAAAATCCATGGTTCTTCCTCTGTGACCCCTCCTGGAGGTGTGCGTAGTTTCCAACCAGGTCCTTAACGAATTTTTCCTGCACCGAGCTCATGAAGATAAGACAGGGAAAGCTGTACAAAGTGGGGTGGGGCTTTTCTCTCCGTGGTGGCTGTTTGTTTCTCTGAGCAACTCTGCTATGATTGCTCACTGCAAATGCAGAGGAATCCCAAAACCACGCATGTTCCCCTGATGGCCACCAGCGGTGACTCACCCACGGGAGCTGCCGGGAACCCATCAACACCGCTGCCCAGGAACAGCCCAACAACACCACCGCAAGTTCCCATCCAGCAGGATACAAAAGGACTGGCTTCCTCGGGGGGTGGGAAGCAAAGCCAACATGTGTTGAGGCAGAGAGGGAACAGGAAAAGGGAAGGCACAGTCTAGAATCTAAGGAGCAATTACTTTTCCAGGCACACGCAGCCCATCACAAAAGTACGTAAGGGTCTGAAGAAGCAATTCAGAACACCCCGGGCAAACTGTTGGGAAAAAATGGGAATCCCTTATCTTCAGGAAAGGGCTGGCCCACTTACGGCATTTGAGTCCATAAGGATTTAAGCAGGGAGCACCCACGGTGGCACGTCCAGGTCCCCGTTGGGCGCTAGGGGCACAGGAAAGCACAGCACGTCTGCTGGTGCGACGGGAGAGCCACCGCGGCCAATGCAAACTGCCGGCCACATCTGCCCCACGTGTGTGTTTATTTTGGAGACAGAAAGGACTTCTGCATGGAGAGCAGAGCTGGAAGGGTTCCATGTGGGACTGAAGAGGCAGCCAGCGGCCTTCCAAACAAGCTGAGGCACTTGGACTTTATCACGCAGCGATAAGGAGCTATGGACGGTCTCGAACAGGGGCAGGGATGAGATCAGCGTGCCATTTCGGAGGGATCTGTCCACATGTGGTGTCCTGGGCGCGGAGTCTCTGAAGAACGTTCCAGCTAATGTAGCTGAGACTGTGCCCTCTTGCAGGATGATTGGCTTTTCCCATTTTTCAAAAGGTAATAGGAAAAAAAACAAAAGGTCCTCTGTGTGCAAAGTCCCCAGTAATTTATGGGACAGCAGCTGGAGCAGATGGAGGCCCCTTGCGGCATTCACTCTGACGGGGGTGATTCCATAGTCCCACTTAAGTAATGATTCATCCAACCAGGGCTGGAGGCAGTCTTGGGATCACTTCAGCGGATCTTCCCACTTAGAGACAAAGAGATCTCCTATCCTTGTGGAGCATCGCTTCTTATAAAACACATCAGTGCATCTGGTCCATAAAAAACCCACGAGGCAAAGGCCAGTCTGTCCTGGCCAGATTTGTCTCAGAGGACAGCAGCGTGGGGACCTGGGGCCTCACCCCCACAGGCTGTGTTTCCCGCCACCCCTGCCCCATTACAGGGCCACCTTCTCCCCCAGAGCACCTGGGAGGAGCAGCTTGGAGGCTGCCCCCTGGCCTGAGCCTCCTCCATCCTTCCAGAGCCAAAGGCACTATCCTCTCCCTATCATCTCTCTGGACATTCCATACATGCTTTCTCAATCAGAAGGGCATTCCCTGCATAGTCATTTGTTGAAAAGGAAAAGCAAAGGGTTTTTAAACAAGCAAGGGATGACGAAGGAAAGGGGAAATCACTCCTTCAGTAACTAGCACACGGAGAGTGTCTGGGCAGACAACTCAGACGGTACAATGAGGTTTTATACCCGAAGGATTCCTGAATCCTTGACCCTGGTTATGCAACCATCTCGCCTCTGGTCCAGCGCTAACAGCTGACATCACAGTGCCAGAACGGCCTCCTGGGAGCTCCCACCTCCTGCAGCCTGTCCTACCTGTCTGGGTGCTTCCTCCTGCCCTGGCCAGAGCATGCATTTCAGCGGGCAAACCAGATCCTGAAACTCCAAGAATGAAAGTTCATAACGCCTTCTCATTTTTGGTTGGAGTACCTGCTGCATAAAAGGCCTGCAGTGAGTAGCCGCTGAACAGCCCAGAGGATGTGAACGGTGGGGCCGGGCAAGAACGCAGCCCCCACCAACCCCAGTCTACAGGCTGATGCTGTCTGTTCCATAGGACGCCAGGGGCATGGGTCAGAAGCATGGCTTGTCCGGTCAGAGGCAGCTAGTAGATACGGGGCTTGAGAGATCCCGAAGGGTTAGCGATGATTGGATTCTTCCAGAGGATTGGCGTCTGCAGATTCATTTCTAACAGTCACGGCTCACAAACAGGGAGAGAAGCAGCCAGCTGGGGACATGGGACGGGTGTCGCTCCCTTTCCCCACTTCCTCTCCGAACTAACTCCTACTTACGCTTTATGACTCAGCTTTAAGGGTCACCTCCTCCAGGAAGCATTTTGCAAGTCTATATTATTTATGCTTTCAGAAAGCACTAAAAATAAAGTTAAAGTAGCCTTTTGACCCTCACCAAAAGCCCCCTCCCCTCCTTCCTCCTAAGATGACAATAGTGACTTTGATCTAAATCCTTCTAACCCATTCTTTAGACACTCAGCATCCATCTCTAAAAGTATCCTTGAGAGCAGCCCAGGTGGCTCAGCAGTTTAGTGCTGCCTTCAGCCCAGGGCCTGATCCTGGAGACCCGGGATCAAGTCCCATGTCAGGCTCCCTGCATGAGGCCTGCTTCTCCCTCTCCCTCTGCCTGTGTCTCTACGCCTCTCTCTCTCTCTCTCTCTCTCTCTCTGTCTCTGTCTCGTGAATAAATAAAAATCTTAAAAAAATAAAATTAAATTAAAGTATCCTTGAGTAACAGAGAGCATGAGCTGTGAATTCTCAGACTGATGGAGGAGTGGGGCTGCACACTTTTTCGATTTTACCGCACGCTGCCAACACGTCTCGCAGGTGACTTCACACGGTCGCTAGCCGAGTCAGGGGATCCTGTGCCACACTGTCCCGCCAAGATCTGAGTCAGACTTCCTATCTTGGGCACATTTTAAAACATGAAAAATGTACCCCCTGGACACAACACAAATGCGCTTCAACCGGAGGATGTGAACTGAACCAGTGGCATATCCATGGAACAGAACAGCAACCTCAACCGAACCGCTGATCCACGAAGCGAAGCATCGGGAACCAATCTCCCATGCATTCGGCTAAGTGAGAAAAAAAACAGACTCGGGTGCTACATGCTAGATAATGCCGTTTACATGAAAAAGGCAAAACTGTAAGGTCAGGGAACAAATGACTGGTTGTCAGCAGCTGGGGCCTGGGGAAGCTGGCCGACTACAAGGGACAGGAGGGAAGTCTGGGGGCGATGGCAATGGTCTGTATCTTGATGGTGAGGCTTACACAGCAGTGTTACATAGCTGTTGTGTGTTGATGAAAATGCCTCGGGTTATACACTGAAAAAAGAGGGGATCTGCTGTATAGACGTCAGACCTGAGTGAGAGGAGGGCTCGACCTTATCAGGGAGCTTCAGGACTCATACTCTTCACTCTTTCTTCCTTTGAGAGCTGCTTGTTCCTATCCTTTACCTACTTTACTATGAGGTTGTTTGGCTTTTAGCTATTGACTTGGGGGAACTCTCTATCCTCATTATAACAGCTTCTTGTGCTCAGATGTGCTTTCTTCTTTAATATCTAGTCACATTTGTCAATTCTTCCCTTTTCACGTGTGCTCTGCTCCTTCTCTGGTGAACTTGTCCTGGGTCTTCATGTCTCACTGCAACGCGGGATTTCAGTATTGACCCTTTCATCCTGCATAAACTATCCTCTCCCATTATTCTATTCATAGTCTTTCATATTCCTTACAATAATGGGCTTTTTTTGTACGTTTGCTTCTTTCTGTGTGTCCCCCATGACATAATAAACTCTGTGAAAACTGGTACCGTATCTGTTGATCACTACTGAATACCCAAGGCCTAGAACAATGCTCACTACACAAAAGGCATTCCACAAACATCTGCTGAATAAATGAAAGTAAAGAAAAATCTAATACAAGTGCCTATGATGCAAGGGCATCTGGGTGGCTCAGTGGTTGAGCGTCTGCCTTTGGCTCAGGTCATGATCCTGAGATGGAGTCCTGGGATCGAGTCCCGAATTGGGCTCCCTACAGGGAGCCTGCTTCTCCCTCTGCCTGTGTCTCTGCATCTCTGTCTGTCTCTCATGAATAAATAAATAAAATCTTTTTTTTTAAAAAAGTGTCTATGATGCATATAAACATGCGTCTAGCATGTAATACACATTATGCATAAATGTTAAGGACCTATCAGGTATCACTGCACCACTGACAGCAACACACATCACACCTCTCACCAGAAAACGGCAAATGTGGCTGCAGGGCCAATCTCATGAGCCCTGAAAGTTACTCAAAAATTTTTAAATATTGAGACACTATGAAGTAACAATCCTAAATCCGAGGATTTACAAAAAAAAAAAAAGTTTTAACTGAAAAATAAAAAACTTGATATATACAAAAAACAGTCTATTGTGGAGCTGCACATCCAAATGAGACAAATGATTCAGTGAGCAATGAAACAGTCACTGAATAGAAATGTTATCTATGCAATAAAAATAAAGTACACAAGAACATTCAGGAATGCCCACTACCTAATGGTAACCAAGACAAGTCAGGATGCGACCATAGACACCGAATGACAACCTCAGCAATAAAGACAAAACAGTGACCATATGTAACTCAAGAAATCATATTTAACTTTTATGGATTTTTTCCCAGATTTTCAAAGATAAGCTCCCATTCCTTTCACATGAAGAAAGCTAAATTTTCCATCACAGTTCCGTCCACCAAGGGCCTGTAATCTCCAACTCAGGTACTTCTGTTCTAAAACCGCCCCCTCCAAGTGCATTTGTCACCACTTTAAATGTGGAGTCTGGAAAACTACTCCTCGGTTGCAATCCTTGGAAAGTAACCAGAGTTTGCAGGACCCATTTACATCCACTTGTGCCTGGTCATTTAAGGCTTTTGAGAGTGCCCCAGCTTCTTGCCATCATTCCTCCTGACACACTGGAGCCTACCCTCTCAGGTCCCTGTCTTCCAGGCCCTTGCTGAGACCAGAGACCCCTCACCCCTCTTCCCGCTCAGGTAGGGACTAGAAGATTCAGCTGCCACATACCCAGCTGCCTCCATTTCAATACGTCTCCCTCAACCTCCTAGCAGGTATCATCAGAGATCTGCCTCTCTCCTACACGGAGAACTTCTTCCAGACTGGGTGGTTTCTTATTCACTACCCCCTGTGCCTGCGCTCGCTCACTCACCCACTCGCTCATTCCATTCCTGAATGCCTACCACGTCCCAGGCACCGTTTTAGAGCTGCCTTGTTGCACACAAACAGAACAGAACACAAGCCACGTGTACTTTCAGATTTTCTAGTAGCCACGTTTTTAAAAAGTTTAAAGAAACAGAGGAAATTAATTTCGATAATGTATTTAAGCCAATATATCCAAAATATCATTTCAATATACAGTCAACTTTCAAGAATTCTTTAGTGAGATACTTTACATTCTTTTTTTGTACTAAGTCTTTAAAATTGATGTGTATTTTCCACATGCATGACATCTCCATTCAGACTCCCCACTTTCAAGTGTTCAGTGGCCATATAAGTAAGGGCTGGTGGCCACGACATGAGCCAGTACAGTTTTAGGTGCTTGGGACAGAGCAGTGAACAGTCCAGAAGCTCATCTCTTGTACGCATGTCCATCACCAACAGCCTGGACCAAGGGCCTGTGATACTTGCTCATTTGCACCTGGTGCCCTGGCTTCTGACTCTGATTTAGGCCCTTTTCACCACAGCAGACAGACGGATCATTTCAAACGCTAAATCACACCCAATCAGTTTTCGATAAAACCCCAAATAGGTAGGTGGCTCCGCGGTTTAGCACCGCCTTCAGCCCAGGGCCTGATCCTGGACACTCAGGATCAAGTTCCACATCGGGCTCCCCGCATAGAGCCTGCTTCTCCCTCTGCCTCTGTCTCCGCCTCTCTTTCTCTCTGTGTATCTCATGAATAAATAAATAAAATCTTTAAAAAAAAAAAAAAAGAATAGTTCCGCATTTTACAGAATAGAAGACAAATCACTATGTAAGGTGACAGAGGTGAACTCGACTTGCTGCAGGGCTCAGCTCACTGTGCCTACAAATACAGAACCCAGGGTGATATACACCTGAAACTAAGGACGCTGTAGGTCAATTACCCCTAAATTAAAAAATAAATAAATAATAATTAAAAAAAAAAAAAAAACCCACACAATCTTAGGAAAGGCCTGTGAATGTGAACATCCACTGCAGGCTGCCCTGGCATCTCCTGCCTCTGTCCGCCTTGCTCACACCACTGCTCCAGTTCATTCTTCGTGCTGCTCCTCCATCTCACAGACTCACCACTGCTCCCAGCCTCTATCCCGGCTCTCCCCAAAGCCAGGAACAGCCTCCTCTAGACTAACCTCCTTCACTTCCTTCAAGGCTGCTCCAATGTCTGCCTCTCAACAGAAGCAGCCCTGACCAGCCAACTTAACCCTGCAGCCCACCCCAGCCCTCCAGACACTCACCTGCTCGACCAGCTCCTATAGAACGTGTTACCCTCTAAAACACTAGTAACATCCTTAGTTCTTTTTTTTTTTTTAATTTTATTTATTTATGATAGTCACAGAGAGAGAAAGAGAGAGAGGCAGAGACATAAGCAGAGGGAGAAGCAGGCTCCATGCACCGGAAGCCCGATGTGGGATTCGATCCCGGGTCTCCAGGATCGCGCCCTGGGCCAAAGGCAGGCGCCAAACCGCTGCGCCACCCAGGGATCCCACATCCTTAGTTCTTACGTCTACCTATTGTTCTTTCTCTGTCTCTCTCAGCTGTAATGCAAGCACCATATATGCACAGAAATCCTCTTTTTGTCCCTTTCTGCATCTCTGCCACTTAGTTGCTTGGCACAGAGTAGGCATGCAGTCACTATTTGCTCGATTAACAAAAATGAATGGCTACAAGCCCTCAACCTTACAGAATTTATGATTTATTGAGAGAGGACACCTATAGGGTATATTCGGCAAGGAGAGGTACTGTCTTTGTTTGCTTGGTCTGCCATAACAAAACACTATGGACTGAGCAGCTTAAACAATAGAAATTCATTTCTCACAGTTCTGGAAGCTAGGAAGTCCAAGATCGTGGTTCTGACACAACTGGCTTCTGCTGAGAGCTCTTTTCTTGGCTTACAAAGTCACCCTCTTGCTGTGTCCTCACACAGAGAGAGGAAGAAAGTTCTCTGGCGTAGCTTCTTATGAATGTAGTAACCCCATCATGAGGACCGGCCCTCTACCCTACCTCATCTATCCCTAATCACCTCCCAAAGGCCCTACCTCCAAGCACCATGACACTGGGGGTCAGAATCTCAACATATGAATTTTGGAAGGACACATTCAGCCCATAACCAGTGCCACGGAGAAAAATCTCAGGAGGGTAAATGGGATAATACAAATATAGCAACTACAACTTATATAACAACTACCACATGCCAGGCCTGGTGCTAAGCACCTTGTGCCCAATGGCACGGCGGGGCCAGGACCACTCCACACAGAGGGGGTGCAGTGTCGGCCTGCACTGCCTCCATCCATTCCACATCGCCCTCTGAGGACCACCCTGCCCCCGCTGCATGGCTTGGACTAGAAAGGACACTATAGAAAGGCAGAGATTTTTGTCTCTTTCTTTCCCTGCTGGATCTCTGGCAGCTAGAACAGTGCCTGGCACACTGCTCAGCAAATGAATGAATGGATGGGATCAATCAATCTTGCGCAGAGTAGCAAAGCTACCAGGAAAAGGGTGTCCTAAAGAATAATAAATAATGACAACTGCTCTTCTGTCTTCTTCGAGAGCTTACTTCCTCTGTGCTAAGTGCTCTGCACCATCCCTGAGAGGGAAAAACCATTCTCCCTGCATAGCAAGCTGAGAGGTTAAGTAACCTGCAAAGACAGGCTGACGCCTGAGGGGCACCTCCCATCCCTGTCCTTTCACAGACTGCCCTGCAGCTTCCCTGATGGCTGATCTCTTTGTAACATTAAATACATTAAAATGTATTCAGAAACCACTACTCCAAGCAGCCACAGGAAGTAATAAAACCCAGTAATTGTAGCAGTAATATTAGCTAACTTTTTTTGAGGGTTTACTATGAGCCCAGGCACTCTGCTGAATGCCTGCTCTTCATCCCCTACTTCCTCCTCACAGCAACTTGTGAAGCTGGTGTTGTATCATCCCCATTTTATAGATAACAAAACTGAGGCTTACAGAGGTGAAGTAACTTGCCCCAAAATAACCCTGATCTGTACTACGTCTTAACCGTCCCCAGATGCCTCCTGCTGCTAGCTGGTTTCCTTCTCTTTCTTCAGTGTCCAGCAGGGCAAACCCTCCACTTCCCACCACGTTGGAGTGTATCATCTCTAAGACAGCGACTGTAGACTGGGGGCTGCTTGTTTCCTTGAATAGCCGCCTAATTCAACTAAGCACCAGGGCTGTGTTAGCCAGCAGACAGGTGAAGATGCCCACCTGCCCCTCCCCACCCCGCCCTCCACTGCTCTCAAGCAGCCCATGGTCAGCAAGGGAAAAAGAGGCAGGTGAACAAGTAATCCTGGGGCTCAGATGACCCGCCAGACACCAGCAAAACAACACACTCTACCTTTACTCCCCAAAAAGAGGAAGAGAAAACAAGGGAAAGACAACTCAGAATTCGTCCAATAAAAATGACTGAGACCATTTTGGCCTCGTGAATGTAAGTAAGGCTTGTGTTTTATGACCCATACTGTTACTGTTTTTACTGGTGGGGTTGAGAGAGGGGCCACCACAATCTTCTATGGGTAGGTTCAGTAGCTACAGGAGCTACACGCACTCAGGATAAAGGCAGGGACTCTGAGTAGTTGCAAGAATGTGAGGGAAGGGAAGATGTGATCATTTGCTAAAAGAGCTCCATCTCCCATCTGCTGTGGAGTTGATAGTAATTAAATGCTGGTCACAAAGTCAGGCAGGGTGCCTGGATGTGGCACTTAACAAATCCTGAGAGTTTCTGAACCATGTCTGAGGCTCCTGCCCGGACCCCAGGGGCTTTGTTCCCCGGAGCTTTCCAGACACTGAAGGTCTTTCTGAGACTCCTTGGCCCCACTAGGTACAGCCTGCTTCCCCAGGGCGGAAGAGGCAGGCAGCCCGAGCAAGTGGTGCCTTTGTACATGATGTTAGGGTTTCTATCCTGCCTGAGTCCTCCTGTTCCAGGCCAACAAGCATCCCTTGCTTATTTTTAATTTCACTGCCCTCTGACTTCTGAGAGCAGGCCCTGGGCCAAATCGTGATGGTTGTGTTGCTCCCCAACTGTGTGACCTGAGGGGATATTTTCAAACCCTCTGAGCTGTGGGTTCTTCATCTGCAAAATACTGGTAGTAATAATAATAATAATCCTATTTTATATGATTATTGGGAGGTTAAATAAGATAATATTAGTAATAATAATAATAATTCTATTTTATATGATTATTGGGAGGTTAAATAAGATAATACATTTAAAGCATTTAAAACTGACACTGGCCCATGGTAAGAACCTCATCATTGCTAGACATTTTATAATAATTGCCTGGTGAGGTTGTAAGGGGCATAAAAATGCAAAGAACATACTTGGCATGATATACAACTTCCTGTTATTACAGGAACCACTATCATTTTATTATTACAATTATTATTACTACAGTTATTAGTTGCTTAGATTACTTAGAAAAACAGAAGAGATCAAGGAGGCACCTACCAAAGGACCATCTTGAGCAGCATCCTCCAGTAAAGCCCAGAATTTCTGAGGTTTCCTAAGCAGAGTACGGAAGCCACGCCATCAACAGGGCTCATCAAATGATGCTCTGTTCCCACCTTGGACCCCGGTCTCCCTACAAAGGCGAGATGTAGAACGAGGGAGTCCTAGTCTCTTAAAGACATTATAAACCAGCGATAGGAGGGAAGGAGAAAAACAAAAACAAGGAGAGTGATTTGTCTACGGCCAATGGTGAAAAGGAACACAAAATAAAAAGCCCAAGCATCCATCCAGGAGGGCATGTGACTTCACACAAGCACCGTGGAAGCAGCCTGCAGCAGGCCCATGGCCACCTCGCCAGGCAATATGGACGGGGCAACCATCCAGGGTCCTTGGCTTCTTCAGGAGAGGGCTGATTTGTCATTGAGCTGACCAAATCCAGGGACACAAAGAAGACGAAAGTAGGGGTGTCTCATCCTCCAGGAGCCTCTTGAGCTGAGCTGTCCCAGAAAAGTGTCCATCGCAAGCCGGCAGAAGGCCCCGAGCCCGGCCAGCCTGCCTGCCTGCCATCCAAGAAAGAAAAAAAAGAAAAGAAAAAGGCTGAGGCACAAGGGACAGACTGGATGTGGCCGGTGAGAATTCATCCGGGTTTTCAGACCAGCAATCACAGACACCACCAGTGCGGGTCAGATAGCTCAGAAGTGAGAAAAAAGAACTCCCTCCTTCCAGGCCTAAAAAATGCTCCAGCCATGGACAGAAAAAGCACACCGGACAGCATGGGAAGGGCAGGAAGAGAGAGGAAAATCCGAAAAAGAAGCTGATTCCGTCTACTTTTCAAGAGAAGCCCGGTTTATGCAGCACTCTGCCCACAAAGTAGGTGAAGCAGCAACAACAATAAACAGCACACTTCAGCAGGCCGAACAGCAACGTGACCACACAATAAATCCCCTCTGGGAGTTCAGCGGGTACAGCATTAGGGTGGGCACCGGACCTACCCAGCCTTTCCATCGCCAGACCCACACGAGGAATTCCGGCCGGGCTCTCTGCCCACGGCTGAGGCCACGAGGCCGTCCTCACCTCTCAGATGTAAGTCCCCTCAAGTCGTGGAGACCAGGCCACGAGGCTCGGCCCGGCCAGCCGTTCTGTTTGTCCTTTTGCTGCCTCCAGGAAGGTTTTTCTCCTAATAAATCCTTCAGGAAGTTCCACGCTCAGGGTTCAGAGGATCCACATAACCACCTTTTCCACTGGCTAGAGTTTTAGAGAGATTTGCTGTGACCACAGGACTGTGTCAAATGAACAAGCCTCAACTTGTCAACGCCAGTATGCAAAATAGGTCTGCAACATCCTATGACTAAGAGCAGAGCAGATACAGCCCCTACGTCCTGGGGCCCCCGCCCACCCACCACACACAAACACACGTTTCTCCAGGGTTTGCTTCCTCCGGGCAGCTAAACAGCTCCAGGAGGCAGGACTCACGGTGGTGAAGTGGGCCAGAGGGGGTTGCCAGCCTCTCTTTGGAAAACACAAGACCAGAAAGGAAAACCAAAACTTCACCCTCCTCTCCCTAAAAACCCCCACGAGTGATTTCCCGCGCCCTCCCCCCCTCCCAACCTCGCCTCTCATCTCCTTGAAGAGCCTGAAGTCAGGGGCTCCAGGGAGCAGAAGACTATTCCACGCTTACAAAGTATCAGGAAAAATTCACAGTGTATCCGGGCACCGGACACATGCAGCCTCATGGCTGCCCTTCCTGAAAGTCAATACCCACCCCCAACACTGGCAAAACTAAGAGCACGGCAGTCCAGGGAGGGTGAAACAGTTGAGCCAACAAGCCATCCAGAAAGGACTGCCATGATAAGGGTGGGGTGTGGGGGGCAACCAGCAATCTGTAAATGCAATGCAAAGGCAGAGAAAGTTTCCAAAAACAAGTTGGTGGGCTTGTGAAAATCACCCGGTGGTCAGAGGATGGAGGCAGCATCACAGGGGTGCACGGACCTCTCGCTTCTTACCGAGGGTCCTCCCAACCGCAGCTGCGACCCCAAGTCGGTACTGATTGGAGGAGGGGCTATTTTTAGCTCTGCTGGGTCACAACATGCCTTCCATCAAGTGCACGGACCCCGAATTCTCTCTAGGCATGCACGGGCCATGGGATGCCTCCCCCCTCCGCCCCCCCACCGACGTCCAAACTCACTGCCAGTCTCGAATCTGGGGATGAGGCCGGTGCACGGTGAAGGCGCACACGCGGGGATCCGACCCCCCCCGCCCCCGGGTCCCCCCCGGTGCCCAGGTCCCCCCCGCTCCTGGCGCATCCCAGCCCAGCCCGCCAGGCCGGGGCTCGCGAGTTCCCAGAAACGCGGAGGGCAAAATCCTATAACTTACTGGAAGGTGGGTCCCGCCGTGCGTGTGCAGGTCGCCGGGGCTGCCGACGCGCTCTCGGCGTGGAAATGCGCCCGGGGGCGCGGGGGGCGCGGGGGCCCGAGGCTGCGCGCGGCCCCCCGCCCGCCCCGAGCGCGCCCGGCCCGCGGGCCCATGTGCTCGGCGGCCGCACGCGCTCTGCCCGCCCGAGCGCGGGGCTGGCGGGCGGCCCGTGACGTCAGGGCGGGGGAGGGGAGGGAGGGAGGGGAGGGGAGGGGGGAGCGCGCCGCCCCGCCGGCCGCGTGCGTCCTCGGGCCCCGCGCGCCCCTCCGCCCGCCGCCGGGGGCAGCGCGGGGCGCCCAGGGCTGCAGGGGGAGGCGGGGCGGGCCTGGGGCGCCGCGGCCGGGAGGCCCCGATGGAGCAGGGGTGGGGGGAGGGGAGGGGAGCGCTGCGCACCGGGCGGGAGCTCAGCCCCACCGCGTGCCGCCGCCGCGAACCCTGCGGGGATGCCCGCACGCCGAGCGCCGGGCTGTGCGCGCTGCCTCTCCCAGCCCAGCCCTCCCCCCATCCCGGCGCCCTGGAGGCAGGGAGCCTTCGCACCGGCCCGATGGGGAAGGCGAGGTCGGTGAAACCGAAGGAGCCAGATGCCCCGAGATGGCAGGGAAGACCCCAGGCTTAGCTCCGTCCCTAGTGACCCGAGCGCCTCCGTGGGTACCACCCAGCACCCGCGGGCCTGGTGACAAGGGCGCACGCAGCTCCCCACCTCCTCTGACATCCCTGTCCGTCCCCGAGGGCTGAGGACCGCAAGCCCCGTGTAGACAGCCGGCTGTCTGCACCGCTCCCTCCGCTGTAAAGTAGGGCTGTCCCCCCACCCCCACCGCACCCCCTCCTTGAATGCCCGAGAGCCCCTCCGAAGCAACTCCGGAGCGCCGGCCTCCTTGCTTTCTCCTCGTAAGCCCTGCACTCGACCGACGCACTTGAGCATTTTTTGAGCACCGACGGGGAGCCGATGCCCTGCGAGGCGATGGGGAGGGTCTCAAGGACGAGCTGGGCACAGACCATGGAAGGAGGGCACAGTTTGGTGAAAAGATGGACACGCAAATGGATGATTTCAGTATTATGGAAGCAGAGGCTTCCCCCCATCCCCCGTCTCCCCCACCCAATGCCTACACCCGCCCTATCATTTCTACTCTCCCACTCCTCCCTCCCTCTTGGGTCATATTCAGCTTCTCCCATTGCCACAGCCTCTTCCCGAGGTGAATCGTTCCCCTCTCTTGAAAAAGAAAAAAAAAATCTTCAACTGATGCTTTTTTCATAATTCCAGAACGGTTATTCGGTGCCTGGCTCCTTGGCGGGGCTGGACGCGTCTGCGCTTTGGTAGCCAACCGCCTGCATCCATCCAGCCCATCCAGCCGGCTGTAGGAGGTGTGCGATCTGGTTGCTCAAACGTGCTCCCAGGAACCGAGGTTATCACCTGGGGGAAAGCCGGTATCTGCCTGCGGGGTGCCCCCAGGCCACTGGAGGCCCTGCTTCCAAATCCAACCTCAACTCCCTCTCCAGGGTCGTGACCCTGGCTACCAGATGCTTCCTGTTAGCTGCCTGTACTGGGGCCTTTCCTGGCTGAAAAGACACTCTGCCCTAGGACTCCTTCAACCTTGACCTTGACTCTGCTTGCCCTCTCTGGATCCCTACTGCGCTGATCTTAGATTCACAATTTTCCTTTTTTAAAATTAAAAAAAAAATTTCCCTGAAAAATATAAAATATCTTAACGGCCTTTACCTTGCAAAATCAACTATCTTTTTAAAAAATATATATGTAAATTAAATTGAATTCACATATTCTGTATTATTAGCTTCAGAGGTAGAATTTAGTGATTCATCAGTTGCATATCACACCCACAAAATTAGCTGTCTTTTACATTTTGGTATATTTGCTCCCAATTGTTTTTTTAAAAAACAAATCATTTGTTTTTTTTTTTTGCAAAAGTGATACAAAACATGTACACTGTAAAAATTTTAAAGTAATGCAGAAAAATACAGAAAATAAAAAGAAACCAAAGTTTTTTCAGCTAGAAATAACTTTCATGAATATTAGATAAATCCCAGACATTCATCTTTTGTATGTTTATATCCGTGTACATGGATAAAAGCGGGACTGACAGAATAGACAAACAATAAATGTATTTTGAAATATTAACACCTTAAAGTCGCTGTTTTCAAATTTATGGTATTTTACTTTCTCTTATAATAGAAGAAAGGGAAGCTGACATGAAGCTGATTGGTAAATTTTAAATGTTTCTTTACCCCATGAGAGATGTTGTTTCCTGAATAATTCTACAAAGGTTCAGAAAAACGATGATGAAAAAGAAGAGAGTGAATGGAAGTCTCTCCATTTTATAGAGCAGGAATGTCCTTGCCAGGACATCGGCACATTTCCTCTCACCTCCCCTTACTTGCCTCCTGTATCTGGAGGCTGTGTCACTGTTTTCCAGTTGCCACCCTCCATTCTATAAAGGTGATTCCGTGAAGGGTTATGGTTAAAGAATTTCATGCTCACGTCCAGCCCTTCACTCTTCCACGTCCGCTTCCTTGTCTACAAAATCATCCACTCATTCATCACACATTAGGGAGCCCCTAATGGCACATACGAGTCCCTAAGGTTCTGTGGGCAATAGGACTATGACAAGGTCCCTGTTCTCCAACGGCTTAGGTTCCAGTAAGAAGAGATGGGCAAAGATGTGAATAAGCAAGTGATACATGCTGCTGAGACGGAAAATCTAGGTGAAGGGTAGAGAGGGAGGGGGAGGAGGGGAATTGAGTCTAGATACTAATCTGACCGAGAAGCCAGATGTGCCGACTGGAGAGCGTGCTCCTGGCCTGGGGAATAGCAAGAGCAAAGGCCTGGAGCCGCAGGGAAACAGGATCATCAATCATTCCGCAAGGGCAGACAGGCAAACAGTGGCCGTCGTCCTTTTCTAGTGGGTCAGGAATCACGTGTCTTCAGCTCCCCGTTCTCTCCCCAGCACCGGCTCAGTAAATACATGGACAGCCGATGAGTGAATGAATGAGCGAACATCCTGGATCTCGTGATAGGAAAGTGCCAGGTGCAGCAGGAGCACAAGAGAGGGCATCTATTTGCCACAGGCTGAGAAGGCTCCCCAGGGGAAGTGGAGACTGAGCCAAAGCTTGAAAAACAGATTTAGAGTTTGCCAGTCCCATGAGGAAGAGAATGGGGGTATTTGAGCAAAAGGAGCGACATGTACAATTGCGGATTTAACCAACAGTGTGTGGTTGGCTCTGGCTGGAGTATAAAATCACTGTTGGAGGGGGCACCTGGGTGGCTCAGTCAGTTAAGTGCCCAGGGTCTTGATTTTGGCTCATGGGTCATGAGATAGAGCCCTGCAGCAGGCCCTGAGCTCAGGGCAAAGTCAGCTTGGGCTTCTCTCTCAATCTCTCTCTCAAAAAAAAAAAAAAAAATCATTGCTAGAAAAGTGTGAAAACGCAGTGAGGACAGAGAACAGTAGACCAGATTTTGAAGGGCCTTGTGTTCCAAGCAGTTTGGCCTGTGCCCTGAAGAAAGGAGGAAGCCCCGGAGGACCTGGACTTGTGACCAGGGCTGAGGCACAAGCTATCTTGCTGGCGGGAAATACCACACTGGTGGTCATGATGAGAGAGGATTTTAGGGGAACCTGACAAGAAACCAAGAGACCAATTAGGAGGTGGCAGCGGAAATACTGGTGAGACAAAGCAAATCCTAGATTGGAGCAATTGCCTTGGGAGTGGAGATAAAGAGATAAATACAAAGAATGTTTAGGAAGAAGATAAACCCACTAGAGAAGGCAATCAGTTGAGGAGTGGGGCATGGAGGGAAGGAAGAATCAAGGGTGAGGGCAAGGTTTCTGGGTTCAGTTCTAGGGGATTGGTGGTACTCTTGATTCATATGGGTCATACACAGAGAGGGTGCTGATGTGAGTGGGGATGCCCACTCACAGGATGCCCCTGATTATGGACTAGCTGAACAAACCTTCAGGCCTTCCAAGTGGAGTCCAGGAGGCAGGGAGCTCTAGGTGTCCCATGTTCATGGAGTCTCGGTAGGAGATATAAACTGAGCAGTCACCAATATATAGGTAGTGGGCAGGAACGAACTTACCCAGGCAGGAAGTGTATTTTACGTGGTGGTGGGGGGGGGATCAAACTAAACTCTGAGGAATGAATATTTATGGGGTAGAAAGAGGCAGAGGCTGCTTCTTTTCGGACGGTTCTCTATAAATCTATGATTTGAGGTTTAGTCCTCTGTTTTCTGCCCTAACAGTGGTTAGGACAGACCCATCTCTTTATTGAGGTGCCAGACCTCTGAGTTATCTTCTCAGCATCTGTCCAGTGATCAGGGTCTATAGGTTCATCCATCCATCATCCTTCTTGCTCACAGCCTTCACTCTGGAACAGGCTTTTCTCCCTCCCTTCTGGACTCTACAACAACCAGACTGGTCCTTCTGACTTCACATCTCTGTGTGCTGATAGGCTCTAAATAGTGTCTCCAGACTTACCTTATGAAGACCAGTTTTCTCCTTCCCTGCCACAGCCACCTACTATCTAATGTTCCATCTCCTTAGCTTTTTCTTTCCTCCTAGAATATCCACCTTTAGAGCTCAGCTCTGCACGGTCTTTTTGTGGCTCAGCTCCTGTCTCTCCTCTTCCGTGAGGCGGTTCACTGAATACACCAGGTTGTATCTTCTTGTACGACTCATGCTTACGTTGGCATGAGCCCTGACTGGCAACCTCCAGTAGTTAGGGAGGAGGCCTCACCTCCCTCTTCAGATTCTGAACAGCCCTCAGGCAGAGCCATCGTTATAACCCTATTCATCAAGTCAGACCTGCAAGCTGAGACCCAGAAAGCTCATCGTCCTGCCTAAGTTCAGACAATCAGCGAGTGGCAGAGCCAGGACTTGACATGGAATGGACTTACCTGGGTCTCTTACAGCTCACTTGCCCCCCTGGGGAAAATGAGGCCAGGATTGATTGTATTTTAGGCAGCAGAGACAAAGCAAGTAGACTCTCAGTGAATGAACGCCTCCAGAACCACACTGATCATCTCTTTGTAGAGCACTAGAAAGAATGTGTGATTTGAGGTCAGACAAACCTTTGTTTAAATCCAATAGCTTCTATGAGGCTCTGGATGACTTATTTAATAAAGTCTCAGATTAAAAAAAATTTTTTTTAGGATTTACTTATTTATTTGAGAGAGAGAGCACGCACATGCTGGAGGGAGGGAGTGGGGGGGCAGGAAGGACAAGCAGACTGCACTGAGCATGGAGTCGGTGCAGGGCTCGATCCCAGGACCCTGAGATCATGGCTTGAACCAATATCAAGAGTAGGACACTCAACTGACTGAGTCACCTAGGCACCCCTAAATTTATCTTTTAAACTGTGAGACAATAGACATGACATAATATTTACCCTTTTAATCGTTTTTTAAGTGTACAGTTTGGTGGCATTAGGTATGTTCACATTGTGGTAAGACCATCAGCATCTCCAGAACTCTTTCACTCTTGAAAAACTGGAACTCTGTAGCCATTAAATGCTAATTCCCCATCCTCTGCTCCCTCCATCCCTGGCAACCACCCATCCACTTTCTGTCTCTGTGAATTTGGTGACTCTAAGTATCTCATATAAGTGAAATCATGCAATGCAGCTATGAACATGAGTGTGGAGATAGCTCCTTAAGACCCTGCTTTCAATTCTTTAGGTATCTCCCCAAAAGCTCTGGATCATATGGTAGTTCTGATATTTTTTTTTTTTTTTTAAGGAGCCACCATACTGTTCAGATGTTTTAAATAAAATGTTATTTTGGAATAATTCTAGATTTTCAGAAAAGTCATAAAACAGTACAGAGCGTTTTTGTCTACCCCTCATCTATGCCCTATTATTATTAACATTTTACATTATCATGGTATATTTGTGATAAGTAAGAAAACAACATTGGGGGGCAGCCTGGGTGGGTCAGCGGTTTAGCGCTGCCTTCAGTCCAGGGTGTAATCCTGGGGACCAGGGATCGAGTCTCATGTCGGGCTCCCTGCCATGGAGCCTGCTTCTTCCTCTGCCTGTGTCTCTGCCTCTCTCTCTCTCCGTGTCTCCCATGAATGAATGAATGAATGAATGAATGAATGAATGAATAAATAAATAAATCTTTAAAAAATAGAAAACAACATTGGGACCTTCCTATTAACCAAACTCTAGATTTTTGGTGAATTTCAACAGTTTTTCCTTTACTATGTTTTTTCAGTTTAAGTATCCCATCCACAGGGATCCCTGGGTGGCGCAGCGGTTTGGCGCCTGCCTTTGGCCCGGGGCACGATCCTGGAGACCCGGGATCGAATCCCACGTCGGGCTCCCGGTGCATGGAGCCTGCTTCTCCCTCTGCCTGTGTCTCTGCCTCTCTGTCTTTCTCTGTGTGACTATCATGAATAAATAAATAAAATCTTAAAAAAAAAAAAAAAAAAGTATCCCATCCACAATGCCACATTGCATTTGTTCTTTTGTCTCTTGTCTATGACAGTTTCTTAGATGCGTCTTGTTATTCATGACGTTGCCAGTGTTGATTGGCAATTCTGATTGGTCCAGAATTTCATTTTGATTTATCTGATGTTTTCCTAATAATTAACAAAGTCTCCATTATTTTTTCATCAGTAAAATGAGGGCTAACATACAACTCCACTGGTTATATGCAATGAAAAGAGCCATCGCAGTTAAAGACTATGTCACATCAACATTGATCTCTGGATCTCCTGCTACACTAAACCCAGCCATTTTTTAAGAAGCTTATGAACTTTGATTAAACAGCCCACCTAACTGCATTTCAATTCAGTAGTTTAAAACCTTTCTTATCAGAAAAATGCAAATCAATGCTGCAATGAGATCTCACCTCACACCTGTTAGGATAGCTATCATCAAAAAGACGAGATAACACACGCTGGTGAGGATGTGGAGAATAGGAAGACTTTGTGCATTGTTGGCAGGGATGTAAATTGGTTCTATGGAAAATAGTATAAAGGTTTCTTGAAAAATTAAAAATAGAATCACTCTATGATTCAATAATTCCACTTTTGGGTGTCTATCCAAAGGAAATGAAAACAGGATACCGAAGAGATATCTGTACCCTCATGTTCATTGCAGCATTATTTACAATGGCCAAGATGTAGAGACAACCCAAGTGTCTATCCATAGATAAATGGATAAAGATGTCACACACACATACACACACACACACACACACAGAAATATTATTGAGTCATGAGAAGTAAGAAATCCTGCCATGTGCAACAATAATGGATGAACTGTGAGGGCATTACTCTTAAGTGAGATAAGTTAGACAGAGAAAGACAAAAACTGAATAATATCACTTACATGTAGCATTGGAAAAGCTGAACTCACAGAAACCAAGAGTAGAATGGGGGTTACCAGGAGCTGGGAGTGGAAGAATTGAGAGGATTTGGGCCAAAGGGTACAAACTTCTGATTAGAAGCTGAATAAGTTCTGAGGCTCTGAGGCACAGCATTATGATTATAATTAACAATACAGTGTATTATATGCTTGAAAGTTGCTAAGAGACTAGGTCTTAAACTTTCTCACCACAAAAAAGAAATGATAATTATTGGACCTGATGGAGGTGTTAGGCAACACTAGGGTGGTAACCATATTGCAATATAGTACCAAATCAATGCATTGTACACCTTACATTTACATCATGTTTTATGTAAACTATAACTCAATTTAAGATATACAGTGGGAAAAAATTTCCTCTTTCCTAAATTTCACTGGAGGATTTGTTTTTATAGGAACTGAATCACTCAGAAGACTCTTTGTATTTTGAGATAATAGCTAATCAATGAAAGTGAAGAGGAAATATGGGCTTTTGTTTTCCTTCTGGAAAAGTAGTATACTTAGGAGTGGGTTGAGAATAAGAGCTCTGGCACTGAGGAGGGCACTTGATGGGATGGATGAGCATTGGGTGTTATACTATATGTTGGCAAATTGAATTTAAATTTTAAAACTGGAGAGAGAGAGAGAGAGAGAGACAATAAAAGCTCTGGAGTCAGATGAACCTGGGATTAGATCTATTAGCTGGATGATGCTGAGAAAATCCCTTCATCTCTCAGTACTTCAATTTCCTCATCTGTAAAATGGGTCCAATAAGGGTACCTACATCACAGAATGCTTGAAAATGAAATGAAGCAATTCACATACAGTACACTATGAATTTGTAGGTTTACCTGCCTGCCTGCCACTTTGTGGGTACCTAAAACATATTAGCCACTTTGTAGGTACCTAAAACATATTAGTGCTTGTGATCTCAATAAGGGTTGTCACATAGGGCTCACTGAATATCTTTATAGTGTATGAATTTTTTCTGGTTAGTAATGCACAAATGAATATGTACTATAAAAAATTTGAAAGCACAGAAAAATGTGAAGAACAACATCAAAGCTGTCCATAATCTCACTACCTGAGGTACCTACTAACATTTTGACTTACATTATTTCAATCTTTCTTAAATACATGCTAAATTTGAGCATATAAATACAAATTTGTTTCATTTCTTCAAAATTTTTTATGTCATATATGCTTCTTTGTAACCTGCTTGAACTCATCTTCAGGAGCACCTGGATGGCTCAGTCCATTAAGCATCTGCTCTCAGCTGGGGTCATGATCCTGGGGTCCTGGAATGGGACCCCACATCCAACTTCCCTGCTCAGCGGGCAGCCTGCTTCTCCCTACCTCTCTACCTATGGCTCCCCCTTTTTGTGCTCTCTCTCTCTCTGTCAGATAAATAAATAAAATCTTAAAAAAAAAAAAACCCTCACCTTCATATCCTGCACATCTCCCTATGGTATTCAATATTTTTTATTAAATATGTTTTAAATCCTTGCTTCATAAAGGACTAGGTGCCTATACCAGCATAACAGGTATCGCTGCTTCTCTCTCCCCAACTGCTGAGACTCCCAGCCAGTCATTCTTCATTATGTAGAGAACAAATGTTGAAATCCTGAAACATGAGTCTTGATAGGACCCTCTAGTCCCTTCACTGTGTTCTGTGTACTGAGGTGGACTTGTGAGGTTCACGGAGAAGGAGGGTTTTGGAAACTCTGCCCCCTGGGAAATTGTTCTTCAAAAAGCTTTACCTCTGAGCTTGCACACATCCTTCCTTGCACTCCCAACCAAGGCGTCCTCCTTTCCTGGGGTAGAAACATTCCAGTTTAATGAAAAATAAACAAATAAACAGAAAGAAATGGAAAGAAAGAGTTGTGTCACATTTTCGTCTTTATTGCATTTTGGATAACTACCCAGAATGAATACTCACACATGTTCACTGGCTCATTGCACGTCTTTGAGAACATGTTTCACTCAGATCCATTGCCCGTGTTTTTGTTGAGGTGTTCTGTTACTTTTTGGGATTTGTTTTCAAAATTAAGTTCTTTTTCTCCCTCCCTCCTACTTTCCTTCTTCCCTCCCTTCCTTTCTTCTAAAAGCAGCTCACTATTAAAAAAATAAAATAAAAAAATATATCACTCAACAGAAGTACCCATGGTTAATTCTGGGATACATACTCTTTTAGGTACACACACACACTACACACTCACACACATCTGCATTCTCCTTCAGGAAAATAGACTCGAAGGACAAATTATTTGCATTCTACTTTTGTCACTTAACAACATATCACAATTGACTTTCCACAATAGTACAAGCACATCAGCAACATTATTTTTTAATAATCCTGGAGCATTCTGTTGTACGTTTGTATCATATTTTACTTAACTGGTACCTTATTGTTGGAAATTCATCTCACTTGCAACTTTTCATTATTAAACACAGTAATGCTACAAACATCCTTGTGACTAAATCTTTGCATGTGTCCTTAATGATTTCCTTAGGGTCAACTCTTAGAAGTGATTTGTGGGATATTAACACTTCATTTGCTACAAAGATTTCTCTGTGATCTCTTATTTGCCTTTTCTTTTGGTTTCTAACAGGTTCTTTTATAAATAGTCTCTAGTTTCAATAAGCTCATATCTACTGGTCCTTGAATCTGTGGTGTGTTCCTATTGTTTTTATGTTCAGAAAGTCATTACTTATCTCAGTGATCTCTCACTGGAGCGTGTGTTTTAGTTGAGGGCTTCCATATGTGTTTTCTCCAATAATCGGTTGGAGTCTAGCTTGTCGTTCTGTTTCCTTTCCTGGTGATCAATTCAGGAATGGATTGGCTGATTCAGTCCAGACAATAGCATGTGAAAGGCAAGCTTTGAGTAACTGCAGGGAAGATGGAATCTGAAGAGGTGAAAGAAGATACCATTTCTCTTCTTAGGAAAAAAAAAAAAAGAGGATGCATTTCTTTGTGGTTTGAGACAGTGGTTACCCGCAGAAGTGCTTTCAGCTGCAGGTAACAGAAAATCCACTAAAAGTAGCTAAAACAAATAAGGGTTTATACTTCCTACTAACCAGTAGTCTGGGGGCTACTCGGTATTGGTGCAGTGGCTCATTTGTGACTATCAGGTGGCTGTTGCAGCCTTAGGCATCACATGCGTGGTTCAAGCAGAGCAAAGTGAACTGAGCAACATCAGCTGTATCTGGCCCTTTTACCAGAAAAAGCAAATGTCTTTCCAGCTGCTGCTGCTCGGCATGCAGTCTCATTGGCTGGAACTATCACATGGCTTCTGCTAACTGCAAGTAAAGTTGTGAAAGCAATCATTTGTTTTTTTCCAACCTCTGTAGCAAAGGCAGCCAAGTAGGAAGGAATTAGGAATTGGGTCGCGTTAACCAACTAGCAGTGTTTGCCTCGGCCAGTTTGAGTTGAGGTTTCTGTTGTTTGGAAAGCATCTTAAATAGAGCACCTGACATTTTTTTTTCCCTTCCAGTTGTTTTAACAGTTTCCCGGGGCGGGGGGCGGGGGGGGGGGGGCGGGGGCTGGGTGGCTCAGTCGGTTAAGCACGTGCCTTCAACTTTGGTCATGATCCCCTGTTCTGGGATTGAGCCTCATGTCGAATTCCCTGCTCAGCGAGGAGCCTGCTTCTCCCTCTGCTGTTCCCCCTGCTTGTGCTCTCTGTCTCTCTCTCTGTGAAATAAATAAATACTCTTTAACAGTTTCCCTTTGATTCCTAAACTCCTTAATTCATCTGAAATTTCACTGGATTAGGTTCTAGAATTCTGAAATGTTCCTTGCAGGAGAGAAGAGGAAACACACTAGTACCCTGGAATATGAAAACATACATAGACACCGTAAATCTTACAAGATAGTCTGGATGTTGTTGTCCAGAAGTCTGCTGAAAAACTGTCCCTGATCTCACCCAGCAGGTCAAAAGAACTCAGAGAGATCTGTTGCTGATTTTTGCCCTGGACTGGGTGATTTGGCATCCTAGATCAGAGTGTAATGTTTCTGAGTCTTAAATTATAAGTTCTAATCCCTCACACCCAAGTTAGCAAATTCCAAACATAGGGATAATTCTCTTTTAAAGTTGCAGCCCTCTACCCATGGACCAAATCAGATGCCTTCCACACTGGAGAGGGTTTTCAAAGAAGACACTGGGTTTGAGGAACTGGAATTCAGCTACCATTTATCAGGCACCTAGTCACAATTAACTACAGTATATATGTATATACTTTATTTCTATATTTTCATTAAAAAAATAAAGACCTTCAGTGCAAGGCACAAGCTTTGTGCCAGAGAAAGCTGAATTGGAATCTGCAATGAGCTTTCACCAGTTATGTGAGTCTGAGGCTCAGTTTCCTCATTTGAACAATGAAAATACTAATTTCACAGCACATTTGTGGGGGATACGTAAGATAAATTCTGGAAAGTGGGCTCTATTCACCTCATGTAATATGGGTGTCCAGCCTGTATGTAGAATTTTCATTTTCTTTTCTTTTTTTTTTAATTTTATTTATTTATTCATGAGAGACAGACAGAGAGAGAGAGAGAGAGAGAGAGAGGCAGAGACACAAGCAGGCTCCACGCAGGGAGCCCAATGTGGGACTCGATCCTGGGTCTCCAGGATCAGGCCCTGGGCTGAAGGCGGCACTAAACCGCTGAGCCACCTGGGCTGCCCACATTTTTATTTTCTTAATAGCACATCAGGATATTTTCTTGATAGTACTGTTTGATATTTTCTTACTTGTGTATTTATATTTATTGGCTATCCCCATTCCCCTTCACTGGAATATGACCTTGTCTGTCTTGTTCATCTCTGTATTCCCAGAATGTAGCACACAGCGGGTACTCAGTAAAACTTGCTGAACATTTGTAGACTGAGTACAGAGCCTAAGTGAGTTTCTCACACATAGTAACTGCCTAGTATATGCTTGTTCCCTTTTACTCTTTCTCCAATACCCTATGCAATGGGCTGTTCTGGAATAACCCCCATACTCAGCTTCAAAGGCAGGGTTCCAGTTTCAGCTTTGACAGTGTATAACTGTGTGACTTTTTTTTATTTTTATTTTTTAACTGTGTGACTTTAGTAAAATGACTTGCCCTCTCTTTTCTGTATGATGAGAGAGGAAAGGAGATGGTCACTTCTAGCTGTCTCAGTCAACAGCTTTGTGATTCTGAATGAGTGGCAGCCTCTCTACATAAGGAAGACCACACCGTCTATCTTATTTTTCCTGACACAGGAGAGAGGACACCTAATAGAAAGATCTGCTTCTGTGGAACCTGACCTAGATGAACGACAGCCAATGAGCAGACAGTCATGGCTGAGAGAGACTTCAGAAATTTTCCAGCCCAACCCTTTGTTTGCGCATGGGCTCTGAGAGGTGAGACTGACCTGCCCACGTTCATGTCCCTGGCTACAAGAGCAGCCAGGAGTAGAACTAGATTTTTTTTTTTTTTTAAACTCTCGATGTTTCTTTTCTCTACTGTCTATGTCTCCAGAATCTTTCACTTTTCTGGCCCCTGCCTTTTATCTGTCCACTGGCTCTCAACCCATTTAAACGCATAGATATCATTTCTCTGGGGAGAAATTTGTGGTACTCCAATGTGTACAGTTAAGGGCAATTAGATGAATGGTCTCATGTGAACTCTTATTGCTTGATTCATGATTAAATATTAACCAATCCCTTCTTGGTACATGTTGTCACTTTCCACCAAGCTTCCTTGGCCGTCTGTCCAGCCCTGATTCTTGGGGTCACTATCTTCCTGTCTTTCCTGGCTCTTCCACATGTTATCCACCCCTATGTCTAGACACATGGTCTCTCAGGCCCAAAGATTCCTAAAGAAATAGAATCTTTTCTTTACAGTGGCCTAGGTCCTTGTACTTGGGTCTCAGCTCATAAAGGGTTACCTGGCACCCATGTCTTTCCAAATTCACTGAGCACAAGAAATCAATGCTGTGTGGTCATGACACTGAATTTGGCACCAAAGTGATCTGGACTCAATCTGCTCCTGCCACTCTCCAGGCGCATGATCAAAAATAAGTTATTGACCATGTAGATCTTCAACTTGCTTTATTTATTTATTTGAGAAAAGAGTGATAATATCTATTTCACAGAGTTATACAGTGGGCTGGATGAGGCTTAACTGGCATAGGTTGTGGTATAGTGATTGACACATCATAAGCTCTTAATAAATATTTGTTAAGAATTATGGTTACTTGGGCACCTGGGTGGCTCAGTGGTTGAGTGTCTGCCTTTGGCTCAGGGCGTGATCCTGGGATCGTGGGATCCAGTCCCACATTGGGCTCCCCATAGGGAGCCTGCTTCTGCCTACATCTCTACCTCTCTCTCTGTGTGTCTCTCATGGATAAATAAATAAAATCTTTTTTTTTTTTTTTAAAGATTATCAGTACTTAAACCCTTCACCTGTACCCCAGCTATATTAGTATCTCTTGGGTTTCATTTGCAAATGGAACAAACCCAAGTGAGGGAATAACAAAGATTCATGCTCATCTTTTAGACAGTGTGTTAGTCAGCTTGCTGCAGCAACAGATGTGCCCCACAATGTCATGGTTGACTATTTATTTTCTTGCTGATGTGCAGTTTAACTGTGGCTGTGCTCCCCTGGGTTCCATGTGTCTGCTCATTCCTGTATCTGAGCTGAGAGACAAGCTCAAGCAGAGGACAAGTTGTTCTTACAGCTAAGGATGAGCAGAGGGAAGGCATTGCCAAACTTGGTATGTATGTTTAAGATTCTGCTCTGATTTCACATACATCACACTCACTCACAGTCCATTGGTCCAATTAATATGGCTAAGCCCAAAGTCAATGGGCACAAAACTATATTCCACCTATACAGAAGGAAGCAGGGCAAGAATGGGGAGAAAGTGAATAATGGTGAACAAACAATACAATCTATTAATCTATCACAGCCAGATGCTCTGCACCAAAGATATAATAAATAGCATTTCACAATCTCAATTTTGCATTTGAGAAACTAGGCCTCAGAGAGGTGCATATTTGCCCAACTTCTCTACAGATGATAAATAACAGTCAAAATTTAACTTAAAGTCTGTTTCACTCCAAAACACATATCCTCTTCCTTGATGCTGTCTTAATAGAGACGAATTCCAAGATTTGCTCAGTTTCTTTGTGAGATTATTCCTTCCCCTAGGAACCAGAGCAAAAATATGCCTGCAAGTCATTATATTCTTGCTCTCACTTCTTCTACCTTTCCCATGTGTGTTTACAATTCTCCAGTCCTTTTTTTTTTTTTTTAAAGATTTTATTTATTTATTCATGACAGACACACACACAGAGAGAGGCAGAGACACAGGCAGAGGGAGAAGCTGGCTCTATGCAGGGAGCCCGACTTGGGACTCGATCCTCCAGGATCACGCCCTGGGCTGAAGGCGGCGCTAAACCGCTGGGCCACCTGGGCTGCCCCAATTCTCCAGTCCTTAATGAATGCACCAAGATGCCATCATACGTTTAAGATAAACACCTCCTATGTGAAGCCGGGCCAGGTATTCAAAGCCAGGCTTTGGTCCTCTGAGTTGTCTTATGCCTCATACAGATCTCCGAGTTAGCAACTACTACGTTATGTCAGATTTGTCTAGTGAATTTTCTGTTCCCATTTATAACAACAATAGTTCTTAACTGTTTTTTTAAAACTTGTTCTTTTTTTTTTTTTTGGCAGGATGGGGGGTGGGTGGCCAAGCATCCCTCTGAGCAAATAATGGGGACCCACAAGTCCTCCACTTCGGAAAAATGCACCTGTGCACACATGCAGCAACAGGTGCTCACAATCTCATGGGTCTGTGGATTCTCAGTGAGAGATCCCTGCCATGCGCTGTGGGCTACAGGAGCACAGGGACCATGTCTTTGCTATCCCTGACACTTCGCATAGATCCTAGAACTCCAAGTAGGTCCTTAATACATGTGAATAAGTGATTGAATAAGTGGGTGGGTGCAGTAAGGGAGAAACTAGAGCAAACTTATGTGCCAGAGCTTAGTATGTGCCAGACACTGTTCTAAGTGATTTTTGTGAGTTACCACAATGAAGTCTCACAATGTATAAGGTAAACACTATTATTATTCTCATTTTTATAGAAGAGGAAATTCAGACACCAAGAACTTCAGTGGCTTGTTCAGAATCACTCAGCTAGTTTGAGTCCAAAAAGGTAACTACCAGATTACAAGAAAACAAAGCAAAACATTTTAGAATATTTTAGTTGTCTTTTCTTTTTTTTAACTTAGATTCAGCTGATATCTTTGAAGGGCCTACCAGGTGCCAAGCCTCATGCCAGGTGTTTCTAGCTCCAACTAGAGATTGATGACCCCTTTCCTCTGGAGTCGTAGGTAATCCAAGCCGGATGGAAGATTTTGTGAGCTTTTGTTCCACTGTGAGGTCCCAGTTGAGCAAGTCTTGTCTAGAACCAGAAGCACAGATTCTCTTAAATAGAAACATTTCCTGATAAATGGCCAAGATTAATGGGGTTGGTTTATCATCCTCTTTAATGAATTGGCATTAACCTTAAATATTATAGGCTGGTTGGACTGGACCATCAAGGTGTGGAGTCTTTGATGTCTTGATCAGCTCAGTTTATCTAGTGCAAACAGAGCCATGTGCCCATCTGTCATTGGTCAAACACAAAGAGGTGATAGCTTTTCAATTATCATCACAGATTTCCTGACTACTGGGAAAATTACATATGATAAAGACAGCAATTGTGGTTAGAAAGTGCCAGGAAAGAGGACACCTGGAACCTGTTCTGGCTGTGTTACTGGTATAGACACTTGCTGCCTATAGGTCTCAGTTTCTTACCAGTGAAATGGGAGAACCACACACGGTGATCATCAGACATTTAAAAAATTTTAATAGCCTGTGAATATGTGGATTTATTTAGCACCAAGCTTCAGCGGCATGTCAAAAGCTGCAAAGAAAGAAATGAGAGGAAGGGGAGGCAGGCGGGGGGTTGGGGTAACTGGGTGATGGGCACTGAGGGGGGGACTTGGTCGGATGAGCACTGGGTGTTATGCTATATGTTGGCAAATTCAACTCCAATTAAAAAAAATAAAAAAGAAAGAAAGAAATGAGAAGTTAACATTTCTTTCTTTCTTTGAAGTCATTCAGTGAATACGTATGGAGCATGGCTCTCAGTTCTCTGGATACAGCAGTGAAGAAAACAGATAAACACACCTGCCTTCATGGTGCTTACATTCTATAGAGGGAGGCAGACACTAAAGATGGTAAATGAGTACATTAGAAAGTGATGAATACCAGAGGAAAAAATAAAGCAGACTAGAGGTTATAGGTTGAATTGCGCCCCCCCTCATCACATGTTCAAGTCCTAATCTTTCATACCTTAAAATGTGACCTTACTAGAAATAGAGTAATTGCAGATGTGATTAACTAAGAAGAATTCATGCTGGAGTAGAATAGGCTTTAATTCAATATAACTAGCATTCTTATCAAAAGGGGGAGTTTGGCCACAGACACGTAGAAGCAGAGAAGGTCATGTGGACACAAAGAGATCAGGGCGATGCATCTACAAGCCAAGGAACACAAAGGATTACCAGTGACGCCAGAAACTGAAAAGAGAATGGCGTGGAACACAGTATCTTGTAGAGCCTTCTAGAGAGCATGGCCCTGCCCACACCCTGAGCTCAGACTTTTAGCCTCCAGAACTGTGATACAATAAATTTCTGTTGTGTAAGCCACTCAGTTTATGGTGCTTTGTTACAGAGATCCTAGCAAAGTAACACAGAGATATGGCAAGTTTAAATAGGATGATAGAAGAAGACCTCACAGAGAAGGTAACATTATTTAAAGTCTTGAAGGTGGTGAGGGAATGAGTCCTGTGACTATCTGGGGTAAGAATGATTCAGGCAGAAGGAAGAGCAAGTGCAAAGGCCCTGAGATAAGAGCTTGCCTAGAGTGTTTGCGGAACAACAAAGATATTAGAGTGAGTGGTAGAGACAATCAAGAAGAGAAGAGCAGGAGCTGAAATCAGGGTTGTTAGGGAACACCTCATTGTGTGGGGCCCAGCCAAAGGTGAGTAAGACACAAGACAATATTCTGTAAGATGCAAACCATTACATAATTGTGAGTAAGGAGTAATATGCTATGACTTAGCTTTTAAAAAGATGCCTCTGGTTGCTGTATAAATGGATGTCAGAGGCCAAAAGTGGAAGGAATTACGCAGTTTGGACCATGATGGGTGCAGGTGGAGGTGGTGAGAAGTACTTAGAAGTACTTTCCATAGGCAGAAAATACACACACACACACACACACACACACACACACACACACACACAATGTGTCTTGGAAAGCCATTCAGCCATTCATATAAGGACTTCTAACTCTATCTATGTCATTCTTCCCTCTTCCTGGTCCCTTTCCTAATTCCATTCAAATACAGACGGTCTTGTGCTTCAGGTTGAACTACACAAAGCTGATATTTTTAAGGTTGAAAATATTAGCCATTTCAGACGATTCAACCCCAAACCTTCTCCAAGAGTTAGTCACAATTCCAGAAAAAAGGAGAATGCTCAATTGCTCCAGGTGGAATTCTCAACATCCCAGTGGAATGTGAGCTTAAAATGCAAGGTAGTTTTTATTTATTTATTTTTATTATTTATTTATTCATGACACACACACACACACACACAGAGGCAGAGACACAGGCAGAGGGAGAAGCAGGCTCCACGCAGGGAGACTGACGTGGGACTCGATCTTGGGTCTCCAGGATCACACCCTGGGTAACTTTTAGAAAAATAAAGAAAATTGTATTTTTTGTGCAGTGAATCATTATTGGACTAATACTTATATCTGCACAGAGTCCTATCCTGCATTGCCCAGCATCCGCATGGTTGCTGCCCTTTGGCTTCTGATTACCAACCTAAGAGTTCATGCCAATGAGTCATGGTCGCTACTGTGAGACTTAATGTCCCAGAATACAGGACTCTTGGCAGTCATTACTGACTCAGAATGTTTTCACTTTTGTGGGCAGATTTGAGGTTGTACTTTGCTCTTTGTAATTGTTGCATGGTATTCTATATCAACTAGAATGTCACAACTTGTTTGACTACTGCTTAGGGATGAAAGGAAGGTTGTTTCCTTTTTTCCCATGTTATATACAATGTGGCAGTGAATGTCTCTGTGCACTTGGGGGAATGTTTCTTTAGGAAAGTTTTTAATTATTTTGCTTTTTCACCTTTATGCTTATTTATTTTCCCCATTTTTAAATTAAGAAAATGTTCTAACATACAGAAAAATGAAAAAGAGTCATAAGATCTATCATAGAGTTATCAATTATTGACATTTTGACATATTTGCCTACTTTTGATGGCTGACCCATTTCCCCCAATGCTAAATGTTTCAGCATGCATCTCCCCCAAACAAGGACATTTTCTTAATCCACTCCATATCAATATCCACACCTAAATAAATAATAATTGCATATTCAGGTTTTCCCAATTGCCCCTAAAAGATCTTCTACAACTCTGTGTATGTGTGTGTGCGTTTAATAGATCCAATGAGGGAAGCCTGGGTGGCTCAGCGGTGGGCGTCTGCCTTCCACCGGGGATGTGGTCCTGGGGTCCCGGGATCGAGTCTCACATTGGTCTCCCTGCACTGAGCCTGCTTCTCCCTCTGCCTGTGTCTCTGTCTCTCTCTCTCTGTGTCTTTCATGGATAGATAGAATCTTAAAAAAAAAAAAAAAAAAGATCCAATCAAAGATAAGGTCATGAGTCTCTTCATCTGTAACAATCATCCTCACTTCTTTTCTTTCATGATTCTGGCTTCTTGAAAGGATCAGGCCAGTTGTCTCACAGAATATCGTATATTCTAGATTTGCCTTTATTTGTAAAAGGTGTTCTTTCTTTAGCAAAAGCCATGCTAGTCTACAAAGACTAATTCAAATGCTCTAATTTACTCTTTGTAAATCAACTCACTACCTATCAAAATGATAATTTAGTTGGGTAGATTCACAGGCTACTGGGAGACCTGGATTCTAGGCCAGTGGTTCTCTATTGGGAGCAATTTTGCCCCTTTGGAGACATTTGGCAATGTCTAGAGGAAGAGGATGCTACTGGCATCTGGGGAGAGGAGGCCAGGGATGCTTCTAGACTTATCACATTGAACAGGAGAGGCTCTCACAACAAAGAATTGTTTAGTTCAAAATGCCAATATTGCTGAGGTTAAGAAACCCTGCTCTAATCTATGACTCTGACATCAACTTGCTCTATGACCTTGGGCAAGTGCCACCCTGTCTCTGGCCCCCTTTTGATGGTTCTTTCTGGCCCCACCCAACCCTGTTAGACAGAGGCAAGTTCTACTTTACTACTGGCATCTCTACAGCTGAGACTGAATGGCTCAAGAATATTCCATGCCAAAGCCTCCTGTTTGACTGACAGTAGGTCAGGTTCACATCCTCTCTTTATCACTAACATCCTCTTTCACACATTGCAGACAAACTATTTTGGGGCCAAGCCATACAGGACAGTTTGGAAAGACCCAACCACAAGACAAATGGGCTGTGGCTAAACAATGCCACATAGTGTTGCTTATTTCTATTGAGTCTTATGATTGACCAAATAAGTGGGTTATGAACTTATAAAAGAGAAGAACAATGGGGAAAGCCAAATATCAGGACAGACACACACTTCACTTATTCTTATGAAGGGAGAAAAGGTGACCCAGACAATCTGAAAATCACTTAACCCTGAATATCTGCTGAAGGTCTACCTGGAGATCACAACTGCCCGTGGTTCCATGTCAACTAGCCACTATGAATTGAGTACCTGCTATGAGCCATGTACTCTACTGAGCATTTAAACATATAGTATTGGGCAGGCTGGGTGGCTCAGCGGTTGAGCCCCGACTTCAGCCCATGGTGTGATCCTGGAGACCTGGGATCAAGTCCCACATCAGGCTCCCTGCATGGAGCCTGCTTCTCCCTCTACCTGTGTCTCTGCCTCTCTCTCTCTCTCTCTCTCTCTCTCTCTGTGTGTGTCTCATGAATAAATAAATAAAATCTTTAAAAAAAATAAACATATGATATTTATCTAATTTTTAAATCTTACTAGTTGGTGAAAATTTGCTTTCCAAAAATGACTTCAGCAAGATCTCTTGTCTCATCAGCTTTTCTTACAGTACAATTTGGCGTTCCTTTATCACGAGGTTCCCTCTGCTTGAACCGAGGAGGGCTTATAACTACAATGGAAGTGACACTATATGACTCTGGGGCTAGGACACAAAAGGCAGTACAACTTCCACTTGGAGCTCTTGAGACTCTCACTCTTAGAACCGAACCACCATATATTGAAGAAACCCAAGAAACCCATATATTGAAGAAACAAAATCCATGTGAAGGAGAACCAAGAAGCTCAGGCTAAAGCCCCAGCTGAGTTCCCAGCAGGCACCAACATACCAGCCCTGTGAGTGTATTGTCTTGAAATAGATGGATCCTCCAACCAACCAAATGGATGGATCCAAACTCTGAATCCCCCAAAGCACTTCAACTCACACTGCATAGAGGAGAAATGAACTGTTCTTGCTCAGTGCTGCCCAATTGTAGATACATCAACCAAATAAATGATTGTTGCTGTTTTAAGGCATTTAGCTTTAGGATGGTTTGTAATGTAGCAACATATAACTGATACTTATGCCAAAGTGTAGGTTTAGATATCTTTATTTCACAGTTGGGAATGCTGAATTTCAAAGAGCAGTAAAACCAGAACACAGCCTCAGATCTGTCTGTTTCAAAAACTTGTGCCCTTAATTACCACACACTACCGCCCATTGAGAATGAGACATAATCCCTACTACCAAGCAATATAAACTCCAGTTGAGGAAATGGGACCTAAACTTTATGAATTAATAAAAAATTCAAACTCAAATTGCCTGTGGACAGATAAAAATCAATCTTGGTATGTTATCCTGTGACCAAAAAAAAAAAAAAAATCTAAGAGGACATGTCTTGTGTAACCACAAAAATTTTTGCAAGGCTTTGAGTATCTTACAATCAGAAATGATTGATAAAATATGCAGCCAAAAAAATCTATCACTATGAGCATGAGGCAGCAACTTATAAAAATGATCACCGAATCATATTAAACAACAAAAGCAAAACACAAAGTGAAATGTGCACACTATGCTCATGTCAACACAAAGAACAGAGAGGAAAATCATATGCATTTAAATTCTCTTAAGTTTCTGGCACCGTATATATTGTTCTTTAATTTCAGCTTTCTAAGAACTCTGTGAGGAAGTATTATCCTTGTCTCACAGATCTGAGAACTGAAGTTCAGAGAGATTAAGTAACTTGCACAAAATCAAGTAGCTACTACATGGCTGAGCCAGGGATCAGACCAAAGAACAGAGGATGGGAAATTATATATAAGCAAAGGTAGGGCAGAGGAGATGAGAGCAGATAGAGCATCGGGAATGAGATTTGGTGAGGTCAAATGATTATTTTTTGCAATTGGTTGCATTCCCTTCTTTCAGTAGAAGAAGACTTAGCTTTCAGATTATAGTTTTAAATCCATTAAAATCAGCCAGGAACTATTTAGCAGCTTCAGAGCCAACACTGAGCCAAGCCCTTGGGGACAGAGACAAATTCAACACTGATTCTAACCTGAAGGAATCCCTGACTAATTGAGGCTGGCACAGGCTCCATTCTTTATTTCTGGGGACACTCAGGACACCTATGAGCAGGTGGACATGTGGGGGAGAGGAGACCAGTGATTGTAAACAATATTCAGACACCATTGGCAAAATGGATGGTTCACAAAGAAGCGGGCAGTAAGTTCTTAGGGCCCTTCTCCTTGCTTTGTCCTACGTGTGACTTAGAATTCTTCAGAGAAAGGGTTCTTTAAAGATCCAGGCTAAAACAATGAATGATTAAGTAAAGGAAAACATAGACATTACTGTCAGGGTGCTCCCTGGGGAAGAGTGAGGACAAAATGTGAGACTCCCTCTCATTTGGATAGTGCTCAACAGTTTTTGGAACTCTTTATGTATATAATTAGGGTAACCAGCCTCCAGAATGGCCCCCATAGTGATCTTTGCCTTCTTGTATGCACACCTTTATGTGGTCCCTTCCATGATGAATAGGGTTGGCCTCTGTAACTCCTAGGATATTCAGAAAGGATGCATGTGATTTCTGAGGCTAGAACAGAAAAGACATTGTGGTTTGTGCCTTGCTCCCTCTTGGAATACTTGCTGTGGGGGAAGTCAGATATTATGTTGGAGGACACTCAAGCAGCCCTGTGGAGAGGTCTGCATGATGAAGAACAGAGGCCATTGTTAATAGCCAGTAGTAGTGAAGCCTTCAGATGTTTTCAGCTGTGACCCACAACAGTGAATTCTTGAAAAATCCTGAGCCCAAACCATTCAGTTAAGTTGTCCCTGAACTCTTGACCCATGGACACTTTTTGAAGTAGTAAGTATTTATTGATGTTTTAAGCCACTAAGTATGTGGGTAATTTGTTATACAGCAATAGCTAACTAATACAATAATCTTGTAACTATTTTGAGCTTTCTAAAAGCTAAAGAATTCAGAACTAGTAGATGGCTTTTTCTTTTCTAAAACAGACAGTATTTTATTGTTTCATTTTGGTCTTCTCTCATTATTGTAAGTTTATGCCTGCTGGTTGCAAATAATTTGGAAAATTCAGAAAAGTATAGCAGAGGGGAAAAACAATTTCTTGTAATCAGAGACAGTTATTGGCAACACACATATCCTTATCATTTTAATGTACATAGAAACACACTTAAAAAAAAAGATTTTATTTACTTATTCATGAGAGACACACAGAGAGAGAGAGAGGCAGAGACACAGGCAGAGGGAGAAGCAGGCTCCATGCAGGGAGCCTGACATGGGACTCGATCCCGGGTCTCCAGGATCACACCCTGGACTGAAGGCAGCGCTAAACCGCTGAGCCACCCGGGCTGCCCAAGAAACACACTTTTGACATTTTATTTATTTTAATTAATTAAGCAGTTCTTAAGCAGACCATGCACAGGCAAGAACCTCAAACAATACAAAGAAAAATATCCACTGAAACAATAATCTCTCACAAAACCTCAGTTCCACTCCTTAGAATCAACCACTATGTTTAGGCTCTTGGATAGTCTACAAGTCTTCCCACATATAATACAACCATAGCATAAATTGCTAACTCAACAAATAGAGGTCTACTGTATCACTTTAAATACCTACGCTCGTTGCAACATATGGATATGTCATAATTACTTAACAAATTCCATATGGACAGACATTAGATTACTTCAAAGCCTTCAATATATTGCAAACAATATCTCAGGGAATATCTCTATACATATCTCATTTTGTGCACTTGTCAGGGTATTTCCTTTGGATAAATTTCTGTAGGTGGAATAGCTGGCCCAAAATATATGTATTTTATTTTATTTTTTTAAAAGATTTTATTTATTTATTCATGAGAGACACAGAAAGAGAGAGAGGCAGAGACACTGGTAGAGGGAGAAGCAGGCTCCATGCAGGGAGCCTGACGTGGGACTCGATCCCAGCATCCCAGGATCACACCCTGGGCTGATGGCAGCACTAAACCACTGAGCCACCTGGGCTGCCCAGTATATGCATTTTAAAATTCCTTCAGCAACAGTATGTGAGTGATGTTGGGTACTGTCGTCTTCATTTTATAGATAAGGAAACTGAGGATTGGAAAGGTTTTAAGTGACTTATCCCAAGACTCACTGCAGGTGCATGACAGAGTGGACACTCCAACCCATATTTCAAGGACTTAAGATCTCTTTACTTCCTCTGGTCTGGTAAAAGTCTCAGGGTAGGATGCAGGATATCCATAAGAAGAAGAGCCTCAAGGGGTGCCTGGGGAGCTCAGTCAGTTGAGTGTCTGACTCTTGATATCGACTCAGGTCATGATCTCAGAATCCTGGGATCAACCCCGCGTTGGGCTCTGTGCTCAGCAGGGGGTCTGCTTGAGATTATCTCTCTCTCTCTCTTTCTGCCCCTCCCTCTGCTCATGCTCTGTCTTTCTCTAAAATAAATAAATCTTTAAAAATAAGAAGAGCCTCAAAGAGGAATAAATGACTCTCCCATTCTCTCAAGCTGAATCCTTCGTGTCTTCGCTCCTTGCTCTGAGCTGTAGGCCAAGGGACCTGGCATTTCTTTTTATCCCTTGCAAATCAAAGAGCAGAAGGGAGCAGAGCTATTAGAGTTTCAAGAATTGGAGGATAGCGTGGAATCAATAGTTTCCTGGAAATAGTGTAAATAACTGGAATTCTAATATCAGGAAGTAGTGAAAGATGCCTTCTGAAATCATACACAGTCCAAATTGTTATTCTTTTGGATTTCCCATTATTCTGGATTATATCAGCCATGGTATTTACCAACTCTCTGAGGTTGAAGAGGCAGAAAAAGATGGGACATTTAGTGCTGGCAAGGTAGGGAGTCGAGTCTAGGCTAAGACCTCAGTCATGGGACAATATTAAGATATTAAGACCTGCTTTTTTTTTTTTTTTTTTGTATCCTCAAGGAAAATAAATTAACTCTTTACTTCTTTCTCCTCCATCCCTTTTCACCTCCTGCGAGAGGCAGTGTGGTTTCATAGAAAGAACACTGGGTTTAGAGTCCTGGGTTATAATCCTGATGCAGTGTCACAATTGAGGACGTCAGCGAAACCCTTGAGTTCAGTTTGCTCATCTGTAAAATGGGTATGTTAGTTCCTATCTCTCAGATTCTGGTGAAGAATCCATGACACCATGTATGTGAAAGAGCCTGACACGTGGTGGACAAGTGCCTAGTCAAAGAGACTTTCATTTCCTCTTTCTTTCCCTTTCTGAGGGAGATCTTTGTGATAATCTATATTCCCTGAGAAACGGTAGTTTCCAAGGGTTCTTGGATTACTAGCTTTCTCTAAGCTTAGAAGAGACAAAGTAAACAATTAGCCTTTTCACTTTTGTACATGTTGTGAGAGGGCGTGCATGTGCACGCACACATACACGCACACTCACACTCACATGCACTCACACCCACTCACACCACACACACAGTAGTCACCCACCAGGATTTCCCTCAATAACCTGTCCCGGGCCCAGTGCCCTTTAGGCGGATCCTAGCAAACAACTTAGGTAATCACAACTGGAAGTAAGACATAACACGGAAGTCTCAATTAAAGTTATCCCCAAAGATAACCTGTAAATTACAAGTTTTCCCAAAAACAGGATGGGAGAGCATCTATTCGCAGCCTGCGCTGTGGGCTGATGACAAATTGTCACGTTGACCAGGCACAGCGTCGAGGAGGACTAGACTAGACTCTGAATGGACCTCGTTAAGTAGAAACAGTCCACCTTCCGCCCTCAGCCAGCAGGCTTCGGTCCAAAACTCTACACACTGCCGCTTTGTTTGGGGCTCGCTGAGGGTTTTCGGGAGCTTTCTGCCAAGCTATGCTTTGCAGGACCTGGGCTGAGCTACCTCATTCTGTAGTAGTTCTTAATATCAACACCGGGTTTGGAGGACACACTTAGACAGGCTCTGTCCTGCTCCCCTGGGAAAGCAGCTCCAGCAGTTAGAAAACCCGGTGTGGCTGGACCCCAGCGGATCCCTTATCAGACCACCGTGGGGGCTGAGGGAGACAAGGCCTACCCGCCGCGCACCCATGGCTCAGGTTGTTTGTCTCCTAGCATGCGCTTCGTGGGCAAGGGGCTTGTGCATCCACACAGGGCTCTGCACACAGAAGAGCCCACATTGGGTTTAATGATCCGCTCTCTGTCCTGAAATGTGTAACAAAGTTTGAACAAGGGACCCCGCACTTTCATTTTGTACTGGGCCCTCTGAACTATGTAGCCAGTCCTGTGGACCCCTTTGGGCCTTTGCACATACTATTCCCTGCTTGGAATGCTCCCCCCCGTCTGCCTCTGCCCTACTGCCTCCTGCCTGGGCAATCTCTAGTTTTTCTCTCCTCTTCCTTTCCTTGCTTTCTAGTTTTTTTGTTTTTTTTCCCTCCTGTAAACAGTTACGGTGTCCCTGCCTGGTGCTCCATCTGGTGCCAGGGACCAGGAGTTCCAGGGTAGTCAAGACAGAAGCAGTTCTTGTTCTCATGGCGTTTGTAGTCTGATGAAGGAGGTAGACAAACAAAGTCACAAGGAAACAAAAAAATATATCACAAATTGTACTCATTGCTGTGAAGAAAATAATGCTGATGAAAGGAATCACAATGGCAGGGGTGGGGGGCTGGAGGCCAGGTGGGGGCGTGGTCATTGGTTTCAGGTCAAGGCTCCACCAGAACATCCCCTTAGTCACTGCAGTGTGTCTAGAGATGTCTCCCGCCCTGAATTTCCAACCTCTCTTTCCCACTGTGATTCCATGAGCTCATGAGTTGAGTTCCTCAGCAAGCACTGGACATGATTTCCTCCCCAGCTTCCTTCTGACCTAACATTCTCCTGATGCAGCTAAAATGCATTTCCTCAGCAGCAGATATTTCAGAGCTCACCAGGTCACCCAGGAACATGATTGAGCAAGTCCAAGAGCACATAGTTGCTGAAGGCGTTTTGAGTTGAGGAAGGAAGGAACAAAAATTTGGTAAGAGCACTTATTAGAGGTCAAGTGCTTTTCTCAATATAATCCTCAACACAGAGTTTCAAGGGAGATATAATTAGGGCCCCCCATCCCCAACTTTCTAAAAAAAGAATAAATGGGGCACAGTAAGTCTTGTAAGGTCACACAGCAATTAAGTGGTCAAACTGGGTCTGCAACCCAGAGTTTTTGTTCTGATGCCAGCGCAGAAGCTTGTTCTGTTGCTGACGTTCACAAATTACCCTGTGTGTGTTTTCATGATTTTCCTCCTTCATTTCACAGTGGGTGTGAAGTACCTTCTGGGTATATATTACACCAAGGGAAAGAGTGAGTAAGAAATCAGGTTAGGAAAAATAAGAAAGAGGGACGCCTGGGTGGCTCGGTAGTTGAGCTCCTGCCTTCGACCCAGGGCATGATTCCCAGGATCCAGTCCCGCATCAGGCTCCCTGCATGGAGCTTGGTTCTCTCTCTACCTATGTCTCTGCCTCTCTCTCCGTGTCTCTCATGAATAAATAAATAAAATCTTTAAATAGAAATATAAGGAAAAATAAAATGAAGCCAAGGACAGGGTTAGTTCTGAAAAGAAGTGCTTTAAATCCTAGAGACTTGCTGCAGATTGACATTCATTTGGCACTGAGCTTCCTGGTGGCCAAGGCATGGAAAGAGATAGCACCAGGTAGTTTTTCCTAGTGCCCCCAGAGCTGAAAATAAAAGAAATATATTAAAATTAATGTTATCATCTAAGTCCCCAAAAGGAAGAGCTGTCGGCATGGAGACAGAAATTTCTCCTGTGGGTTCTTACAAAGGCAACTACAGTGAATCAGTGATCTTTTTGACAGACCTCCTTTATGACATACCCTGGCCAGGAGCAAATTTTAGTTTAGGTGTAAATGCTCTTAATAAGTCAGGTGGGCACAAAATGGTCACATGGCCTGTCGATGAACTGAAGGTTGAGTTACAACTGGAGTTAAATTACATTTGTCAAGAACACAATAGGGGTTGTATCAGTCAAAGCAGAGTAGGTAATGTTGTGGCACAAACAACTCTAAAATCCTAGAAGTTTACCACCCAGTTATTGGGTGACCTTGGACATGCAATTCAATGTGCCCGGACGTCTTCGTATAAAAGAGGCTGATTGCAAGAGAACATACCCCAAAAGGCGGATACAATTTAATATTTCATCATAGATGTGAACATCTCTGTCTGGGCTGGTCGTAAACACTCTCTAAGCTTCCATTTCTTTTCTTTGTTTCTTTCTTTAAAAAAAAAAAAAAGAAAAAGATTTTATCTATTTGAGACAAGTAGGGAGAGGGAGAAGCAGGGAGCCTGACTCAGGGCTTGATCCCAAGACCCCAATATCATGACCTGAGTGGAAGGCAGATGCTTAACCGACTGAGCCACCCAGGTGCCCCTAAGCTTCCATTTCTTGTTTGCTGTCTCTGCCCACTCCTTCCCCCTCCCTTGACCTGTGAAGGCCTTTTGTTATATTAGGAGAGGATGACTCTTTTTTTCATGCAAATACATCGACAAGCTATTAGATAAAGCTGTTGGGGACACTTGCCATTTTATGGAGAATCCCTGGGCTGGGGAGTACTTAACATATCATTATATTCATCTGCTGCTCTGATGTGTGACGATCAGCTTCCTTTTCACTGACCCACTGATACGGTTCTCTCACCAACCAACTGGGATAGTCTCTGAAAGTGTGTATTTCAGGCAAAAATAGGACCCTCAAACTTTCTTGAGTTTGCTTCTTTATGCCTTGCTCCCTATTCAGCTCTTGGCAGCTTCTGCCCATATCTTTCCTGTGTGCTTTGGGCTTGGCTGCTGCGTACCAAGCAAAGTTTAATTACCACTGACTTCCTGCCTGCCTGCCTCCCTGCCATTAGCTCGCGATATTCTTGTTGGCATTTCATCCGAAGCAGAACCGATATCTTGAATAATGAGCTGGAGCTCCTGCCAGCTGGTGAGGTCACTGCTCCAACCCCAGAACTTGACAGCTGAGAGACTGGAATTCAGGTACCTACTAGGGTTTAGGATGGGGATGGATATAGAATCTGCTCCTTGGCAGTCCTCATCGTGCCCTTCCTTTTACATGGCTAATTATTATTTTTCCAGCTTATATAAAATACTCTTCTCAGTAAGCCTTTCCAACCAAACTACCTCCCACAGACACATTTTATATGGAAATATTAGAGCCACAGGAGACTGCGGAAACAGGAAAATGTGCGGGTAAGCCTGTTATACTTTTCTTATTAGGACATGTTAAAAAATCTTTCATTCATTCATCCCGTGGCTTTTATTGAGCATCTTCTATATGCCAGGTACTAAGCAGGTTCTGAAGATATGGTGAGGAAGAACAAGGACATGATCTTTGGGGCACCTGGGTGGCTCAGTTGGTTGGGCATCTGACTCTTGGTTTTGGCTCAGATCGTGATCTCAGAGTCTTGGGACAGAGTCCAACAGCGTCTGCTTGTCTCTCTCCCTCTGCTCCTCCTCTTCTCTCTCTCTCTCAAATAAATAAATAAATACACACACACACACACACACACACATATATATATATATATATATATATATATATATTCTTTTTTTTTTTAAAGGACATGATTCTTATCTGCAAGGAGCTTGCACCCTGACAAAGGACACCATCTCCAAGAAGCAGACTGTTTCTGGGGTATGAAGAATCAGCCAGAAGGAGAGTTCAGACTTCCTTATGCCCAATAGCTCTGACACTCCTTTGGTGGCCAACAGTCCAGGCCTCCCTAGCTTCTTTATTCTTTGCCATACATTTAATACTATTACCTCCTGCCAGATCTCCAAGAATTTTCCAAGGGTTTAGATTTCAACAGCTCTAAAATCAGTGCTCTGGCAGGAATGAGGAATGCAGGAGTTGACTTTTACCCCAGGCATAGGGATGCAAAGATGAATAAATCCGGTCCCTGTTAGCAGGAGCTTGAAATCTGGAAGCAAAAACTCTAATTGACTGTGGTCAGTGCAAAGAGAAAGGTCCACTCAGACTAGGGCTTCCCTACCTGGGGCAGAGATACCAGGACAGAAATACAGTATGGTTTTAGGAAGAGCACAATTTTTTTTTTTTTTTTTTTTGCAGGGCACACTTTTTAACAGGGATAATATATCCATGTATTTTTTTGTATGAGAAGGAGATATAAAGAACACCTCAACCCCACATTAAGTGTTTCTGTTTTCATTAATTCATTCAACAAATGTGTGGTGATGGTAACTCTTCACCTGGCATTCTTCTAGCCTCTGAGTGTCCAGAAATGGACAGCTAAAAATCCCTGCCTTCATAGATTTTGCATAAAATTCAAGTAAATTATTTGCATTTAACAAATGAGAAGGTTTAAAGAAAGAAATCCATAGATAAGCCGGCTTTGCCACTTAGTGAGTAAGTAACCTCAGACCAGTTCCTTAATCTTTCTGTACCTTAGTTTCTTTATCTGAAAAATAGGGATAATAATTGTATCCTCCTCACTAATATTGTTCTGACCCTCACGTGAACTGACAGAGTGACATGCACACAGTGCATAGACCATGATAGGCCATGTGTAACTGTTAAATTTCTTTTTTTTAATACAGGATAAGAATTTTGAAGATGAAGTAATGACTCAGTGCTGGAAAGCTAGGCCTGGGACATCTTCCCAAGTGCCTGGAGAACTTGTTAAGATGCATACTTCCCAGGTTCCACTTTAGAGACCCCAACTTAGTAGATTTGAGGCAAAGCTCAGGTGTTAAACCCCTTCTATCTGCAGCCCTGAAAGCGAAGCATTGGGAGCTGCTTTAGGGTTCAGACAAGGACTCCTAGGATGAGTGGGGTGGGGAAATGCCTTCCTGGGTGCTATGGCGCCTTGAAGGACAAATTCACTGGGAAGCAGTTGTGTTCAGGGCGAGGTGTTCCGCAGAGGGACAGCAGGTGCACAGGGGCAAGAGAAAGCAGGTTCACCCAAGAAGCTGCAAGGAGCTGAGTGGAATTGGAGTCTCCAGAATGTGAGGCTGTTGGCTGACTCTTATTTGAAGACACACTGAGCCTTCTTGTCCCCAGCCCACAGAGCATGCTGAATCAAGTTCAGTGGAAATCTGCCAACAAGGAGCTTTTAGAAACTGTGAGAAGTTTGCATTTTAGGGCTTAAGATATTGCACTCAGAAGCCCAAAGCAGCTGCTATGAGAAAAATGGATTCTAAGACAATCTTCGGTAATAATTTTAAGTCTGTCACTTTGTCTACATAGTTCCCTTTTAACAGCAACCCCACCCCCCTGGTGATTTCAGAGGAGCCAGAAAATGTGAAGAATCTGCTTAACTCCTTCCAGAAAACAACAGATCATACTCCGTGCTCTCATACATTTTCAGGAAGCTTGGCTGGGAGGCCGTGTGAAGGAATAAAATATCTAAGGGTCACTTTCATAACCCTCGTGGACGAAGAGAAAGTGCCGTGGAATCGGATGAACATAGGTTCAAATTCTGACCCCCCTTTGAGCTGGCGGTGTCACCCTGGGGAAACAACATGGTTGCTCAAAGACCTCAATATCCTCCTCTTTCGGAGGGGTATCATGTCAAGAATGAGTGACTTGAAGTGTGTGCCGTGTGTGACACACTGCCTGGCACACAGTAAAAGCTCAGTGAGTGACAACATGCTGTTAATTTTTAATTAGAAAAAGTGAACTAGCATCCAGAAACTAAAGAAAGAGGAAGACACAGGCTGAGCTTGCAATGGGGAAACTTTTCACTTGGAACTTCTGGAGAAAAAAATCAGAAGCGTGTGTGGCCAAGACAGGCTATTTGACTAAGAGCTGAAAATATAGTTTGGCTCTCTGGGAGCTGCTAATGGCGTTCCAACCTAAATGCCAGAGCACAGAAATGCTTGTGTGGGGTGAGGAGGCTTGGAGATCCTCCCCTCTGGAATACACACGCTCACGCATGCACACACACATATATACACGCATACGAACCCCTCCTCAACCCCCCACCATCAGCCCTTCCTGGCTGGCAGGAGGAAGGAAAGAGAAAGGGAGGCTAGGGTGGGTGGGGAACCAGAAAAGACAGCATTGAAAAAGGGAAGGAAGGGAGCTAGGGAGTGGTTTTTTGTTTAGAGGGCCGGAGTGGTGAGAAAAAATCACCACTTTTGGGCTGAACTCCAGGCTGCCCTGCGACCCACCAAGATTATGAGGGCCTATGATGTGTACTACCCAGTTTAGGCACAGACAGCAGTGTGGATCTTTGCCCCAAACCCAGGCCTGGAGGGACCTACCCATCTGCACGGGGCTGAAGAGAGTCCCCCTGGAATTCACATCCACCGGGAACTTCAGACATGACCTTGCTCGGGGGAATAATGTCTTTGCAGATGGGCTTGGTTGAGATGAAGTCATACTGGTTTAGGGTGGACCCTAAATCTAATGACTGGTGTCTTTATAGTAAGAGGAGGGGAGACCCAGAAATACATACAAATAAATACAAAGAAGAAGCCCATATGCAGAGACAGAGATGAGTGATGAATCTACAAGCCAAAGAATGCCAAGGATTGGTGGTGTCCAGCGGAGCTAGGAAGAGGTAAGAAGCATCCTCCACAGAGCCTCAGAGGGAGCATGGCCCTGTGGATACCTGTGAGAAAAAATTCCTGTGGTCGTAAGCCACCCTTTTGGGGCCATGGCAGCTTGGGAAATAATATACTGTGGAAGAGAAAATCAGAATGCAGGTGCTCTGCATTATCAAAGCACCATATTAACAGAAACTTGGGCACATCAGGATTGTGCCTTCATTTTGTATGTTCAGTGCTAACTCATGCGTCATTTCAGTTCAGTGGTAACCGACCTTTAGTTATAATTGACATGGAACCGCCCAAAATACAGGTGCATGTGTGCACCCCCCCCCCCCAAGAAGCACAAGCAGTTCACAATGAAGAGAAAATGAATAAAGTGTAGCACCCAGTGAGTAAAAGAAGACGTCAAGGCTGGGACACCTGGGTGGCTCAGTGGTTGAGCATCTGCCTTTGGCTCAGGGCATGATCCCAGGTCCTGGGATGGAGTCCTGCATCAGGCTCCCTGCAGGGAGTCTGCTTCTCCCTCTGTCTATGTCTCTGCCTCTCTTTCTATGTGTCTCTCATGAATAAATAAATAAATAAAATATTAAAAAAAAAAGACGTCAAGGCTGCAAAACCCACTGTGGTTAATTAGGAAGGGAATTAGGAAGGGCTGCTCGGCATGAGCATGTGTTGACTGCAGTTTTGAAGGATTGGAGGAACATGAGGCCTCAGAAATGTCACAGGGGGTATGATGGGTGCCCCTGTTCTTTCTTCCAGGGTTCCAATTCCATCTGGACCACTTATTTGCTCTGAAGTCTTAGTCTCCCTGAGACTCTGTTTTCTCACCTGTGATCCTACACCCCACTGTACCTGTGACACCAGACTGGATCATTCACACCAGCCCCTTCCACTCTCAAATGTGTCCTGGTTTGTATAAGAAAGAAAGGAAGAAAAAAAAAAAGAAAGAAAGAAAGAAAGGAAGAAAGAAAAGAAAGAAAGAAGAAAGAAAGAAAGAAAGAAAGAAAGAAAGAAAGAAAGAAAGGGCACTGAGATAGGTATATTTTCCATTTTTCAAATATGAAATTATATCATTATATATGCTTTTCAAGCAACAATTTCCTTGGAGATTCTGATACTCACCTTTTCTTATTCAGGGAGGGTTCTCTGATTGAGAACCACTTGAGTGAGTGTCTCTGAGTCTTTCCAGATGATTCAACCTATGGTTTTAGAGCAAGACCTCTGGAGCCAGATCAACCTGGGCTTATATCTCAGGCCTCTGACCAGCTAGCTATGTGACCTTGGCAATGCATTCACCACACCTCCACACCCCCCATCTCTGATGGCCAGTTTTTTCCTTAATGCAATGGAGCTAATTATAGTGTAATATTAGAAACATTAATAATATTTTGCCCTAATTAATGATTGCACATATTAGTAATAATAGGCACTGATAATAGTGCGATAAATCTCAATACTCCATAGAATTGCTGGTTTGATTAAATGGTGCATGTAAAACCCTTAGCACAATACTTGTCACAAAACAATGATTTCTTAAGTGGGAGGTTTTGTTTTGTTTTGTTTTTTTCTTTTTCAATGAGAGTTTTTTTTTTTTTTTTCTTAAATCTAAGAATTGTGCTTAGGTTGAGCAGTTTATTTGGGTTTGATGGGAGGAAGAACTTCTAGACGGTCAGAGTGGAGACGCCACAATACCCAGATGGCCTGCTATCAGCTATGTTGGTAGACCTGAAGTCCGGTACAAATTATCCCTAATTGTAGATAACCGGAGAACAAAATATGCAGCCGATGAGACAATGAGACGCGACATAGAAGATGTTACTGCTCAGGATTTGATTGTATTTCTACCTTATTGTGGTTTTCAGCTTGCTGCCTTTTTTTTTTTTTTTTTTTCTTTTTCTTTTTGGAAAGTTGTTGTGTTGTCCCAGATCAAGGCAGCATGATATTATGGGGAAAATTTGAGGAATGCTCCATCACTCAGAGCTTTTTAATTACAAGAAACAAAAAAAATTCTAACGATGAACTGAATCCTAAACAAAATTTCCCAGAAGGACGTTGGAGAGTTCCCAGGACTGCTGGGGACCTGGAACTACAGAGTTGACACAGCCTTGGTCCCAAGGAATGCCAAGCGTCTAAACAGCCAGACAATTTGTTCTCTCCAGGGACAGCGACCAGAAAGAATGGGCTCACGTTTCTACATTCTGTTCCTGGGTCACTCCATTTAAAACTCTAAGACTGGCAGGGCCCAGGGAGAAAAAGTCTGGTTGGTCTCCCTGGGCATCTCTGTGGCTTTCTGTTGGGACTCTTAAGACGACCCACACTGGGTAAGAGGAGATTCCAAAAAGAGGTGGGGGTGCATCACTCGAAGAAGGAAAGATGTCTGGAACCCCATTGCCGCAGGGGCTTTTAAAAGTGGGCCTGAGAGGGGCATCTGGGTGGCTCAGTGGTGCCACTGACTGGCTTGGCTCAAGTCATGATCCTGGGGTCCTGGGATCGAGTCCCACATCGGGCTCCCTGCATGGAGCCTGCTTCTCCCTCTCCCTGTGTCTCTGTCTCTCTCTGTGTGTCTCTCATGGATAAATAAATAAAATCTAAAAAAAAAAAAAAGCAGCCCTAAAAAAATCAGGCTTCTGTTCCACCTGCTTCTGAGTGTCTGGGTGCTCTATCCACAGCTCTTCTCCTGGCTGGACCTCAACTTCCTCATCTGCGAAATGAGATGATCAGCTCATGTGACATGTGGGGGCTTATCCTTCCAGGATGTTCTCTGACCCCAGCAGCTCCCACTGCTCTGATCATCTTTCTTCTCATGTTTAAACCTCCTACCCTGATGGTCATGAGTGGCTGACTTCAAGTCAGAGACCAGTTTCTGAAGAGCTGACTGCGGGTAGGAGGACATTGGGCTAAAGCCTATAGCCAGGGAAGCACTCCATAGCAATTTTTCAAATTTACTTAGGAAGAGGTAGCAGTCTTGGTGCTTGGGAGGGAGATTTGTGATATTGAGAAGAGAGAGAGGGGTGTGGCGGACTTCTGGACAAACAGCCTCAGGACGCCTATCTGGCCTGTGTTAATGTGGCGACAGTCAGGGGCTGAGGTGCCAAGATGTGGTTCATGTCCAACTGTGGTGCCACAGACTTTGGGATGCTCCCACACCTCATGGGAAGGCTCCTACAGTAGTCATCTGGGAGTCTTCCAGCACCATATGGCATACTTTGTTAAAAGTTCAAAGCACCCGAAACAGCCCTAAAAATGGACTGGCCCGGGCCATCCTGGTTTTTGAGACTTCAGGACTTTCTGAAGGACTGTGACAGTGTGATATGGCAGGTAAGGAATCGGGCTGGGGAGCAGAGTTGACCTGGGCTGACATGCCTTCTCTTCCACCTTGTCCCTGGGGACGCTTGAATGATTTATTTAGTTTTTCTTGGAGTTTTTTTTCCTTATCTGTAAAATGGAAATAATCATAGTTTCCTATTCACATGGTTGTTGTAAAGATTCAAGGAGAAAAGTCATGCACTGTGTGTTTGCACAGTACTGGGCTCATAGAAAGTACCTGATATATGTTGGTGTTATCATTATTGCTATGTCTCTGTTGGAAAGAACTTAATATTTATGGTTACCTGGTCTAGGCCTACTGATCTACATTACAGACAAAGGTACAAAATATGATGGGTACAGACAATAGCAGTGCAGAAAGTCAACACTATGACTTTTGACTTGACCACAACCCAAGGCTGTGGGAATGGTGTCGCCATGACCATTGGATCCAACAAACATGGTGGGAATGGTATGAATGCCTCCACTGCTGTCTGTCCTCAGACAATAGTCCATCCAAATATCTTCATCAGGTTCCTGGGTGATCTGGCTTGGGCCCCACCCCTTGGGCTTCATCCAGCGATATTCTTCTCCTTGTGCTATCTGCTCCTTCCATTCTAGTTTGCTCTGGGTTCCCTGAGCATGTCTTCTTTGCTCCCATAGTAGGGTCCCAGAATATTTAGCCTGACTAACCCATATCCATCCTCTATGTCTTAGCTGAACACGTTCCCTGAACCCTTAGGCTGTTAGACACTCCCATAACACTCTGTTCTTCTCACTGTTTTGGGCACTTGGATTTATTTATTTAATTACTCGCATAAATACTTGTTCAATGTCATGCTTCTTTACTACCTTGTTAAATTGATTTCTTCCACACTGGTGCCTGCTTTGTATGTAGGAAGTACCCAATAAGTATTTGTTGACTGGGAAAGTTTGGGGGTGGAATTAAGACCTGGCATGGGCTTGAGAACTGGGCTCGTGGTAAGTTGCCCCTAACTTAGGAGGGTATCCTGGATTCAGGTAAAGCAAGGAAACAAATCCTCTAGCTCAGAAGACCCGAAATCTCTAACCAAAACAGCCAAAAAGTAGTTGAAGGCCCTTGGGAAGACTTCATCTTCTCTGGGAGCTTCATCTAGAGAGCAAAGGCTAACATTGCCTCCAGCTCTCTACCAGTGTCCTGGACCCTAACCCGACTCTCAAATAGCGTGGCAGGAACAGATTCCTTTGGACATAAACTTGTCACCAGTCTCTGTCTGGCCACAGGTCTTAGCACATGAGTACATTGACTATTTATTTGGCAACATTAATTGAGTCCCTTCTATGGCTTAGTTAGTGCTAAGCGTTGGTAATATCAAGACACATATGTAAGCAGCTCCAATTCCAAGGGGGAGGCAAGAGAAGGACATAGGCAATTTCAACCTAGCGTGGTAGACTAGAAGCAGCGGGAAGTGGACAAACCTGGTGACATGGAATCAGATGACCTACGGTTGAGCTGCTACTGTGACACTGCTTTGCTATACTGACCTTGAGGAAGTTACCTGATGACTAAATCTCAGTATGCTAATATGTATGATGAGGAAGTGAGTGTTTTCATCTCCTCGGGATGTTGTGAGATAACATAGAACAGGCGAACAGCACTGTGAACGAGAAGAGAGTCACAGTGCTTGACCGCTAGTAGCTCCTGGGAACAAGATAAGCATGGGAAAGGGAACCAAGGGAGCAGAGACCAGGGAGGGCTTCCCGGAAGAGGTGACATTCCAAATGAGACATGGTGGAGATGAACATCATTCAGACCAAGGGAGGAACGAGAGCAGAGGTCCGGAGGAGAGAACGTGCTTGGCAATCAGAAGAAATGCAATTGCCTTAAGGAAGCTGTAGTCTATACCGGAGGGAGTGATGTGGCTGGACGCCAGACAGGTAAGCTGGGGGGCAGATGAGGAACGGGTATCAAGATACTTGTACTTTATAGTCTGAGTAAGAAGAGCGTCTAAATTCTTGTGGGTTGGAGAATGATCCAATCTGCCATCTTTTGAAGACCATTCCTGGGCCTTTGAGGAGACCAGACTGGTAGGGGCAGTGAGAAGCTACTAGGCACCCAGACAAAAGATGATGGGGGGTGAAAAGAAGGTGGTAGCGGTGGCAGGAAGCCAAGAGGTATTTCTGAAGTAGAATCTGAAGGACTTGGTGATGCATTGAAATGGAGAAGTGGGAAGAGGGAAGAAGGAGAGGAAATTCTCCTTTAATGAATCTGTGCTACAGCATTTCTCATATGGTACCTCATTTAATTCTCTCAGAAGCCCTGGCAGAGAGGTGTGATTTCCACAGAGCCCTGGCCACCCCTTTCTTTATTTTCCCCCCTGCCAATTGGGAAAGACAGGCTCAGAGAGGCAGTCATTTGGCCTGGGTCACACAGCCAGCTGGTGGTACAGCCAGACTGAAACTCAGGTCAGAAGCCAGGGGCCTTCAGCTCTGACCTTAGTCCCCAAACCTACTTGTTCCTTCCTGTCACTTGTGGAACTTTGAAAAAAATATAGGATCCGAGGCCCTACTCTCTGGACATTCTGGTTTAGTAGCTCTGAGGTGGATTCGGGAATCTTTATTTTATAAAGAAGATCCTCAGGCAATTCTGAGAGTCAGTCAGGGTCTTTTAAAACACCTGGGCTCTTCCATGCAGCTCTGAGGAGCTTAGCACCACAATCATCCCGTGAGTCAACTAGCTCTTTTTGTGGGCCCATCTTTACCTTTTAGGGATCACCTTTCCTCCTGCTGGATGGGGGTGTCAATCAAAGCTCTACCACAGGAAGGGGGCTGGGAACCAGGAGGATCCACCAGCCTCAGGTGGGCATGAGATCCCAGGAGACCAATCAGAATCCCTTCCAGGAGCCTGTGTCAGCCCAGAGCTACTGGCTGCCATCTTTGCCCCAGGTGGGGTAGGGAGCTCCTGACCTAGATGAGAGTATGGAAAGAATCCTAAAGCTATAGTGTGAGCCCCTAGATACAGGCACCCCTGGGCCTTTTCAGTTGCATAAGCTAATGTGTACTTCTTCTTTGCTTTTTTTTGTTTTTTTTGCATTTGTCAATTTAAGCTGAGTTTCTGTTGCTGGTAAGGTAGACTGATAGAGAAGCTATCGCTGAGGCTCCTGCTGTCCAGAGGGGGGAAGAGATTTAGTACGAGCTGAACACAAAACATAGGGTTGTACAGAGTGAGAAAGACTGACGGCCCCAGTAGAAACTTAAAATATATGGCAAATATATGTGCATTTATTCATTCATGTGTTGATACGCTCATTCATTCACTCAACACAATTTTATTTTTTGTTTTTTAAAAGATTTTATTTATTTATTCATTTTATTGAATATTTATTTATTGAATATTTATTCATGTTTATTTATTTTTTATTCTGTGAGAGACACAGAGAGAGGCAGAGACACAGGCAGAGGGAGAAGCAGGCTCCATGCAGGGAGCCCGATGTGGGACTCGATCCTGGGACTCGAGGATCACGGCCTGGGCCAAAGGCAGTTGCCAAACAGCTGAGCCACCCAGGGATCCCCACTCAAAACAATTTTATACATTAGACATGTGTCTGCCCTACGGGGTACAATGATGAAGGAGAACACCAGAGACCTTGATCTCCCGAAGTTCAGAGTCTAGCAAGAGAGAAAAGGGAATGAAACAGGTGGTTTCTCACCCAGGTGAGCATGGCCTATGATAGAACTAGAGCAGGGAGCCCTGAGAGCCTGGCGGAGGAGACCTGGGCTGGCCTCTGCCGTCACTACCTGGAGGAGTCCCTGTCTGCAGGAGTGGTCACGTGTGGAGTGCATCGCCCTCACCTTAGCTCACACGCATTCCACACACAGCTGAGGGCCTTTGGAATTCCAGGCAGCCTGATTGGCAGCGGGCAAGAAAAGAGGGAAGCTGCCCTTCACGGTGGCCACATCCTGCTTCATCCCCCTTTCCTGCTGCATCTTCAATTCTCCCCTTTCAGTCTGCCCTGTTAGCATAAAAACGAATGATCTCTTCCATCCTTAATAAGATAAAATCAAATTTTTCTCAAGCCAATCAAATGAAAATAAAAAGCCATCTCTTTCCTTATCCTCACAGCTACTCTTCTTGAAAAGGTTAGTGAGAAATGTTTCCACTTTGCTTTATTTTTATTTATTTATTTTTTGCCTTTTCAAATCCACATTGCTTTAAAATGGCTCTTCATTTCAGCCATTCGTGAAATTATTGTTAAGTCCCTGTTTGATGCCAGGCGTCTATGTTGGTGATGAGTGAGGATTTGTTGGTGAACAGGACCCATGTGGTTCCATTTCTCAAAGTAGGATGAATGACGTCCAAAAAGAGTGAGAAGTGTTTGGATACGTAATCCTAGTCTCCTAAGGAACCTTGTCTCAGTGGTTAGAGGATACTAGAAGGTGAGTAAAAACTCGTTAGACCCATAGGCCCCATTTTGGTGGATTAGATGGGTGGTGGGTCAACGGTGTTTTGAGCAGAGGGGGCAAAGTGTCTGAAAAATCTCACAGGACACAGGACACTGGAGCAACGATGATGAGATCTGTAAGTGGACAGGAGGCAGTGTGTGGAGGACCTTGTTGTAGAATAGCTTCAGACTTCCTCTGAACGGTAGCAGAAACCCTCTGAAGGGTTTTAAGCATGGGAGGGGCATATTCCTATTTGTGATTTGGGAAGATCACTGGGGTGGTAGTGATGGAGAAGACAGTGGCTCTCCCAACTTTCTCAAGCTCCAGAGGGCTTGTTGGAACAGTTTCCTGGGGCCCATCTCCTGGGGTGCTAATTCAAGAGACTATGTGTTTCCATTTCTTTTTTTTTTAAATAAATTTTTATTTATTTATGATAGTCACAGAGAGAGAGAGAGAGAGAGAGAGAGAGGCAGAGACACAGGCAGAGGGAGAAGCAGGCTCCATGCACTGGGAGCCCGACATGGGATTTGATCCCGGGTCTCCAGGATCGCGCCCTAGGTCAAAGGCAGGCGCCAAACCGCTGCGCCACCCAGGGATCCCTGTGTTCCCATTTCTAACAAATCCATGGGTGGTGATGATGCCTGATGGTGTAGGCATCACACTGTGGGAACTCCTGGAGAGGGCATTGCAGGAGGGCAGGATGTAGGGGAAATGAGTGGGCAGATGTTTGAAGTGATGGATTAAACAAAGGGCATGAAGAAGAGGGAGAATCCTAGGGAGGATCCTAGATCTTAGGTCTAATGGACCATTTTCTGCACATCCTGCTGTACCTCTTTCTGCCCTTTTTTTTTTTTTTTAAGATTCTATTTATTTACTCATGAGAGAGAGAGAGAGAGAGAGAGAGAGAGACAGGCAGAGGGAGAAGCAGGCTCCATGTGGGACTAGATCCCTGGACTCCAGGATCACGCCCTGGGCCGAAGGCAGACCCTAAACCACTGAGCCACCCAGGGATCCCCCTCTTTCTGCTTTTGTAGAAGGGCTTCCTCCTGGCTTCAGTGACACCATGTCCTCTACCTTCCCTCCACCCCTCTAATGACTCTTCTCCTTTGTTCCTCTTCCAGCATTTCTTGATTTTATTTATTTATTCATGAGAGTCACAGAAAGAGAGAGAGAAGAGAAAGAGAGAGAGAGAGAGGGAGGGAAAGAGAACCCTGGGACTGTGGGATCACACCCTGAGCCAAAGGCATAGATGCTCAACCACTAAGCCACCCAAACGTCCCTCCTCCAGCATTTCTTGAGCTCCATCCTTGATTCCATTTTCCCTGGGGGCACAGGGTGGGGTCTTGGGCAGAGAGCTTCAACTCCATCCCATTCTAAAAGTGTTTGTAAAATAATTTGGTCTACTAGATTGCCAGTTTTCTTTGTTCTCCGCTAGTCCATAGGTGACTCAGGGCCAGGACCTTATCTATGCATCTCTTCTCACCAGGCAGCACAGTGTGGGCACACAGTAGGTGCTTAATAAATATTTATGAACAAATGAACAATTTGTGCTGTCACCATTTCGCCAATTCTGTGAGTGAAGACAAATTATTTAATCTCTCAAAATTTCAATCTCTTACGCATAAAATGGGGATTAGAAATAGATTTAATCTCCTAAGAGTTGCTTTGGGGATGACATAAGATAATGAATGTGAAGTGTTTGACACGTAGTAAACATTAACTTACTATTGTTGTATTTATTGTTGGTACTTGTGTGACTCTGGGAGAGCTATTGAACTTGTCTAAACTTCAGTATTGTCACATTCAACAATCGCTCTCCAGCTGGGTTGCTGTGAGGGTCTGTGAGATAGAGGGTTTGGCAGATAGTAGGTGTGTAATAAAGGTTAATTCTCTCTCCTCAAGTTCCCCCTTTCCCTACCCCCAGAGACCCCTGACTGTACTGACTTGTTTTATCTCTTGATCAGCTGATGGGGTGACAATGGGAAGAAAGTATTGGGGTTTGTGGCTGAGCTCCCAGGCATTGTTTAAGAACAAAGAACATTCCTTTCAACCTCGGAGGATCTACAATCCCATTAACATTGGTTCCCCTCAACAGTGTCTTCTTAGGTAGACTAATATTGAAAGAAATACAGTTAAAAACAAAATGCAAAATCAACTTAAGAGTCATTTAGAGTCACCTCCAGCCAATTAGGCAAAGCAAACATTCTTGGGGGTTTCTTCTAAATTTGGAACTAGTCTAAATTCTCTCCTGGAAGATCTAGATGAGAGAAAGATTATTACTACGGTCTTAGTGGTGGGCGTAGAGTCTTTTTAGTTTTTTTTTTTTTAATGTGTCTCTGTTCCCATCCTATTAGCTTGTTTTTACCCTCCTTCTCCTTTGAAATAGGCCTGTAATGGTCTATAACCTTAAACGAGGAGCCTTTTGTGAAGCTACCAGTGCATTTATAGATTGTGTTGTGGGATACCCTTCAACATTTTCTAGCCTAAGGATTATTTATTGTTGGGAAGAAATGCTTCAGGGGCCCCTAGCATGTATGCTGAAAAATTATTACTGACTGAGCCAATCGTAAGCTATTAAAATAAACCACAGAAAACCCCCTAACACTTGTTGTCCTCTTTCCCAAGCTCTGTGCCAGAGTTTGTCTTAAAGACCAGCAGAGCACTCTACTTACACATCCTAGCTGTGAGTATCAGGCTGGGATTTTGAAAACTTTGTTCATTTAAAAATTTGGTTGTTTTTATAATGTGGATCTCCTTTGTTGCTTCCAAATGGCAGCATTGAAATAACACTTCCTTCCTCTTTATACATTCCATCCTTAAACAAAATCACCCCCAGAATCCCCTGGAGTAGTAGTCATTAATTCCTGGACATCATCCCGGCTGAGAGGCATAGTCAGTAGGAGCTCATTCCTTCCTGTAGATTCCTGACCAAATTGCAAGCTCCTCCCTCCATCTCTGGTTCTTGATTATTGTTATCTACAAAGTAGATCGAACAATGGCACAGACACTGGGGACTCCCTGGGTTGCCTCTGAGAGCCAATTTGTGTTGGGGTCAAGATCAACCTGTCTTTCTGGAAAGAAGTTGGCATCTGCTGTTTTCCGACCTTACTCTTGCTTCAGAAACCTGGGGTGGGGGTGGGGGGGGACGGCTAATGGGTAGTTGGAATGGCTCCCTTCCATCCCCACAGCCAAGCTCTGGATCCCTATATTGTTTCCTGATTATTTGGAATGGGGAGTTGTTTTCCCAGAGAAGAACACTCTCTCCTATTCTGCTGGCTTGCCTGGACTTAGTGATCAAATTAACACCTTCCTTGTTCTCAAGTGAGTCACTCAGAGCTGCACTCCAGCCACAAAGGGGCAAAGAGTGAATCTTTTAAGATCGCCCCCGCTTTTTAACACTTTGAACTATTCAACTTCTGTGGATTGTATCTCCCTTTGAATTTAGGGTATAGGGTGTGACTACATGAAACTATTAGGGTGGGACTTGGGATCCAAAATAAAGGATCCAGAAAAAGACATTGAGGACTTGAGTAAACTATTCTAGAGTTCAGAACCAAAGACAGTAATTACTTATTGATGTGTGGGTGGTGGTTGGTGCTCCTGGTGGTGGATTAAAGTTCTAAAAAAAGAGTACAGGATCTGAAGAGCCACTCTGAGGCTGGAACAATGAGATAATTAGAACAGAGATAGTAACTTCCATTTGCCTATGTAGGCAACGTTCTAGTTTCCCGTTCAGGCCCCGGGTTTGCAAAGGCTTATAATTAATAATGTCTACATTCAAAAATGCCTTTTCATGTTCTAATGATGACCATGTGTCATGAGTGTCTGTGTGTCAAAGAGGTTGGAAGGAAGGGGAATTTGTAGTTTCCAAAATAATGACTCATGTGCCAAAGAGTAAGTATGTTTTATTTTATGATTGGAGCAGTAGCATTCCAAACTGGCTGCTTCCCAGGAGCAAGGGGTGAATCTCATTTAACAAATGGCTAAGGTAGGAGTGAATGGCTTGTGGGTTTTTCTCAGATAAAGAAAACATGGAAGAATGAATAACAAAGTAACAAAATGAAATGCGACAAACAAATGGGGAACTGATGTCCTGCAGGGCCTAAATGTTAAGATTTATGGCATACAATCTGCTAGATCGGTGACTCCTGTTCTTGGAAGCAGCCAGTTTATTCCCACTGGCTTGTTGGTGAGGTGTTCTAGCACAGGCTAACGGTGGACTGCCTGGGTTCGAATCCTAGCTCTACTACTGTTCATGATCAGTGGACTTTGGGCACATAGCGGAGTCTTTTGGTGAAATCAACATTGGGCTCATTTCCTTCATAGGGCTGTTGTGGAATGATTAGAAGGAAAATGCTTCTAAGAATGCCTGGCACATAAATAAGTTAATATGCTTAAATTACTTGAGTCAGCCCATCAGACCCCAAGCCAAAAGCGGTCTTGACCTCAAGCACTTTAGACCCAGGATGAACCACCAAAGTGTGAGAGTGAAGTGTTAGTGTTTTTCAATGGAATGGGGACCTTGGGTTCAGCCTTTTACTATGTGGCTCCAGAGAAGTTACAAAACCCCTCTGTGCCTCCAAATTTCATTGTTTGCAAATCAGGGTTAGTAACTTGCCTCCTGGAGCACCTTTGAGACCTAAGAGGAGATAACCCACGTAAAGGGCCTGGCACCTGGTGGTTGTAGGCAAGCAGCAAGGGGAGTTGCATGGGTTAACAGAAGTGGAGTTTCTTCATCTTCCTCCCACCCCCAGCCCTCACCCCCTTTGTATACTTAACTTATCTTTAACCTCTGGCATCCCTTTGCCTTCTCACCAGTCTACTGCCTGTTCATTCTTTCAAGTAGTGACTCTGGCCCTATCACAAATCTCCAGGAAGCATCTTATAACCCTGAGAAAATAAAGACCTCATGGGCCCCAGACCCATTTTAACAAAGAAAAGCCCTTGCCCTTTCCTAAATAACTTCTTTTCCCATCTTTGTAAACTCATTCCCTCGAGGGCCAAATTCTGTGAATCGGAATTGATGAAAAGGGAATAATAATAAAAAAAAGAAAGAAAGAAAAAAAGGGAAAGAAAACACTCACCACTTCAGATTTGGCTCAATTATATATTTGCCAAGTATTTTATTTTTTCTAAAAACAATAGAAAAAATCAACTTTAAAAAGGAACATGTACTTAAATAAAAAAAATTATGGTTTATAATACATGGTTTGAATTTTTTGTATAACTGCTATAAACGTTTTATTAAAGTTATTTACATTTCATGACCATATTTACACAGGAAAATGGGGTAAACTTTACGATTTTTTAAAAACAATTCTTAAATACAAATCTGTTAAAAGAAAGAAAAAAAAAAAAAGATGGCAAGCATAAAAAAAAAGTTCTTTTTATGCCCAAAGTCCCATTTGAGGCAGTTTACATCGCGGCTAAACCTTTTCAATCCTAAGGCTCAGCCAAGGTTGTGAGGTTGCACTTAAACATGCATTTGAAACAAGTTCAGATATGAGGATCCCCTACAGTTCTGGCAGAAGGAACCTTTTTCCTTACTTTCCCTTAGTAACAAGTGAGAATTCATGACCGATTCCAGTTCCTCCCTCCAATAGGTGGACTTAGGCACCAGAGTTCCTTAGCTGTTCCAGTTTGTGTTTCAACTGTTCTCGCCGCTTCCGCAACAAGTCCTTTTCGGAAAGGAGCTTTTGCTCCTCGGCTTGGACGGACAGGATGTACGCGGTGGCTTTTTTAAGGATCACTACCTTGGGGGCCTTTTCATTGTTTTCCAACTCCGGGATCTGATCACGCAGGGCAAAGAAGCTCCGTTTCAGCTCGTTCCTCCTCTGGCGCTCCAAGACGTTGTGTGTTCGCCTCTTGTCATTCTCCTCCGTGTCCGAAGACCTGGGGCTGGCACATTTGCGGTTGTTGCTGATCTGTTTCAGGACTCTACCACTGTCCAACCTCGCCCTCTTGGCGGCGGGATAGTCCTTCCTGGTGGAGGGGGGTGCCGCGTAGTTGTGCTGATGGGTGGACACATGGCATCTCTTAAGGACCAGCGGGCTGTGAGGAGGTTTGCTGTGGCCTCCAGCAGAGGGGGACCCCGATTCGGACCTTTTGGCAGGGGGCTGCCTTTTTTCCACAGAAACAACATCAATTTCTTCTTCGTCCTCTTGTTCTTCCTCTTTAAGAAAGGAAAAAATAGAAGCCACCCGGTTAGCAACAGTGTCCTTCAAGCCACCAGTGACCAGATGAAATTAATGCTGTGTAACTCTGATTGCACCCGAAAGAGCCCGGGGAACAGTTACCCCTGAAGAACAAGCTAGCCAATTGACACTGCTCTTCTTCTTGCCATGAAGGCAGAGTCAAGAGAGGGAGAATGACAGCTGGGTTTATGGCACAGACAAGAAAATTACCATTCACCAGGATAAAACATTGATGCCAATTCTTACCTAAGACTTAATAAGGCTCTGGACACACCCAAGGTAAAGCACATTCCCAAGCACCTCCTATTTTTTAAGGGACTTTACCAAGAACCCTTCAGGTGTTGCAAATGATAGCTCCAAATCTCTTGGTATGACTTTAGCAACTCCCTCTTTTACTGGAAGTGCAAAAAGAAAAAAAAAAAAATTCTTGTGGTTTTGCCAAAAGTTCTAGGGGTGGGGGAAGGAAATAAGTCCAATTTTGGCAAGGATTTACTTTTAAGAGTTCAAAACAGGCTGAACAGATCCCAGCTCCTCAGCCCATCCGCCCTTACAACACTTTCACTAGTTCACAGCAGCCGGAGGGGAGACTACTACTCTGCCTCTGGCCACTGCCCGGCTTCATTTTTTTTGTGGATCTCTACTCCTCGAAATCAAATCGCAGCAGCTCCTCAGAAGGGAAGAGGGAGGCAATTGATTCACTCTCCCAGAGATCAATCCTCTCTTAGCCTCCTCCCCACCGCCCTCCTTCACACACACCCTCACCGCCCACCCCGGGGCAATTAAAATGCTTTAAGAAAAGTAAGAGGGAGTGGATTGAGTTGCAAGATAAGCCAGCAGATTTAAAAAAAACCAATGAAATTCCTAAGGGGAGGGAGGGAGAGGAGGGGGCCGGCTGTCTTGGAAGGGGATGCAGAGGGGAACCCTAAAAAAAGCCCAGTGTTCCGGGATGAGGAGCTCCCTAGACCCTTCCAGACCTAACGTTTCCCTTCCTAAAGCTGAGAAGGGAGAAAAGGCTGGGGTCAACTGAGGTGGCCCGCTGAGCAGCTGCAGGAGAGAGACCCAGCCAGCCGCCCCCTTTGACAGGCCCCGGGGGGTCCGGCTCACCCGAGTCGCTGCTGGTGGTGGGCGGTGTCTCCTCGTGCAGCGCCAGGGGCTCGGGGCTGGCCCGGGGGGAGGACTCGGCCGAGGAGAGCAGAGAGTCCGAGGACGGGGAGAAGGCGGCCGAGTCGGGGGACGCGCAGGGCTTGGGCGAGCTGCTGTCATTGAGCGGGTAGGGGAAGACCACGGAGGGGTCGATGCACTCGGAGGCGGCGGCGCTCAGGTCCTGCAGGTACAGGCTGGAGGTGGAGCAGCCGCCGGGCCCGCGGGCGGGGCTCGGGCTGCCGCTGTCTTTGCGCGCAGCCTGGTAGGAGGCCAGCTTCTCCGAGACGAGCTTGGCGGCGGCCGAGAAGCCGCTCCACATGCAGTCCTGGATGATGATGTTTTTGATGAAGGTCTCGTCGTCCGGGTCGCAGATGAAGCTCTGGTTCACCATGTCTCCTCCCAGCAGCTCGGTCACCATCTCCAACTGGTCGGCGGTGGAGAAGCTGCCGCCGCCGCCGTCATCGTCCCCCCGGGGGGAGAAGGACGCGACTGCGACGTAGGAGGGCGAGCAGAGCCCGGAGCGGCGGCTCGGGGACAGCGGCGGGGTGGGCAGCAGCTCGAATTTCTTCCAGATATCCTCGCTGGGCGCCGGCGGCTGCAGCTCGCTCTGCTGCTGCTGCTGGTAGAAGTTCTCCTCCTCGTCGCAGTAGAAATACGGCTGCACCGAGTCGTAGTCGAGGTCATAGTTCCTATTGGCGAAGCTGACGTTGAGAGGCATCGCGGCAGCCTGCGGAGGTGGGGGGAGGAGGGGGCACACAAAGGGAGGGGGCGATCTTGAGTTACGGGGCTCCGGGTGGGTGGCTGCAGCCCCGCGCGGCGCGCGCCCCGCTGCCCAAGCGCTCCCCTCCAGAGCGCGGCCCTCGCGCCCACCCCCGGGGGCCCCCCCTACTATCCAAGACGCACACTCGGTGCAGCAGCTCCGGAGCGCTGGCCCGGAGCCCGCCCCGCTGCAGAGCCCTAGCGATCCGCTCCGGCCTCCTTAAGCGCTTGGCCGGGAGAGGCTGGCGGCGGGGCTCACGATCCGCCAAAGCCAAAGGCGCAAAGTTTTGCGCCACCTGAAGGAGAAGGCGAGAGGCGCCGCGGCGGGAGCGGCTGCGCTCGGCCCCCTCCCGTGCGGGGCCCCTCCGCGCCGCGCCCGTTCCCACTCGCGCCCTCGCCGCGCTCCTTCCCCCCGCGGGCGCCGCCGCCCCTCCCCTCCCCTCCCCTCCCCTCGCCGGCGCCCCCCCTCCCCGCCTCTGCCGGCTCCTCTGGGTGTCTCTCGCCGGCTGGTGGGGCGAGCCCAGCCGCCGGCCGTAACACTTCCCCCCGTAAATAAAAGGGGGGTGTTGGATAATACCAGGGGCACCTCCCTCCAACACCCAATCCCGCGACGCAACTGCGCCAGGGCCCCTGCTGCGACTCCGCGCCCGGAGCCGGGCGTCTTCCCTACACCCGCCGAGGGTAGCAGCTGTTCTGGAAAAGCCCTGAGCCCCGCTCCTTGCCGTCACTCCGCATCTCAGGGGGGCACGGGGACACCGCGGGCGGCGGGGGAGCCAAGGCTGGGTGCGGGGATTTGCTCCCGTCCCCCCCCTTCCCCGCCCCAGCCCCTGATTCCAGGAGAATCAGACCCATCCCTGCCCAGCGTCCCCTTCCCGGGTCCCTGCGCCTCCCCAACACCCAGTCCCGACCAGCGCCTCGGAAGCCCAAGATCCCTAATTTTAGGATTCTTTAGAAAAAAAAAAAAAAAAAAAAAAAGCCAAATGCCAACTTCTTTAAAAGGAGCAGGGGGTGAATGGGAAACGCCGCGGGGACCGGCGGGCGGGACGCGCCGCAGTGTCTGCCTCCGGCTGTCAGAAATGCGGTAAAGATGAAATTTAAATACCCTTTCGGAGACGCGGAAAAGTCCGCGGCTGCGGAGCTCTCGGGCTCGCACAAGCGATTTGTAATTCTTACTCCCAGGAGCTCAGGATGCACAGGGCTGTCTGCCCACCGCGGAGCACGGCCACCCCCACCCACCCCCCACCCCCCCAGTCACAGCAAAAGCAATTAGTGCAATAAAGCAGGAATGTCCAACTGGTCCGGGGGCAGCCTCAATAATCCATAAGCAAAAAAAAAAAAAAAAAGAAAAAAGGCGAGTTTTAAAAACGCACCCGTCGTCCTCCTCCCCTCCGCTCTTGACAAGCCACCCTACCACCCCATCCCGTTCTGCTTCGTCCTCACCCCACCCCGAGCCGCCCACCAACTACTCCGAGAGGAGAAGAGTGTCAATAGCGCAGGAATGGCAGGCACGACATCCCGGTTGGGGCAGTCGACCTCGACTCGTCGCGGCATGGCATGAAGCCTGGGCAGGGGAGGAGGGTAAAAAAAATAATAATAAAAAAAAATAAAAAAAATAAAAAAAAAAAAGGAAAAAGGCAGATCGGGTGCTTACCGGGGTTTCCACTCTCCGGAGGAGATCCAGCGTCCAAAATGCGGCGGGGAGCGCCTTTCAGGGCAGCCGGGCGCGGGCGGCGGCGGGGAGAAGTGTCTTCCCAAATAGGCGAAGGGGTAGAGCCTCTGCGCGTCCGGAGAGTCGCGTTCTCCTCGCTCTCGGGTGGTTGTAAGTTCCAAAAAGGGGAGGAGGGGGGGAGCCAAGTGTCCGCCCGCGGCGGCGGGCAAAGTTCCGTGGGAGCGGCGGGGGGTCGCGCGCCCCGCGGGCGGGGGCTCGGCGGCGGAGAGGCCCCCCTGTGACTCCGGGTCTCCCTTCCCCGGGGCGCCCGGAGCGCCCCTCGGCTCGCTCTCCGCTCGCTCTGCTCTTCCACCCGGGCGGACGCGCCCGCTCGCTCCCTCTGTCTCTCGCAGGGATTATTACAGCGAGTCGGAGAAGCCCAGAAAACCAGCGTTTATATTGCTGAGCACGATCCCTCCCCCTCTGTTCTCTTTTTTCCCGCCAAGCCTCTGAATAGCCCTGCCCTTCCCGAGGCCGGCGGGGAGCCAGGCGGCGGCCGGGGCGCGGCGGCTGCAGCTCGGAGACGCGCGGCTCGGGGGTCCTCGGCCCCGCGGACCCTCGCCTATAAAGGGCCGGTGGGCGGGGATTCGCGAGAGTGGATCTTTTTTCTCTTCCCCTCCACCCGCCCCCCCGCCCCCCCGCCCCCCGCGCCCGCCCTCCGCTTTGGGAACCGAGGAGGGGCGACGGTGCGGAGGGAGGGCCGGGGCCGGGGCCGGGGCCGGGGGCGGAGTGGGGAGGGGGGTGCGGGGAGGAGCTCGGCCCTCGCTGCTTGGCACTGGGGCGCGCCGAGCCCGCGCATGTAAACAGTCAGAGCGCAGCGGCATGAATTAACTGCGCGCGCCTACCATTTTCTTGTTTGCTCCCTCTCCAAGCCTCTCCCTCTCCCCGCGGCCCCTCTGGCGCAGCGCTCGCCCTGCGTGCTTACACCATCGCAGGCGGGACGGCCGAGCCTTGGACCGCGGGACCCGCCGTGTACCCACTCGCCCCGCGCCACGCACGGCCCGGGCGGGCGCGCCTCCCCAGGGCTGGGGGACCTCTGGGCGGCGTTTGGAAAAATCAGTCCAGTGAAGACGGGAGGGAAGCCGGGGGTATTTATGGGCGCGCGCCCTGAGTGTGCGGGGTGTTAGTGGCGATGGGGATACATGATAAGAGGCATTAGGAGGAAGCCGATGCCGGGAATATTAAAATAACTCAGCAACCCACTGCCACGTATGCTTGGAGAGCGCGTTGTGAATAAACACGCATTGCATTTGTTGGCGGCGTTATGCCTTATTTGCGTACCGCGACCTATTGCGATTGGGTACCTTCCACCCCATGAATGCCTCAATTTGCTGCCTAAGCCGCAGACGCCCTCGCTCCCGCCCCTCCCACGCAGACCTACAGAGGGGTCAGCGGGAGCCTGCTGCTCCCCCCCACCCGACACCCCCCACCCCACCCCACCCCACCCCACCCCACCAAGACGCGCTAATCCCCGGGATCGTTCCTGCGTGTTCCGGAACTGGAGTTAGGGAGGAGCGCGTTGGCTGGTGCGCGCGGCAGGGGACCCTCCCCCGCCCACTTTCTGCACCCGCATCCCACCCCCACGCCTCTCCCTCGGAGTTCCCAATTCCGCAGCCAGGTTTCAGAAAAGACACAAATCCTCTTTGCGCCCCGTGGCGCCGGTTTGCACCAGTCTGGGGTTCCCAGGTTTAGGGGAAATCAGAGGCGCTAGACGAGAGAATTTTGGGGAGGGGGTGCAAGCCTCGGGGCTGGAGTCTCCAGGAAGGGTGGGAGGAAGAGGCGAGCTTGAGGACCCGGCCCTGGGAGTTTGCAGAGATCCTGGGGAAGAAGAGACCGTTAACTCTTTCCTTCTCTGGTAAACCGGGACATTTACTTCCTCTCCGGGTCTTCTTTCCACTTTATCATTGGAATCCAGATCATGCACACAAAAAGAATTGCATCGATTCTGATCAAACTAGAGGAGCCAAATGTGACTTCCGTGCCTTTTTTTTTTTTTTCCTGGCGGGGTCTTGTTACCCATTAAACATTGGCCAAATTTCAAGCACTAATTCCTTAGTTCACTAATTTTTTTTTTCTCAACACCATAGTGAAAGTGCTTATGTATAATCCGCGTACATCTATATACATTTCTTGTACACATCATCCCAAAATGTTGCTCAACACGACGTACGATTTATTCGCTCCCTACGTGAATCTATATTTAATATAGAATGCATATTCCCTCGGGATTTGCTCTTACGCATTACACTGGGGCATTAAAAACAAAGGCAATCTTCCCAACCTTGGTCCCTCACCCCAACGCATTTTAAGTAAACTTTTCCTCTCCGCACCCCCCCCAACCCCCCAATCCCAAACAGAAGAAAATTCGGGGAGAGGGGTGGGTACGAGGGCTTGCATAGCGTGTTTGAGATAAATTATTACCCGTTGAGTTTGCAGCTCAGCGTTCAATTGTTAAATGAGTAGTAACTTCCTCCAAATCAAGCGCACAGCGCAGTTCGGCTCTAAGGGCTGCAAATTACTCCGGCCTCCAGGCCTCTGCCGCAAATGCGGAGAGCGGCCAATCCCTAGTCAAGGTTTTGCTGCAAAGCGTCTTTCCCTCCCGCCCCCTCCCCGGGCTGCACCCGCTCTGGTGTTTGCGAAAGTAAAGTAAGTGTGCCCTCTACTGGCAGCCGAGATCGCCGCGTCCGGATGCCAAGGAAGGAGGGAGGTTGGTGGGGGCTGGGGCGTCCGGAGCGCAGGGTTTCCTGCAGGGCGAAGGTTGGGCGGGTCCTTAAAACGAGTTTCCAGCTCCCTCCTTTACCGACTCCTTCGGGCTGGCTGCAAAGGAGAGGAAGGAAGAGAAATTGCTGGAAAGAAAAGTGGCTGGGAGGCGGCTATTGGACCGCATAGGCAGGGGTGAAAACCATTCCATCAACACTTATTAACAATGAATATCACCCTATGGAGAACTGATGCTATTTATAGAAAACACGGAATAATTAACAAGTAAAGACACGAACACTGTGAAGGAGCAAAACAAGCTTTAGTCCGCACGTCTTAGGAACCCATCATCTCCTAACCGTCAAGTTGTAGAGCAGGACCTTGGATTCATATGGGGGGTGGGGGTTGGGGGAGGAGAGGAGGCGAGGCACAGTGGAAGGGGAGGGGTATTTGTGTTTTGTTATTATTAAAAAGATTCCCCCCTCTACCCCCTGAAAACAGGGCTGGTGAACAATAGCTAGATATTCTGATAGTGACCCAGGGGTAGGGCATTTGAGATTCTACTGGAAAACAGTGTTCAAAAGTTTTCATACTGAAGCAACTGGTAAATAAATGTGAAGGGAATTTACATTGCATGTTTAGCGGGAGTGAATATTTCAGGTAGTCTCTTTATATTGAGAAGGATGCTTGGCAGTGTCTGATCACCTAGTGTATCCTCAGGAAATTTGGCAACAGGAGATCCTTCCTGCAAGAGGCCTCTTAGGGTGGTTTCCCAGGAATCTGGCACTTTGGGCTTTGCTCTGCTGGAGGCTAACTGACTACACCCCCCAGGACACACAAAAACAAAAACAACAAAACCCCAAACCACCCAACCTAATCAAACAACAACAGCAAAAGTAGGTTTAGCTTGACCTAAAGGATAGTTTTTGAAAGCTATGAAAGATGGCAGATATGCCCTGTCTTACTGTCTGACTACTGAATTATGCCAGCCTGGTGTGGAACTGTTGAGGATGTGTGAACCCCAGGCAGATAGGCTGTTTGTGGGTTCAGGACTCAACATCACTCTCCCCCAGGCTGGTGACATCACCTCGGGTGTTACTTTCAAGTAACAGCTTGGAGTTGTTTTGTGCCTCCAAACCGAGTAGGGGCCATCCCGTTTTATAGCCAAGGAAACAGAAAATCGAATCTCCACCAGGTTAAGGGACTTCATTGTCTTTTAGTAATTCTCAAGAATCACTTGACCTAGAGTAGACATTTGCTGGGTGGAACATGGCTGGGGAGATTAAAATGAATGCATATCTTTGCAGATGACCAAAGGGGTGTGCGCTCATTGTGAAAGAAAAATTGCAAAATAGAAAATAAATGTAAAAAAGAAAATAAATAAAACAAAAAATAAAAATAAGGGAGTAAGAGAACAGAACGAGTTTGTAATCCTGGTCACCCAGAGATAGCTGTTGAGATTTATATTTTTAAGGGCACTTGTTTAAGGGACAACTTTGGTCTTTCTACTTCCTTTTGGAAGTCGGTTGAAGGTGTCTGTTGACCGGGCACCCCTGGTTTGCTGGTCTAGGGACACTCTAAGGCTGTGTCTCTCCTTTTTTAGGGTGTTGTTGGGGTTTCAAGAAGAGGCGGGTCTCCAGAAGGGCAGCTCTGTTGTCCCCCCACCGCCTCCCCGCCCCGGGTTGGGACTCCAGGTAAACAGTCCAGTGAGATTGCCTCCTGGGAGAGAACACTGTGTCACTGCAGGGAACATTCTTCCCTCCAGGACGGTACACATAAGAATCATTAATTCTCACAAACAAATATTCTCACGATGACTTTGTCAGTGCCGCTTTTAGGCTTAGGGAAAAAAGAAAGGTGTGCAGAAAGAATGAGCAATTTGATCCAACTTTCTCTCCTCTTTCAAGAGATACAGAATGTGTGACTTACAAAACACCAGTGCCCACCTCTCCTCTTCTTTGAATATATCTTCCCCTACCCGACAAAAAGTTTCCTACCAAGTGAGTTGATCTTTGACAGTTAAGAGCAGTGACTAATACAGATAGAAACTGGACCCCGGTGGTCCAACCAGCTCCAACTCGGGGGTGAGACAGAAAACCCCCCAGGAAGGCTGGGTTGTAATTTCAAAACCCCTCGAAGTCATGTGGGACCTGTCAAGGAGGGAGCAGAGAAGGGGGGGAAATGATCAATCTGTATCTCCTGCAGAAAGATCATTTTGAAAGAAGGGCCATGAGATTCAAAACCAAGGCGGCCAGAGAATGTTAAAGGATGGGAAAGCCTCACCAGTATTTCCTGTGCCAACCATGTGTCCCAGTGAGAGGAACACTGGGAAGCTCTTCAGCAGACGAGCAGACGAAATCTGGCCAATCATTCATTCGTAGGAATGATAAAAAAAAAAAGGCAGTGAAGAAAATCTTGGTGCATTTTTAAAAATGCATGTTTTTAAAATGTTGTCTCCCTCGCCCCACCCCTATGCTGCAGGACTTAAAGCGACCGAGAAGAGGAAAAAGAAAATAGATGATTTTAACTTAAAACCCTAGAGGCTACATTCCCTGTGTCACATTGAGTATATTTGGTTGCTCTCTTACCTACTGACTTCAGATCCTGGCGGAGGGTCTTGGGCTGGACCCAGTAAACCTGAGTCTCCTCTCCAGCTTGGCTTTCTTTTATTCCTGGTCCTCCGAGAGCTTGCCTCCCTTTGTCAGGCTGCTGGAGTAGACAAATGGTTCCTTTGTTTAGCCTCTTCAAAGGCTCGGTTTATTGTTCCGTAAGTGCCAACCCTGAGCCAATCTCAGAAGTCTCTACACTTTGTCGCTCACTTGGCCCCCCTTTGCTGTGGTCCTTTTGGGCGACATCTGGCCCCAGGATGGACCGTAACTGGGTTGGAGGTGAAGGCGATTGCAAAGGGCACTCACCCCAGGGGAGATTTTAGGTTTTTCATCTCTGACCTTCCTTTGGAAGTCAGTAGGGAATAGGAACCTGTTCCTTTTATGGGCTCATAGAGGTCCCAAACCAAGGCTTCTGGCTTTCTGCGGGTAGCTCACCTTTGATTGTCATCCATTTGAAGGAACTTTCTTGAAGGTACCTAGTAACCTCTAATCACCAAATCTCTGATCTCGCCCATTTTCCTTCTCACCTTTGCTGCTCTAAAGGGAAACTGATGACTTTTGGAAATGATTACTCTTTCGATTCTCAGAAAATGATGATTCTTCACTGGAGGTGATTTTGCCCCCCAGAGGGGATATTTGGCAAGGTCTGGAGACATTTTGAGTTGTTACAGCTCAACAAGGGGATGGGCCTTACTTCTGAATGTCTTCTGATGCCCAGGACAGCCCCACTACAGAAAGGTGTGGGGGCCGGTGTGTCAGGTTGAGGATCCCTGGCATGACTCCACATTGTGCTGAGGTCATTTCCACCTTGCCACCTGGTTCTTCCCTTTGCCCTTGCTGGTGCTCTTCCTCCTACATGTAGCTACATGTAGCTGCTGGAATCATCTTGCCTGGACTCCTAATAGTTTCTAGCCTAACACTCTATTTATCTTTGCACGCGACTTATTCTTTTCTGCATTTGAAAGTCTTCAGTGGCTTTCCATGGCCCCAAACGGGGCTCCACATCGTGGGCTTGGCATTCCAGGCTCTCCTGCACCTGCTCCCACCTTCTCTTACCCTTCTTCCCACCAACCCTGCACCGCAGAGAAACAGTTATTTATAGTCATTCTGAATGACAGGCAAGTGCCACCTCAACACCCTTGTTCAGTTTTTCCAGCCTTACTGCCTCTTTTTGATTTTTCTAAGAATGACCTTTCCTTGAGGACCCAGAGAAAGCTCTGTATTCTCTGTGGCGTCTCCCCTTACTACCCCAGCCTATGACCATCTTACAGAATCATCAAAGTTTGGAGCTGGAAGCAGTTTTGGAGAATATCTAGTTAAGTTGTTTGGAAATGCAGAAGTTTGTTCTCAGAGTGGGATGAAGGGGATGCCTGGCTAAAAGGGGCTTAATGTGGCCTTTTTTAAAATCAGAGAAAGGCCATTTTTTTCTTCTCTATGAGGGTACAAATGTTACCAGTTGGGAATCAAATCTGGCCCAAAGTGAGTGATCAGTTAATCCTTTTATTTTATTTTTTTAAAATTTTTTATTTGTTCATGAGAGACACAGAGATTGAGGCAGAGGCAAAGGCACAGGAAGAAGCAGGCTCCCCGTGGGGAGCCTGATGAGGGACTTGATCCCAGACCCCGGGATGATGACCTGAGCCAGAGGGAGATGCTCAACCACTGAGCCACCCAGGCGTCCCAGTTAATCCTTTTATTTTATTTTATTTATTTATTTTATTTTATTTTATTTTATTTTATTTTTCCAGTTAATCCTTTTAGAGAGAATGGATGCACACTCACGTGTCACTGGGTAAGAAATCTACCAAGTAGACTTTTTCAATTACTTTTTTGCTATACAAGAATCTAGTATCTGAGCAGAGGCTGGGGAATCAGCTTGCCTGGGGGCCTATTCTGTGCACTTGCTGAATCTGACAAGTCACATGACCTCCCCAAACCTCATTCTGCTCATCTGTAAAATGGGACTACCCTAACCGTAGCACCTATCTTATTGGAAATGCTGTAAGAACTGAACGAGCTAGTGCATGGAGTACAGAGCCTTGTGCCTGGTCTGTACTTGGTGAATTTTAACAGTTGTTAGTATGGATCCTTGTCTTAGCAGAGAATTATTTATTGAGCCATTTTAAGTTTAATGCATCACTATTTCATGGTGCTCCACAGACTGCATAACATCTATATCCTCTATGACTTCATCAGGCATGAAAAATGGCAGACTAATATCAGTTTATCTTTGGACGGAGGAGAAAGTGAGGTCTGGCATCACAAAGAGATTATGATGTTTGGTGACTAATTCCTAACCCACCTGTCTCCCGTCTCCAGCTCCTACAGGACTGCTAGTCCAAGCGTGTGCCATTTTATGGACCTGTTCATCCGGAAAGAGCAAAATTCTGGAAGCTCTGGAAGGCAGAATTATGCATTGTTCCTATTTAATACAAACCAAGGCATTGTGTTAGCCGTTCCCTCCTTCGACTGAATTCCGTTACAGTCCAGGGCCTGACCACCAGGGACTAGTCCTGGGACACCCAGAGCACAAAGGAGTATCTGGGTCCCTGGCTCACTAAGGCTTGTGCTGAGATCTGCATCTGCTTTCATACCCTGGTGAGCTGGACTGAACACTGGAAAAACTTTTCCTTCAAAGCATAGAGCAGCATCCAGGTTTAGAAATTCTGACTTCTAGCCCACGTTTCTCCCTATCAGATTTTAGTTTAAGGGTTGCTAACTCCAATGCTTACAGGGGCCGAGAGGGGAATGTAAATTAGGAACACAATAGGGAGTGGTGGGGACTGTGCCAAACTGCCCAACATCTGCCTGTGTGAGGCTGGCAGCTGCTTTTCAACAACCTTATGGTCAACCCTGTCAGTATGGGTCTTCTACTTTCCCAGGGAAGGTGGAAATGCAGGTTTTAAAATGTTGGCAACTAATTTTAAGAATTCTATGTAGAAACAAAACGTGTCTCTGAGCTAGATTCAGCCTTCCGGCTGCCAGTCTGAGATCTTTGCTTTTAAGTTTTAGTAATCCAGCTGATAATCCAGCTGATGTGTCCTCTTCTAGGAGCTTTTTCTGATGATTTCTCCCTCCCCTTGATGGTCTTAACCATCTCCTCATTCTTTCATGATAGGGAATTAACAGTTTGTTGCTTTGGTGGGTTTTCATGTCTGACTCCTTGACCAGAACCTTCTGGGGTCAGGACAGATTGTGCCTTGTTCACATTTGTATCTGCTAAGAAAGCCAATATGTTGCACTACTGGGGGGCTGCCATTCACAGAGCATGTGGTCTACAGGGTCTATCTAGCATAGTGCCTGGTGCGTGATAGGCCCTCTGCAAACAGAAGGAGCTTCCAAGGGGAAGCCTACCCAGTCCAACCCAGTTTTATTCCAAAGAGAGAGAAAAGCTTTGAGAGTTCCTCCTCTCTTCATTTCTGCTGACAGACACACCTTGTATGCATGTGACCTGTGAGATCCCGAGATGGTTGGAGGGAGGGGAATGAGGACAGGAGCCAGCCCAGATAAGTAGATTGGACTCACTAACCAGAACACAAAAGCAATACAATAAAAACCAAACCAATGTTCACAACAGCTTTAAATACCACCCCTTGTAAGGTCTCTTTCCTCCCAATTTTACAAACCCACCCAGAGGAAAATCCTACCAGAATTGAAGAAAGGAGGGAGGTATGGAAACATGGCTATAAGTGCCAGGCCAGGAGAAGCCCATGGTGTCAGAGTGTCCCTATGGAAAGTGATGATCCTTTACAGGGTCATAACATCAACGTAGCCGGCAGTGATCAACATTTTTCACAGAGGTGGGCCAGCACAGAAAATAGCAAAGCCACTGAAGAATATTACTAAGTATGGCTTCACGAATCCTCTCTTTCCTTCAGTTTCTCTGTGCCTCTGTGTATGGACTTGGTCACGCTGCACGCTGCATCATCTCTAGCTGTGAGTTAACAATGTTAGCCAGCCACTGTGAGCGCTCCTTAAATCTCCGCAGTAACACTATGAGGTGTAGATTGGTATTCCGTTTTATAGATGGGAAAAGGGAGGTGTTACAAAGACTTGCTCAGATTCACACAGAAAGTGGTAGAGATGGGATCCAGCGCCAAGTCCTTCTGATTCCACAGCATCAGCCGAATCTGCTTTGCTATCAGGTTCAGGAGACACTGGGACCAGGCACTTGTTATTTCTCGGCGGCGGCTGCTGCTGCTGCTGACCAGGGCAAGTTTCCTGTGGGAAATGCTGGAGGAGTCAAATAGAGCACTTTACCTCTTACTGCTACCCCTTCCCTGGCGCATAATGGCAAAGACATTTGAGGGTCAGAGAGAACATGAGTGTCAGGACAATGAAGGCATATAAATGGACGAGTCCTTGCCCTCCAAAGAGCTTGGTAAAGTGCACACACACACACACACACACTCTCTCTCTCTGCCTCAAAAATTCTGTAAGGCAGGTTAGCAACATTTTTGCTTGTGCAGCAGACTTTTGCGTTGGTGAGGGGATGAGGGCAGAGGAAGGGCAGTGGTGATGCACAGGAGAGAGAACGCAGCCTGGCAATCCTCTAAGCCCTGGAAGGCCTATGCGTCCCTGTTAGTTTAGGTTCAAACTCTGTCACTGACTTTGGATGCGGGGCCTTGGAACAATTGCTTCCCCAAAATGAGCCTAGGTTTCTCCAGTTTCTGTAGAAAGTGGTGATAACCGCCCCTTAGGATTATCCTGAAGGTTCAATGGGATCGGGCACCCTCAGAAATGATAGCTGCTCTGTTGTTAAGATGAGCAGTATTTTTTCTCAGAGCTTCCCATTTCTTCATTTTCTCAGATTGCGATGCTATGGACTACCTCAGGGCCTTGTTCAAGGGATGGGTGAGAGAACGCGTGTGAAGTTCCAAGCTGTGTGCCTTAGCTGGCGTCTTGGCGGGCATGTAGGTGTGGTAAGCCTTATGAGTGGGGGTGAAGCCCAGGCTGGTGCCTCTGCTCCTGTAACCAGGTGGTCGCTGCACCCAGCTGCCAGTCTATGATGTGAAGCGATGTAAAGCCAGTCTACAGGGCTCCTCCCTGTGCCCCTCGGTCCATACGTACCAGGAACCTCCGTGCCTTTGGCAATCCTTGCCTGCTGTCTACGGCCCATCTTGGAATTATCACCCTCGCTCTGTCTCTGCAGGGAGGGGTGGGGGGAAGGGAGCAGACGTTGGATACTGGCCAGGGAACTTCACAGGCCCAACAAAGAATTTCTTAAAAGGGTTGATTTGGTAAGAGACAGAGGGGAATTCCGTGAATAAATAATAATTTATGCAAGGAATGCCATCTGCTTCCCTGTTAAAGCATTAGTGCATAATCACAGGCTCATTTCCCTTCCCTTCCATGCCCTTTACCTTTCAACCCCTTAAATAATCATATTGACACCTCTCCAGCTGACTGGGTGGGAGGAGAGGCATGGGGTGCCCAGCTTGGATGCTGGCTATAGACAGTTTGCCATAAAACTGAAATAATTAATTTTAATGCATTAGGGGATTAAACACTACATAAGAACATATTGAAGTTCTGGCCAGTATATCTGAATGTTGCGCTGGAAATTAATAAAAACTGGCTTCACTGGAGACATTCAATGGTAAATTAAATTTGGTCTTGGAACAAAGACTCTGTTATAGGGTTCCCTAATTAGATTAGGAATCAAAACTGGTGTGCCCCAAGCCCTCTCCATGCCATCCTACCCTTACTCTGGCATCTATGAGAAAGTTTTGGAACTCTGGATGTATGTATGAATTCTTCTGTCTCTCTTTGCAACATCAGTGAATTCTGGTGGAGGTGGTGAGGTGGAGGCTCAGGGATCATTTTGGGAATCATGCTAACGTGCTTCGAGCAGAGAGAGCAAACCGGCTTGAGGACCAACACGTGCCTGCTGATATGTTGGCTCACATGCAGATTTTGACCTTCTCCACATTTATGACATTTTAAAATAGGTGCCAACACTCAAAAGTCAATAGATTTCACATAAAAGTCTGAATTTCTGCTTCCCTTGAGAAGCCGGCCTTGCTAATCTCGAGCTTGCCTTCTCACGTGGAACATCACTGCTTCAGAAGAGCCTTGAGCTTTGCAGCTTCAGTTTCTCCCACTCCTGAGGCTGAGCCCATTCAATTTACTCACAGCCCCTCTCTGGCTCCTGCTGGGCCTCGCCAGCCTTTGAGTGTGTCACCTCGGATTTGGAAAGTTTCCTGGTCTATCTATAGCTCTGATTACAGGGAAATATTTCATCTTTAAAAAGGAGGTATGTAAGGAACATTTAGTGAATAATAAGGATACTAGCTAATTAGGAAGCACACACACTATGTGCCCATATGCCTTGTCCCTATTTTTTGATGTTTTTTGATTGAAATAAAATTCACATACCATACTATTTATTTATTTTTTAAAGATTTTATTTGTTTATTCATGAGAGACACACAGAGAGGGGCAGAGACATAGGCAGAGGGAGAAGCAGGCTCCTTGTGGGGGGGCCTGATGCGGGACTTGATCTCGGGATCCGGGATCTTGACCTGAGCCTGAGGCAGATGCTCAACCACTGAGCCACCCACGTGCCCCTATTTATTTATTTTTTGAGGGGGGGGCATGTGGGTGGGGAGTGACAGAGGGAGACGGAGAGAGAATCTCAAGCAGGCTCCACACCCAGCACAGAGCCCAACATGGGGCTCAGTCTCACGACCCTGAGATCATGACCTGAGCCAAAACCAAGAGTCAGTCGCTTAACTGATGGAGCCACTCAGGAACTCTCACATACCATATATTTAAAGTACACTGTCCAGTGGCTTTTCAGATATGTGCACCCAACGGTTGCAACTATTACTGTAAATAGTTGTGCAACTATCACTGTAAATCACTTAAGAACAACTAATTATTTTAAAAAGATTTTATTTATTTGACAGAGAGCATGCACACGTTGGAGGAGGGGGAGCAGCAGAGGGAGAGGGAGAAGCAGACTCCCTGCTAAGCAGGGATCCCAAACATGGAGCTTGATCCCAGGACCCAGGGACCATGACTTGGGCTGAGGACAGATGCCCAAACTACTGAGCCACCCAGGTGCCCCAAGAATAATTTTTACAAAAGAGGTATTTGTTTATTTGAGACAGAGAGAGCACATGCAAGCAGGGAGGACATGCAAGCAGGGAAGAGAAGCAAGGGGGGAGAGAATTGCCAAGCAGACTCCCTGCTGAGCTCGGAGCCTGACACAGGGCTCGATCTCAGGACCCTGGGATCATGACCTTAGCTGAAACCAAAAGTTGGATGCTTCACTGACTGAGCCACCCAGGTGCCCCAGCGTTTGGAGCATTTCCATTACTTCGGAAGAAACCCTGTACCTCTTGGCAGTTACTCGTTATCTCCCCTCAGCACCCAGCCCTAGGCAACCACTACTCTACTTTCCGCCTCTCTGGATTTGTTTATTTTGGCCACCTCATATCAGTGGAATCACACAATATCTGGCCCTGTGTGACAGCCCCTTTCACTTAGCATATTGTGTTCAAGGGTCATTTATGCAGCATGTAGCAGTACCCTATTTTTTTATTGCTGGGTAACATGCCAGTGTATGACTCTATCACATTTTATTTATATCTTTATTTGTGGAGGGACATTTGGGTTATTTCCACATTCTACCATTATAACTAAGGCTGTTATGACCATTCCTGTGCAAATTTTTTTGTGTGGATGTATGTTTTAATTTCTTTTGGGTAGATGTATATATACACACAGGTGTACACGTGTGAGAATGTATATGTGAGAATGGGAACGTTGGATCACATGACGACTCTATGTTTAACCATCCAAGGAACTTCCAAAGTGGCAGCACCATGTTATATCCCCGTCAGTTGTGCATGAGTTTGCAGTTTCCCCACAGTCTCACCAACACCTGTTCTTATCCATATTTTTTTATTATAGTCCTGCTAGGGGTGTGAAGAAGTATCTTATTGTGGTTTTGTTTTGTGTTTTCCTGATGGCTAATCATATCAAGGATCTTTTCATGTGCATGTTGGCCATTTGCCAGCCCTGGTGTAAGTGCTTACATGCAGTAATTCTTTGTGCTGCAACAACCTTGACAGATAAGTATGATTATTACCATGCCTCCCTAACATGTGCGAAGCTCTGCCATTCAGTTGCAAGCTTTATTTTCAGAGGATGAAATTAAACCTTATTATATACAAGGGACTTTTAATTCCTGGTTCTGGATAGGAGTGTAAATCTCAAAAGAAGACCATCTGTAATTCAGTAATTCCTATTTATCATGCGCTTCTCTCTCAGGACCTTTGCACATTCTGTTCCTCTGCCTTGAGCAGTCTTTCCCTGGCTAAGTTTTGTTCATCTTCTACATTATCTGAGAGGCTTCCCTGACCCTCCATTCCAACTCTGGGCATTTGTTTACCCTCACAGTACTCTGGACTGACCATGATCAGATCCATTCATTAGCGTCTCTCTATTTTCTTGTCTCTCTCTTAAATAAAGGGTTTTTGGGGACTCCTGAGTGGCGCACCGGTTTAGTGCCTGCCTTTGACCCAGGGCGTGATTTTGGAGTCCCGGGATCGAGTCCCACATCGGGTTCCCTGCATGGAGCCTGCTTCTCCTTCTGCCTCTCTCTCTCTCACGAATAAATAAATAAAATCTTAAAAAAAATAAAGGGTTTTTGTTTTACACATTTCTAATTATGTTGTCTGTGTTCATTTGTATCCCACTCCTAAAAAATGTAATTCTGTATTACCAAAATCAACAGCATAATTGAAAGCATAATTTTAAGTGGCTATAAAATATTCTCTTAAGTGATTGGAAAATAAATCATTTGATCATTTCCTTTAAAAATGTTTAAATTCTTATCATTGCTTTGCTATGATAAAGACACTGATATGAACATCTTGGGGCATTAAGCTTTTATCTATAGGATTATTTCCTTAGGGTTGAGTCTCAGTGATGGGATTATTAAATCAGAAACATTTGTAAGGCCCTTGATATATATATGTATATATGGCTAAAGGCCTTGCAGAAAGATGTTACAGTGATTTAGGCTTCCCCAAATACATATGACAGTGTTAGCACTGGGTTTATTACCTTCCTAAAAAAAAAAAAAAAACAAAAACAACAACTTTGCTTTAATCTGCATTTCTTTGATTAACAGTGGGGACAAATCTAATAATTACATAAACAATGGAAGCACATCTTAATTGATATGTCAATTAAAAAAATAGATACTACATTATTGGCGTGGTTTCCTGAAGGAGACCCGAAAAAAGAGTGAACAAGAGCATTTGCTGGTGAGGATAAGAGAATGAAGTGGTCTGAACAGCCTCAATAAAACTGCTGATAATGGGATTTGCAGATAAGACAGAAGGACATATGGCCGGACTATTACTCTGTGGCTCTTATTTTTTTTTTTTTGCCTTATCAGCGTAGAGGCCTGCTCTCCTGCAAATGAGCTACACCTGGCAGCGCAATAAAAAGATTTGCTCACTGCAGGTGGACAGTAAGAGCTGCCTGAGACAGCTCCTGGCATGGAGGATAGAACTAAAGCTGCAGAATGTAGTGATTGGAGGAGGCTTAGCCAACGCCAGGAGGTGAAACGTTGTCAAGCATTTTATTTTAGTTTAATTGTCCGGTGGAATATTTCATTTCTGTGTGACATCTCAACATGGAAGCCAGCTGGGAGAGAGTGGCAAAGGGAAGAACGAGGACTATTTGGTTGACCCTGTCATTCATAAAGGTCCTTGAGATGTTGGCCCTTGCCTCCAGGTGAGGTGCAAATGCTACAGGATGGAGAGATTTCTGTCTTTTGTCTTTCCGCCAAGCACTTAACACATACTAATCACTGAGTCCTCCCTGCACCCAATCAGACGGTTACCATTCTTGTTTACATCCTGCAGAGGAGGTAAGCACAGCACAAGGAAGTTAAATAATCTGTCTACAATCAAAGAGTGAGAAAGTGGTGGAGAAGAGATTCAAACCCAGGCAGTCTGAAGAGGGCAGGATAGAGACTCTGAAATTGGAGGGTACAAACTATGATTAAATGGATAGGCACTGGGAAAATGTTGTCCATTGGGGGAGATATCCAGATTTTTAAAAAAGATATACTCATTTATTTGTGTGAGAAAGAGAGACAGCATGAGTGGGAGCTGCAGAGAGAGATAGAGAGAGAGAGAGAGAGAGAGAGAGAGAATATCAAGCAGATTCCCTGCTGACCACAGAGCCTGATGTGGGGTTTGATCCCAGGACCCTAAGATCACAACCTGAGCTGAAGGTAGACGCTTAACCCACTGAGCCATGCAGGTGCCCCGGGGGGTAGATACCTTGACTTTTTATATATGCATTTTTAAAAGATTTTATGTATTTATTCATGAGAGAGACAGAGAGAGAGAGAGTGGCAGAGACACAGGCAGAGGGAGAAGCAGGTTCCATACAGGGAACCTGACATGGGACTCCATCCTGGGTCTCCAGGATCATGCTCTGGGCTGAAGGCGACGCTAAACCGCTGAGCCACCCGGGCTGCCCTTTATATGCATTTTAAAGATTTTATTTATTTGGCAGAGAGAGAGCATAAGTAGGGAGATCGGCAGGCAGAGGGAGAGGAAGAATCAAGCTCCCCGCTGATCATTGGGTTCCTCAGTCAGAGGGGAACCTGCCTAATGTGGGGGCTCAATCCCAGGACCTGGGACCATGACCAGAGACAAAGGCAGACGCTTAGCTGACTGAGCCACCCAGGTGCCCCAATATTCTGACTTTTAAAAAAAACCTTGAATTTTCATTGAAAATGTGATTAGCCAACCTTGGCTTCCGGACATGAAATCGAGCAGTTGAAGAAAGCAGAAGACATGGATGTCAGGGAAGGTCCGTAGAACCTCATGTGGGTATTTGAGGGTCAGAACCTGAAGAAATAAATGTAACATTCCTATTAATGGTCCATTGACTTGTTTGTTCCCACATTTGTAATTGAAGCAAAAAGTCGATGGAGAACAGAGGCCCTTAGGTTCAGATCCTGCTGTCCATGCTCCATAAATCCAGATAGCCTCTCTGAGCCTCAGTCCTCTAATCTTTAAAATGGGCAATAATGACACCAACTTCACCAGGTTCTTGGAGAGAAGAAACGAGACCATGCATACAATCTGCGTCTTTTGCCTGGCACATCACAAGTGCTCAATAAATGCTCACTGTTGATGTGCGGTTATTCTCTCTTTCAGCAAGTGTTTGCTTAGCCTCACTTGTACTCGATTGGGTTAGTGGAAATGTCTTGGATGACGCAGGAAGGGGATAAGACAAAGTCCTGAGGCCAAAGGTTTTAGCTACAAAAGTCCCTTCCCTTGAAGTGTGTTGATGAGTAAGAGTGGTTGAGCGAGAGGACTTCATAACTGATCCAAGCATAGAGATGGATCAGGACAAAGAGAGTGGACACATGGTCCACCAAGAAAACAGACTGAGAAGCACCCAGAAGTGAAGCCTTCTTTTTTTTCTTTTAAGATCTTATTTACTTATTTGAGAGAGAGAGAGCCCACACACACAAGGAGGGGGAGGGGCAGAGGTAGCGGGAGAAGGTGACTCTCCGCTGAGCAAGGATCCCAGGACCCTGGGATCATAACCTGAGACATAACCCATGACAGCTGCTTAACCACCTGACCATCCAGGCACCCAGACGTGAGGCCTTCTTGACAGGGGCTGTGGGCTGTGCTCCTTTTAGCTGCCTAGGATGAGCAAAATAAAAAAAAGGGGAAAAATTAGAGCTCCTCCATTACTTAGGGTCAAAATAAGCATGGGATGAGCACTGGGTGTTATTCTATATGTTGACAAATTGAACACCAATAAAAAATAAATTTATATAAAAAAAACATCTGTAGGGTGTATGGTAGAGCCTGCAAATCTTTTTTTTTTTAAAATAAATTTATTTTTTATTGGTGTTCAATTTACCAACATACAGAATAACAGCCAGTGCTCATCCTGTCAAGTGCCCCCCCCAGTGCCTGTCACCCAGTCACCCCCACCCCCGCCCTCCTCCCCTTCCACCACCCCTAGTTCTTTTCCCAGAGTTAGGAGTCTTTATGTTCTGTCTCCCTTTCTGATATTTCCCACACATTTCTTCTCCCTTCCCTTATATTTCCTTTCACTATTATTTATATTCCCCAAATGAATGAGAACATACACTGTTTGTCCTTCTCCGATTGACTCACTTCACTCAGCATAATACCCTCCAGTTCCATCCACGTTGAAGCAAATGGTGGGTATTTGTCGTTTCTAATGGCTGAGGAATATTCCATTGTATACATAAACCACATCTTCTTTATCCACTCATCTTTCGATGGACACCGAGAACCTGCAACTCTTGATTTTGGGGTTGTAAATTCAAGCCCCACATTGGTAGAGATTACTTAAAACAAAACAAAACAAAACAAAAAAACAAAACCCAAAACCAAAATAGAGATCTCTGTCATAGAAAGCAATGTTTAGACCTTGTCTCTGGAAAATCAGCTAAAGCTGAGTTGAATGAGTTGGAAAGAATTCAGGCCATAAGATAAGGTGCCTGAATTCAGAGATTACCTGCTACGAATAGATCATCTAAATATTACATCAGAGCTCAAACAAAAGTTCTGTGTCTCTACATTGACACTTTGAATCAATTTTCTTATTAAAAAAAAAAAAAAAAGAAAAAGAGTAGAATGGGGACCAGGGAGACAATCACAGTCCTTTGAAACTCCAAGTAAGGCATTTGATGAAGTAGCATTTTTTAAAACCTGGGCTTTGGAACTGAAATCATCACATAAGTGGCAATAATTCCCACAGCACTGGCCACATTCTAAATTCTACATCAAAAGCTTGATGCGTCACGATTTCATTTTATTAACATTTTTTAATTAAGAAATATTTTTAAAGACTTTATTTTTTATTTTAAATTTATTTATTTATTTATTTATTTATTTTATGATAGACATAGAGAGAGAGAGAGAGGCAGAGACACAGGAGGAGGGAGAAGCAGGCTCCATGCCGTGAGCCTGACATGGGACTCGATCCCGGGACTCCAGGATCGCGCCCTGCGCCAAAGGCAGGCACCAAACTGCTGAGCCACCCAGGGATCCCCAAGACTTTATTTTTTATTTTGGCAATTTTATGTTCACAGCATCATTGGGAGGATGGTATTTTGCATATATCCCCTGTCCCACACACGCACAGCCTCCCTCAGGATCTACGACACTCACCAGAGTACATTTTCCAGAAGGATGAACCTATATTGACACATCATGATCCCCCAACATTCACAATTTACCTGAGAGTTCACTGTTGGCATTGTAGTTTTTAGGGTTTGGACAAATGTATAATGACATGTGTCCATCATTATGGTATTATCCAGTTTTCCAATGCTCTAGAAATTGTTTCATCTATTCATCCTTTCCTTACCCCTGATCCTTGTCCAGAAACATTGATATTTTTACTGTCTTCATAGGTTTGCTTTACCCAAAATGTCATATAGTTGGAGTCATACAGCATGTAGCCTTTTCCGATTGGTGTCCTTCACTTGGTGGCATGCATGTAAGATTCCTCTGTGTCTTTTCATGGCTTGCTGGCTCATTTATGTTTTAGCCCTAAGTAATTTCCGTTGTTTGGATGGATGGAGCGCAGTCTCTCTGTCCATTTACCTACAGGGCATTTTGGTTACTTCCCAGTTTTGGTAATTATGAAGAGAGCCTGCTATAAAAATCTTTGTGTAGGGTTTTTTTTTTTTTTTTTTTTTTTTTTTTTTTTTTTTTTTTTTTTTTTTAGATTTTATTTATTCATGAGAGACACACAGAAAGAGAGGCAAAGACATAGGCAGAGGGAGAAGCGGGCTCCTCTCAGGGAGCCCAATGTGGGACTCAATCCCTGACCCTGGAATCACGCCCTGAGCCAAAGACAGACATTCAATAACTGAGCCACCCAGGCGTCCTTCTTTGTGTAGGCTTTTGTATGGACTTACACATTTTCAGTTGTTTTGGCTACATATCAAAGAGCACCACTGCCATGATTTGATTTGAAGTTTTTCAGCAGCTTTGTGGTATGATCATCCTTATCCACATTTCACAGATGAGAAAGCTGAGGTTCAGAATGTCATGATTTACCTAAAGACACACAATTAAGAGTCAAAGTCAGACTAGACAAGACAGTCTTTGTTGCTGATGTGATGAACTAAGAGTCAAAAGGCGGTCTTATTCTCAGTTTTTTCCAGACACTTTGGATGCTCTTGATCTGCTACCTCAGCCTCTCTTCTGTAAAACAGTTATATGCATTTTCCTGCTTCACCATTCCTTGTCAAATGCAATCCTGGCCAGAAAAACCACTTTGGATTTCTCACATTTCCAGTTAGCACTGTGGACAAGTTGCTGTGTTTCTGGGCTTCACATGTCACATCTGTGCAATTAAAAGCTTTGGATCCTTTTCCATTTCTGGAAGTGTGTGATTTTGCATCTTCACATCTCTCTGGGTTCCTCAGCAGTGAATTGGAGACATGGACTACCAGGGGGAAGGATGGGAAGCTGCAAATGCTTCTATTTGAACTTTGGGGTTGAATAATGTTGGCAATTTTAAAGTCTCATTATCTTACTCCCTAATGTTTCCTTCTAAACAGCTGTAGTTCTTGGGAAAAGAGGGTTGGACCAACCGTGTTGGAAATAGTTCCACTGGGGAGAGTGAAGGGTATTCGGAGTTTTTAATTTAGAATCTTGGTGACCAAGTGCTGCTCACAGTTTGTCCCTGGGGCCCCCTGGTCTCAATCAAGTGTTTGGAATTGAGCCTGTTATTAAGTGGGGGCTGGGTGGTAAAGGCCAGTGGTGGGGACAATACACTGCAGTTGCCAGCATGGGTTTGGCTCTAATCTCTCTTCTCTCACACCATAGCTATGTGACACCAAGCTCTCCGTGCCTGGCTCTCCATAAAGCAAGAATGATAACACCCTCCAAAATGATGTCTTAAGGAAGAAAAGAGGGGTACCGGGGTGGTTCAGTTGGTTAAGCATCCGACTCTATTTCAGGTCAGGTCATGATCTCAGGGTCCTGAGATGGAACCCTGTGTCTGGGTCTGCCCTCACAGTGAGTCTGCTTGTCCCTCTCCTTCCCCATCTGTCCTTCTTGCACCCCGCCAAATAAATAAATAGTTTAAAAAGAAAGAAAAGAGAGGTTCAGCCTGAAGTCTGGTGCTTAGTTAGCCGTCATCCAATTCAGACTCTGCAGAGGATGGTCTGGCAAGGGACTGGAAGCTGCTCGGGTTGCTTTTTCTAGTACAGTTGTGATGTCTCACTGAGCTTGAAACTTCTTGGGTGTGAGTTGCACCTTAGTGTTTTCATTCTCCTGCAGTGAAGTGTAGGCTGGGCAGTGGAAAGGGGAGCCCAGGCACTGCCTTACATATGTCCTATCCTTATAACAATGCTCTAATGTTATTGGTCCTCTCTCCATTTATAAAGGAAGATATTGAGGTGCAGAGAGGTAAAATTTGGCAAAGACCACTGAGCTAATGAGTGGAGGAACTGGGATTCAGACTTATATCTGTGACCTTTTTCTGATACTGGGAATCCTCATGAGAGTTACTGAGGCTCGATCTCCCCACCCAAGTTCTACCTGCCAGTGGCTACCAACAAATGGCAAGAATCTGTTTCACTGAACTTCTCTGGGCCATTCAAAAACGGTTGGAAGATTCAGGAAGAATGGGATTAATGACAGCACTCCATTAATGAAAGACTGCAGAAATGGCAGGAATTCATACCTTCCCACAACATGCCTCTGCAGCCCTTCCATCAGGAGGTGATGCCTGTTTCTTCTCCCATGAGTCTGGGCTGGTTTGGTGACCTGCTTTGGCCATTAAAATGAGGCAGAGTTAATGGCATCTCCTTTCCAAGACTAGGTCTCAAAAAGCTTTGTGTACTTTTTTTTACTCTTTCTTAGAAACCTGCCCAGCTGCCATGAAGACAAACAGGCTGAAATGCTGGAGCATGAGATATGAGGTGGAGTAGAGTCAATGTGCCCCAGCCCAGAGCTAGCCATATCCTAGAGGCAGAACTACAGTTGATAATGGATGCATGCAAGAGTCCAGCCCAGACTAGAACCACCTAGCAAAATCAAGCCCATACCTCCTACTCCACATGGTTATGAGCTAAATGTATGGCACTCCATTTGCGGGGAAGAATTTAAAGTTTGTAAAAGAGTTGGAAAGACAGTATGTCCACTACCCAGTTTCAATTTTCTTCAATGTCATCATCTTATATGATTGTGGTGCAAGTTTCTTTGTCAAAACTAATAAACCAACATTGGTATATTACTCTGAGCTAACCTGAAGGTATTATTTGGAATAATGTCCTTTTTCTATTCCAGGATCCAGTCCAAGATGCCACAGTGCATTTAGCAATTGTCTTTCCTTAGTGTCCTCTGATCTGTGAGGGCTTCTCAGTCTTCCTTGTTTTCATGACTTTGACAGCTTTAGGATCACTGGCTAGGTATTTTGTAGCATGTCCTTTAACTTGGGTTTGTCTGACTTTTTTCATGATTAGACTGAATTTTTCACATCTGGGACAAAAATACCGCAGATGTGAAGTGAAGTGTCCTTCTTATCACATCATATCAGGGGGTATGGGAGATCCACTTGACATCATTTGGTGATGTTAACTTCGACACTTGGTTAGAACAGTGTTTTCCAGTTTTCTCCATTGTAAAATTACTTTTTGTGTGTTTTTTAAAGACACTGCATTTTGGAGTGGTTTGCCCAGTAGATAGCTGTTATATACTACTTCCTCATTGCATTCACGCCTCCCTGAATTTGGCTTTTCCAAGTAATTTCCTGGACTGTTTTCCAGTTTTAGTCTTGTGGTCAACAATCTATTGTAATGTTGCACTGGACATTGATCTGCCTAAGGAAAGTTCTAATTTCACCTTTGAAATTCTATGACTCTTTCTAGTTTCTGGTCAAATGCTGTTGCCTTTGATTTTTATTTTTTTTTTATTTTTAATTTATGATAGTCACACAGAGAGAGAGAAGCAGAGACATAGGCAGAGGAAGAAGCAGGCTCCATGCACCGGGAGCCCGACGTGGGATTCGATCCCGGGTCTCCAGGATCGTGCCCTGGGCCAAAGGCAGGCGCCAAACCGCTGCGCCACCCAGGGATCCCTGCTGCTGCCTTTGAAAACCTTCTCTGGCTCACTCTGTAAACACTTATCGTATTAATTCACTCATTTGTTCATTTTATGGAGCACTGTCTGCATACCAGAGTGTCTTTCAGGCTTTGGGCCTACAAACCAGACACCTCTCTGGAAACTCGCCAGGAGGGAGATACACAATTAACCCAGCAGTCAAATAATTTAAAGAGAAGTATATAACTTTGGTTTTTCTCTGATATCCATGTTCTCATGTTGGAGGTATTAAATTGTAATCTTCCTATGCATCTTAATCAGTCAAGAACCAATTTAGTAAATATTTAGTGTACACATACCATGAACCAGGAATTGTGATAGACATCTACAATGGAATCTCTCACATTGCTACTGGAGTCACAGAATGCAGATGTTGTCTCATCCAGTTCATTACATTGTTTTTATTTTATTTAACTTTTAAAAAAATCATTTTTTAAAAGTTTTCATAAACTCTATGTCACACATGGGAGCTCAAATTCATGACCCTTAAATCAAGTCCCATGCTCCACTGATTGAGCTGGCCGGGCAATCTTAATTCATTCTATCATTAAACTATGAAATGAGGGCAACAGAAGGATGGCTTACTGGGGAGGACTGGGGTTCCTGTCCAGCCAGGTCCATGAAGTTCTGGCATGTGGTTCTTTCCATTGTGTCCCATTGCTCTCTTGGCTATTGAAAAGGAATGACTGGCAGATCCCAGAGGTGAAAGTAAATTCACTATTTCAGAGTTGGGGACAGGAGATTGAAATGTCATTTAACTAGAAACTGATCTTCCTCCAGGGTCAGGATATGAGACCAATTCATCTCTCCAGAATTGAGACTACCCTAGAATTAAAGCAGTCCTCATCAAACTTTCCTCTTTGACTGAAGATCAGTCATCTTATCCATGTGTTTGTTGTCTGCCTCCCCTATTAGAATATAAACTTCAAAATGGCAGAGACTCATTTGTCCTTTTTACTTCTTTATTAAACACATAAACCAGAGCCTAATATTTGGTAGGCATTTAACAAATATCTATGGAACAACTGAGTGAATACTGGTTCATGAAGGACCATGAGACCAAGGTCAGTGATTTTTTTCATAAGAAAACTTGACTGTGTTCTTCTCTTGTCCAAAATCCTATCTTTCTATGATTCCTCATGGCCTATAAAACAAGCCCAATACTTCAAGATTTATTGGCTGGAGCTCTTTCACTTGTAAACAATAGAAACTGACATTGGAGAAGCCTAATCAAACAAAACAATATACAACGTATTTATTGCTTACCCAACTACATATTTTTTTAAAGGTGCAATTGGATCAAATAGTTTTTGGTTGACTCATCAAAACTGGTATCTCCTCTTATTATTGTTGTTTTAAAGATTTATTTATTTATTTGATAAAGAAAGAGAAAGCACCAGTGGGAGCAGGAGTGGAGGGAGGCAGAGGGAGAGGAAGAGAGAGAGTCTCAAGCAGACTCACCACTGAGTGTGGAGCCCAGTGTGGGGTTTGATCTCACAACTAAGATCACAGCCTGAGGCAAAAATCAAGAGTCAGACACTTAACTGACTGAGCCACCCAGGTGTCTTGACATCTCCTCTTAGATCAACTTTTTTTTGCTGTTGGCTTCATTCTTGGGCAGACTCTCCCCATGTGGCAGTTTTTGGTTACATGAACCAAACATCCCCTTCTTTTCCTTAAGCCAGTTTGAGCTGGGTTACTGTCACTTTCAAAAAAGAAAAGATGCTGACTCATACTTTTTTACTTCTTTGGAGCATGGCATAGTGTAGATACATAGGATGAACAAAGAAAGAAAGCCTGAGGATGAAGAATTTGAGTCTCCTTGTACCTTGGGTCCCTCTCACTGATGGCTTCCCAGGGAGCTCCGGTTCAGTTCAGACTTTCTAATGAGAGCTCGCTGAACAGTGTAAGGTCACCTGAAAGTTCTTCCTGTGGGAATCAAGATTCTGTGGGAATCAAATGTCTCTTACATTAAGCCACTTAGATTTCAGGGTTATTATTAGGGAATGTTATTAGTTACTTACATGTTAAACAATCAGTTTGTTTTAAAGCTGCTGACTTTAGAACACCCCTTTGGTCTGAGAATAACAAGTCATAATGGGGTTGAAAAGGTAGGTGACATCAACTCTTCTCAAAAGGAGAGGCGGTGGGGCCCACTGCCTTTCGTTGACCATATGCAATAAGGGCTGTGATGTGATCTCTAGATCTCTCAGAATAGCTAGAGCTTCTAGAGATCACCATCATCGCTCAGCTTGTAGATGCTCTACTTTGTTGTACAAAGTACTTTGCCATTATGATTTCAATAGACTTGTCAGAGAATTCAATTGTGTTCATTTTTTACAGAAATACACAACATTCACGTATGGTGCAAAGGAAAGGTGCGATGTGTTGCGGAAATCATTAGTGCTCATGATGTCCAGGGGCTTCCATTGTGTCCCAGCCTCCCTTCTTCCCTTGCAGGAAGGTTGGGGCCAGTGATTGAGTCTGGCCAATGGACTGTGAGAGACAGTGATATGTGTGCATAGGAGCATTATGCTTCCTCCTTTCTTTCTCTTCCTTGTGGGGGTGATCATGAACTCTTTATCAAGTTAGTGAAATCACAGGATGGAAGAAGCTTGGATCCTGGAGTCATCAAAGCAGGCTACAAAGACTTGCTTGGTATGCAGTGGTCGTTGAGAAAGAATCAAATGTTTCTTATGTTAAGTTGCTGAGATGTCAGGGTTTATTTATTACTGTAGCACAACTTAGCCTTTTATAACTAATAAAGACTGCATTTCTCCTTTAGTAGACTTGTAGGATGGTTGCTGCCTGAGATACATTGAAACAAGACCATCTTGTCATATATATTGACCCATTTTCTAATTCCTGATGTTTAGGGTTTGCCTTGAAATTACTTTGAAGCAACAGGCTTGACTTGAAACCCAGCTCTGCTACTGATTTACTGGTGACCCTGGGCAAGTTGCCTTACCTCTCTGAACCTCATATACTTCAGTAATAAAAAACTGAAAATGATTGGGCTTTTGGGAGGCCCATCACTTACTGCCTATATAACTTGCAGCAGGCTACTCCTCTTTCCCAGCTTCAATGTCCTCTCTGTAGGAAGGAGATAATAGTGTTCCAGGTCTGCCAAAGTTGTCCTAATGAGTGCAGTGGAAAATATAAGAGCCCAGCAAAAGCACTTCTTGTATTTTAATTTCTTATCCATTGACATCCCTTAGTTTTTCCTATCACTCTGCTTTATTCATTTATTTCTTTTCTCCTGCTTTCTCAATCCTTACTCAGATATAGAATATTGCTTCCTTTTTGAAGAGAACTTGGACTCCTTTGTGGTCAATCTGGTGTTGCTGAGAAAGGATCAACTTTCTGAAATAATGTGGAGCAGATTTGTGTGTGTATATGTATGTTTTCACATTATTTACACCCCAGTCTGGAAAGGAAATGGCGGCTGGAAGCAGAGGGCAAAGTTGAGTCCACACCTGAAGAACATACTTAAATACACTGATAAAGCCTGGAGGACCTAATCATTTGTCTTGAAGAAAACTGAAACAGTCACACTGATAAACAGACCAATTGAGAACAATTAAAATCTCCGTCACTTATCAAAAGCCAAACAAGGACAACTTCAGTGGGTTTGAAGGTGAAAAGTCACTTAAGCAGAAACTCAGAGGGCAGGATCCCTTGAGAACAGGGCATTTATATCAAGGTCTTACCACACCCCTCCTCCAATGCAGAAGTGGGCCAGGTACAGAAGAAAGAGTTTTGGGTGGGGGTCCTCCATGTGCAGGGGTAGTGGGGAGACAAGAATGACACAAAATGACCCCATATGGTGATAAATTGAGTTTATGTGCAGATTCTTTCTTTTCTTAACTTTTTCATTACTTCTGCTTGAACTTTGTGGTTTTCCTTGGAGAGATTGGCGCCCAGAAAGAAGGGTAGAAAGAACCAACTGACTGTTCTCAAAACAAAACAAAACTCAACAAAGCCTCTTTCTTCCTCAAGGACTATTCCCATGGAAAGTAAAAAGTGAGCCCACTTGGAATTACCTGACAGCAGAAACAATGCCACTTTTATTAAAGGGAGTTACTTTTTCATTCACTCAATTTAAATATGGCTCCAGAGAAGTGCCCAAATCTTCAAAAGGGATATGGTCCTCAGACTAGGGACCACGGCCGAGAAATTTAAGGCTGAAAGAAATATTTTTTTTTTGAGCGAACCAAAAATAGTGGTTTAGAAGGGAGCCACTCTTCTCAAATTATGTTCCTAGAAGATATATTGTTCGGATACCACTGGTGAGAAATGAGACCTTGTCCAACAGCCTTTTCTCCAGTGTTCTGGAACGGTGTAGTTGCTTTGGTTCTCAGAATATTTTAAACCAGTCCAGCAATTTTTTAAAGAACATTCAGCTTTGTTTTGGGGTTCTGTGTAGTGTGTATTTAATAAAACACATTTGTGTTGAAATGGGCACATTTGCCAGCTTTCCCTGTGAAAAGTGTGTATGTCACCTTTGGACTCATGATGAGTAAGGAAATCACATCTTGGCATCATGGAAAAGAATTCTGTCCCTCTGAGTAAGGAGAGCAAGGGCTTTGTTTTTCTCTATTTCAAGGCATGAGGAATCTGTTATCACTTATTGCTGGTCTCATTATCATTCCATATCTCAAGAGTCCCCAGAACATGATTACCCAAGAGTGGCACTCCAGGCTTATCCCACAGAGTTTCCGGAAAATACAAGGGTTGCACAGGGTTAACAAAGCTACAGGTGGGCTTGTCCCCTTCATGAGAATTCATATCATCTCTGGTTTTCACTCAGACAGGTCCCTTTGGTAAGAAAGTGGTGTGATAAGTCTTGATGTGGAGTAAATGTATGTAGTAAATAGTATTCTTTTTTTTTTTTTTAAATAAAGGAAATAACTAGGATTTGAAGAAACCCAGCTCACTGCTGAAAAGATTCAAATAGACAATAAGTTCTTTGGGGACAATAACTAGGTCTTGTTCACCATTTCATCTTCTGTACCAAGCACAGCAGCGTTCAGTTAATGACCATTGAAGAAAAGGAGGTCAGATACCATCTATCCTAAACGCCGTGTTAGACAGATCCACTCAACATAAAGAGGGATGCAGACTGTGGGATAGTTTTTCCTTCTCTGTTGCCTCAAGATGAACACAAAGGATATTTTTATTTTGAAAGAATTTTATCAATCATCCCCACGGGGAAATGGGCAGGAGAAATAACCAACATGGGTGTTGACACATTTTTGAGACATTCAGCAGACATGATCGCTCACTATGTGTTCGGATTCCTTCATGCAGAGAAGTTAGTCCCACCTGGCTCCTCGCACCTCAGAGGCCAACCAATCTGGTTCCTGTGGAAATGTGATTTGCGTTTCTCAAGAGCTCCAGACTGACACCCATCTGTTGGTCTCCTGCCCTGTACGTTGCCTCCCATAGTACAGTAGCATTCATCTGTAAGCATCTCATGGATGCAGAAAATGTGTGCTCCTGGGATATACACCGAGGAAAATGTGTGGCAGTGATGGCATGTGAGAGACAGTTTTTAGCCCTCTATACACTCAGAAACTAACAGGGGAGAAGGACACAAGTAGAAACTATTATAACAAAATGCAAAGTGCTAGGAAGGGGGCTTAGAACCAGGGTGCAGGGTGTCTGTGACCAATTGGGGCCTTGACGATTCTTTCTGGTCATGATGCTTTTGTCAAGAGTGGAGGGGCATCACAAAAATGCCAATGAAAGGATATGGAAAATGTTACTCAATGTGGGGACACGGTGTGTCCCCTAAGGAATGCCCTTGGAACAAGTGTTCATTTGTTCCAGCGATAAGTCTGCTTTTTCCTGAGAAGTGGTTCATTGTCACCTTGACTGGGATGGGATCAGGGGCCCCTTTCCATATCAGTGGCTGCTAAGTTTGGAACCAAAGTTGGACTCACCATAGTGCCTGTCAGTAACTCAATGTACACAGAGTATACAGATTCTGGAGTCTTTTTTTTTTTAAGATTTTATTTATTTATTCATGAGAGACACAGAGAGAGGCAGAGACACAGGCAGAGGGAGAAGCAGGCTCCATGCAAGGAGCCTGATGTGGGGCTCGATCCTGGGATTCCAGGATCATGCCCTGAGCTGAAGGCAGCTGCTCAACCGCTGAGCCACCCAGGCGTCCCTAGATCCTGGAGTCTTGAAATTTCCTATCCCTTTTAAAATTTCCATCTTTCTTCCTTAATGCCAATTAATTTATGTCATTTTTTGCTCTAATTTTTAAATTTCTATGGATCCTTCTGGTATAAGGCAGAAAAAAAAGATTGATGTGATGATTATAATAAACTGCCCCCAATCTGAGGAGGGAACCCTGAGCTGATAGGTGACAGAGGATGGTGGAGGAGAGGGTTTCAAGCAAGATGAACCATACATGAGAAAGCAGAAAGTTGTAAGATGGACATGGGTTCTTGCTCCATATCAGTGGTATGAAGGGGGTTTATATAACAACACATTGCTTCCCTCTTCATATGGTCTTTTTGTTCTACCCAAGTGCATTCTGGATATTTCTAACATATTATGTTAGGGTGAGGAAGAAAGACCTGTGGGAGGTAATCATATAGGAGCTGTATTTGGCCTGCCACCCCTTCCTGTTAAGTCTTCTCCAGGGGCCTATTAATCCTCCTGGCCCTAAAAGAAAGCGTGGGGGCAGCCTCAGGATTGTTCTGGTCCTTCTTCATTTTATGAGCAGGTCTCAATGGAGGAATTAAAATGTCTTACCCAATATCACTCTAAATTGATTACGGTTGAGGTTTTTGTCTTCCTCTGGCACAGGAGGGAAGCCTGCAGGTGGGAAGCAGTAGAGTTGGCTCCTTCTGTCCTTTGTTGGTTCTTCCTATCCCATCTTGCCCCCCATCTCCAGGCTTCTGAGCCTCTAGTGCATATTCAGGGAAGGGGGAAGAGAGGTGACACTGGCCTGGACACTGCACGGCCATATGAGCCCAACTTCCCCCTCTACCTCTTGCTTCAGCAGAGTTCAGGCAGGAGCAACTCCTTATTCTTTGCTTTTTGCCCCAGAGCTTCCTTGCTGTCATTCTGCAGGGTGCCAGAGTAACCCCTTAGCCTTTCTAGTGAATGCCTAGGGGAGGATAACCCTTTGGGTAACAGTTGACCATTGGAGGGTGGAAATTGGAGGCCGAATGCTCCTTTTTCCCATGTCTTAGAAGGTTGATCCTGGGGAGCATGCTACAAAGCTCCTAGAAGGTCCCCAATGAGATGGAACCTTGGTCACCCACAGAAAAACAAGCTCAGTAGTGCATCAGGGGCTAGCTTTCCCCCCTGCCCTCCTGGACAATTCCTGGATGAGCTGTCCTCTTCCCCTAAGGCAGTGGCCATTCCCCAAAACAGACTGCTTTCATTGCTTAAGCTATGCTTTTTGGAGGAAGGCAGGCTAAAATAGAAATCTAGCAATTAGATACCTTTTCAGGTTTCTCAGAGGTTTAAAGCTGACCCTTTTGCTGGTGCTTTCTGGGTTCTTCAGGGAGCCCTGTCACTGGGAATGTCTCATCCACACTTTATTTCCATGGTGACTATCTTCTTCCTTTGCCTCTGGACAGGGCAACTGCATCTTCATTTCCATGGATGATTATCTTCTTCCCTTGCCTGTAGCCAGGACTGGCTGCATAGGACCTAGTACAAAATAAAAGCATGGGACGCCTTGTGCAACAACTAGTAAGAATTTCAAGATGACTGTAGCAGAGCATTAAACCCAAGTGTAGTACCCTTCAGGGAGCAAGGCCCTGCCTGACTGCATGAAGCTGACCCTGCCTCAGGCCTGTTATATTTGCCATGCTTCCAATCTGAGATGACTCCACAGCAGGTTCTTTCACAGAGAGGCCACATCTGGTCCATGGGAAACCCACATCCTTTGCCCCACAATTGCTGACTCTGCTGGTTCAGTAAGCCTTTTCCCCTTTAGATTTCTCAGCATAAGTCACATGCAGTGTGCTGAATAAATGATACTACCAGCCTTCAAGATGGCTCTTGATGATCTGAGCCTCTAGATTTTGATGCTCTCCCATACAGAATTAGGATTGACCCTTGTGACCAATAGAATACCCCAGAAGTGACAGTTTGTGACTTCTGACAGTAGGTCATAAAGGACTTTATAGCTTTGGCTTTGGTCCTTTGATTTCCTCTCTCTGGGACTCAAGGAGCCCTTTGGAGATGACATCATAGAAAAGAATTGCTTGGAAGCCAACATCAGCTTGTCAGCCATGTGAGGGAGTCAACTTTCAGGGGACCCTCCGGCTCCAGTCCAAACCTCAGATGATGCAGCCCTGGATGACATTTGACTACAGGGTCTGAGAGCCCAGGTCAGGCTGGCCTACCAGGCTCTCCAGAATTCCTCATGCACAGAACCATGAGAAGTCACCAATCATTGTTGCTATTTTGAGCCACTAAACTTTGGGGTGGCAGGAAGTGCAGCAAAGGGTAACTCCTGCAGTAAAGCAAACTTCCCGTTTGGTGTGGGAATAGCTCTCTCTGGAGAGAGATTGTGGGATTATTTTACATCTGGATCAGTAGGGTGACCTGGAGGTACCAACTCCTTACAGAACAGAAAAGCTCTAGTTTCTGGTGACACTTATCATTTTTATATACTCAATTTCATATGAGAGATTTATTATTATTTTTTAAAGACTTTATTTATTTATTCCTGAAAAACACAGAGAGAGAGGCAGGGACATAGGCAGAGGTAGAAGCAGACTCCCTGAGGGGAGCCCGATGTGGGACTTGATCCCAGGACTCCGGGATCATGCCCTGAGCTGAAGGCAGACACTCAACCACTGAGCCACCCAGGCATCCGGAGATTTAAACAATTTATGTGCAGATCTTTGCCACTTATTCTGATTTTTTTTTTTGCATCTTGTTCAAAGACCTCATTCTAGAATATGCCTCAATCCCTGCCCGCCCCCTTTTTAAACCTCCAACTATATTTTCTGTACTCAACTTGAAAATCAATGAGACCAATGTCTTGGTTAGAATATTCTCCTCCTTCCTATCTTCAAGGATACCATCTCCGTGAGTTGGTTTTGGGAAAAGTTCTGCATTACAGAACTCAATTGATTTCGTGTAATGCTATCCCTACCACAGTCAGATTGGGTAGCCATGGCCTTGGAAAACCGGAGTTGAAAACAGTAGGAATATTCATTATACAACAGAAGTCTGGAAAGCTGCCCATGTTCTGGGAAAAACCTCTTAGCCAAAGAACTCAAACTTGTGTTCAGATTTGCATGAGTAAAATTCCAAAAGAGCCTCTTCTCGGAGAGAGAAAGAGAGAGCGCGAGAGAGTCACTTCTGCAATTCTGACCTCATCCTGCTAATAAGGAATTTGATACTAAGGACCAGATAATTTTAAAAAATTTTTTTATTGGAGTTCGATTTGCCAACATACAGTATAACAGCCAGTGCTCATCCCATCAAGTGCCCCCCTCAGTGCCCATCACCCAGTCACCCCATTCCCCTGTCCACCTCCCCTTCCACTACCCCTTGTTCATTTCCCAGAGTTAGGAGTCTCTCATGTTCTACGACCAGATAATTTATTTAGCATCTAATCACAAACTTATTTCCACACAATGAGGACCCGAGATGGGGTGTCAGGGAACCAAAGTAGCAGTTATCATACTTCTAACAATCTGTGTGACCCAGAGCAACACACATGACCTCTCATGCCGCAGCCTTTTTCTCTCTGTGAATCTGAAAATATCTGTTGACCAGAGATAAAATATCATAGGGCTTTGAAGTGCTGTAAATGCTTTACCTCTCTGAGGTTTCATTATTATTTTGTCTCATATTTAGAACCGTTTTCTGGAAGAGGGCAGAAAAATGGCTTAGATGACATTATAAAAACATTAAAAGTCAAATAAGAAACAAGCCAGTGCATGATGACTGTTAAGCAAGTTTCTGTTAATTGAATCATATTTCCCCCTCGATTTGCATAAAGAATGATGATTGGTTTCCATGGGGGCAGGGGGCTTGCAACAAAGCAGAATCACACCGAGAAGTGTCGAAAATCCCTCAGCAGTTGTTTTAAGATACGAAATAGAGGTCAGGAGTACGAATGTCTCATGACAGTAAACATGCTGGATTCTTTGAAGAGAGGTCCATGCGTGGCGAGCTGCACATTTAGGTTGGGTGCCCTTAGGTAACTAGGAGATCCTCCCAACTCTGTCGGTAGCGGGATCCTGCTGGTTAGCGCTTTCTCCAGGGGGAGGGAGGTGAATAGATGTGAATGAGTGGAGTTTTGGTTAGTAGAACACAAGCTCTGTAGATTCCAGGGAGAGCATTGCCCTGAAAGGAATGAGGGATTGTATATAGGATTGTTGGAATGGCTGGGGGACAGACCATCAGGGACACCACCACGGCCAGTCTCAGCCTGAAGCACCCAAACGGGTTCTCATGAACTCCGCTGCTCAAGAATGTCTGGGAAGCTCCCACCCAAGTTCTCAGATCATGGCAGGAAAGTGGTAGTTCTCAGGAACTCTCTGGGAAGCTGCTGTGAATGTCCCAGGCCTGGCTGCTAATGCTTCCAAAGCAAAGGACCCCCCTCCTCTCCGGGGCCCCTCAGATCTAGCCTGGCCCTCTCATTGGCCAGCTGCCCCTGGGAACCACTCAGGAAAGGGGATTTGGGGGAAAGGAGTCCTACTTCTTTTGTGCAATGTGCAGCAGAACTTAGAAGGAAGGGGGGATGATGTGGTTTCCAAAGAGACCATCTGGTACAAGAGGGAAGCCAATTAACCATAGGATACTCCCCAGTGTGTGCAGTTCCCTACTCTCACCATCTCCGCGAACCCAGCAGCAACTCCAGGAAGGAAGGAGCTAATATTCATCCTCTACCCTCCTCACCCTTATTTAAAAATAAGGGATAAAACATTAAGTTCAGAGACCTAGGATCAAACAACAGATATTGAGCCATCAGGATTCAAATGTGGGTCTATAAAAGGACAAAATCTCAAGTTCCTTTGGCATTTCATACCTCTAAATGAGTGGTTCAGACTTTAGCTGCATCAGAAGTACCTAGAGGAATCACCCCACCCCCAGAGTTTCTGAGTCAGCAGGTCTGGGGTGGGACCTGAGATTTATATTTCTAGCAAGTTCCCAGGTGATGCTGATGCTGCTGGTTTAGGGAACCACACTTTGGGAACTCTAGAGCAGGAAAGTGATCCTTTATCTTATCTCAGTCTGCTGGTGCTCAGAGTTAGGCAGATCCTATAAAATACTAACTTTGCTTTAATTCTTTTTACTGAGCTTGCATATGGTCCCCATCGAGTAGCATAGAAATCCACTCTTGGCTATGCATGTGTGAGTTAGGGTGCCGTGTGTAGTTTAGCCCCTTAGCCTTATCAGGTAATCACACAGCTGAATGAAAATGGGTGGGCTCATATTTCCGAGTGCCGCCTTATTTGGAAACCAAGAAGGGTACCTGGTACTCTGCATATTTTCCTGATTGAACCAGAATACCAAATTAAACTTCTGAGTTGATGATTTATTTATTATTTCATTGTGAGTTTTTTTTTTTTAAATCAGCATTTGATAAGTAAATGGCCCAAATCGTACTTTGGCATTCATGGAAGTAACATTAGTCTTGATGAATTATTTGCTTATTCAGTGAATATGTAATTTAATTCTATAGAAATTCCATGGCAATTTAGCACACACTAATGAGTGGATACTGTCTCACAGCTTAACAAACCTGTCATCCTTTTAAAGTAGGGGAAACATTTAAGGAATTAACAATCAACTGGGAAGAAGTCTGTTCAGAAATTTGATGGGCTCAACCAAACTTTTATGAACCTTCTGAAGCACAGATTGACAGGATTTCAAACACCCAGGTCAATACCTAGGGGTAGCTGCTATCTTTCTTTGAAAAGGGTTAGAAAGACCCAAGTGAGCACGCACGCAATGTCTCCAGCTAAGTAGAGGGTTCCAGCTGTTGCTTGACTTCTGGTGATTTACATCTGTCAAATGGAGGGTTTGAATTCTTATCTTATGGGATCATAGTAAAAATTAAATGAAATAATGAATGGATGTAAAAGTTTTGAAATAGGGCTGATTAGCAATAAATTATCGTGATTTTATAATATTATAATGTTACTATTTACCTTAGCAATAATTTCCCTTCCTTTTTATCCCTCCCTCTCTTTCTGTGACCCTTCCTTCCTTCCTTCCTTCCTTCCTTCCTTCCTTCCTTCCTTCCTTCCTTCCTCTCTTCATTTATTAAATGAACACATTTTTCTTTCTCTTCCTCCTCCTTCTTTTTTGCATCTACTGATTTATTATAAAGAATACAACTTGGGAACAGCCACATGAAAGAGATGCATAGGGTAAGGTACGGACTGGTGGTGTGGAGCTTCCACGTCCCCTCCAGGCATGCCATCCTTCCAGTAACTGCACGTGTTCACCAACTTGGACGTTTCTCAATGAACATTTCTTTCAGGAGTCTGAGAAGACCCATTTTCGATGGCAGAAGATTCCACCATTCTGAATCACTCCGCCCTTCCCACCCATGTTTCCCTTCTCCCATCTTCTACGCACAATGATTTTCCTTCTGTGTCAAATTTCTCTTCAACCTTCAAGATGTAACTTGAGCATCACCTCCTCTGTGAAGCCCACCGTGATCACTTCTACCTATGGCAGAGTGCAGGGCTGTCGCCTGCACACCCTGCCATCTTGGCACCTACTAGCCTTGTGCTGAAATTGTCTGTATTCATGTCTGTGTTTCCAAATTTTCCAGGAGAGAAAATGACTGTGATTTTTGTACTGGTGATTTTAGTGCCTGATTCTTGCCTCTCGTTAGGAGGTGGCGAATAAGTGTTTTTAATGCTGCCCTTGGTGCACATACCAGCTACCAACCTTATGATTGGAGGAATTAAGGTTGGGACTAGGGTGAGCAAGCAATGTACATAGGGTGCAAAATCTCCCACAGCCAGTCTCAGCCTAAAGCAGGCGCTACCTCCCAGGGCACTTCTATTGGACACTTGGAGTTATTGAAAATATTCATCTAAGTTCATTGTGCAAGATAGATTTATTGACTTCTTTTAAACTCTTGGACTTCAATTTTGTTTTATTTTATTTTTAAAATATTTAATTTATTTATTCATGAGAGACACAGACAGAGAGGCAGAGACATAGGCAGAGGGAGAAGGAGGCTCCTTATGGAGAGCCTAATGTGGGGCTCAATCCCAGGACTCCAGGATCATGACCTGAGCCAAAAGCAGATGCTCAACCACTGAGCCACCCAGGTGCCCCTTGGAATTCAATTTTAATTCTTTCCTTCACATATTTCCAGGGGCTAGCACTGGTATTATTAGCATCTTGACATATCTGTGCTAACACTGCAGTTTGCTGAGTGCCTGTTATGTGCCAAACTCTGCTAGCTCCTGGGATACAGTGGTGGACACCGTGGATAACCTTCACCTTCAGCCTCATTGTAACTCTTATGGAACTCTTGTAGGGATGAGGACGGGGTGGGGGTACACATATATTATTGTAATTAAATGGCTGTAACACGAGGCTATTGGGAGTTAAGTTCTGTGAGACAGGGGAAGACAGGTGCTATGGGGACTTGGAGATGAAGGACTAGGCCTGGGGAGGATCGAGTAGCTGGGAGGATGGCAGACCCCGGGAAGGAAATGACAGTTGATTATTCACACTAAAGTTGTCGATATTTTGGTGTACTTCACTCCAATTCCCGGTTGCTGGGGTGGTTGGCTGCTAAGGTCAATAGTTGCACCTTTTCTGGAGAATTGCCTTCTGCCAGTAAGAGCCATGCTCTCTGAGATGCTTGGGAGGTTAGGCTCCCTCCTTGCAGGTGGCTACCCCCCGCTTCCCCATGGAGGTTAGGCTCCCTCCCTGCAGGTGGCTACCTCTGGGTGCCTCAGGGCCAGTGGCGGATCTGTGCCTTGTCTCAAGGTGAGGCAGGTCTGAGGTGCCATCCACCATCTAGGGCTCCCCGTGGGATCGGGTGGAGACTGGGTTTCAGCTGACGTCATCGCCTTGCTTTTCTTCTGCCTTTTCCTCTTCCCTTCTCCCTGCAGGTTGGTCAAGAGCATTTCCCCAGGAAACCACTGACGTAGGAGCCCCCATCTTGGACTCTGCTTCCAGGGATTCAGTCTTGAGACAAAAGAACAATAGCAACAACCATAGTACCGCTACTAGGAACTTGATCTTACAAGTTTTGCATGTGATTGCTCATTTAATTCTTATAAAACCCTTGGGGCACCTGAGTGGCTCAGTTAGTTAGGCGTCTGCCTTTGGTTTAGGTCATGATCTCGGGATCTGAGATCGAGCCCTGCAGTGGGCTCCCTACTCCTTGGGGGGAGTCTGCATTTCCCTCTCCCTGAACCTCTCTCCTCAGCTCCAAGAGCTGTGTGCCCTGAGTGTGGGTGCAGGACAGGGGTGCTCCTGGGTTCCGAGTCAGTGACCTTGGGGAATAGTCAGGGTGGGAGTCAGGAAGCCTGATTTTAGGCTCGAGTCTATGCCTAGAGGCAGTGTGATGGCCTCTACCCGGCTCTCAGATTTTTCACCTGCAAAATGGGACCACAGCTGCTTTGTGGTGTTATCACGAGCGTTTTGTGAGAATGGGCATTATTTACCCTTGTGCCTGGCATTCAGCAGGTGGTGAATTCATGTGGTTCCCTCCCTACATGAGGCCAATCTGACAGGAGGTGCAGAGAGGCTGGTCCTCAGTGTCGGTGTGGCAAGAGCATTGGTGAGCGGAGGCATGAGCTTTGGTCTTGAGGCAGAAGCAACTTTCGTGATTAAGCTTCTTTTGTTCTTTGTTTTACTTTTTTCTTCTCAAAATGTCGCTGCCCAGGCCTGATTTGGGGGCTCTATCCTGATGCTCTGTGATCCTTAACATGTGGTTTCTCCTGTAGGGTCCAAGAGACCTGCCTGGGAGCCAAGAGAAGGGGCAGAGAGATGGCTCTCCTGTCTCCGTAAGGACAGTTCCTGGAAGACATCTGCTTCCACTCTTATCTCTTTGAGCAGAGCTTAGAGTATATCCATACTTTTGCCTGAGAGACTAGAAACTGGGATTTTATTATTGGGAGAAGGGGGGAAAGTAGCAGTTCCCATCTCTGTGGATAGTCTGGGGTTTCGGTGGTGGTCCCAGCCAGGAAGTCTTCATGAACACTCACTAGGTGTTGGCCTCGTGTATTCATTATCTTTATTTTCACAATCACCACGAGAGACATGCCCATTGAACAGAGGAGTTGGCTCAAGGGTGGAACTCGGATTTGATCCGAGGCAGGCAAGCCCTAGGGACCACACACATAACCACTCTGCTGTGTTGCAGGGTCCAGAGTAGAGAAACCCGGTTCAAACTCATGGATTTGCTATGTACTAACACATGGCCTTGGCGAGCTACTTTGTTTCCAGAGGTTTCAATGTTCCTATTTGTAAAATGGGACATGGGTACTTGACTGATTGTATGATCAAATGAAATACATAACAGCATGGATAGCTCTGTATCAACTGGAAAGTGCTCCAAAGAAGACTGATTTTTTTTTTTTTTAGATTTATTTATTTAGGGGCAACTGAGTGGCTCAGTCGGTTAAGCATCTGCCTTTGGCTCAGGTCATGATCCCAGAGTCCTGGGATCCAGCCCTGTGTCAGGCTCCCTGGTCAGGGAGGTGTCTGCTTCTCTGTCTCAAAAAAATAAATAAAATTTATTTTTAAGAGAGAGAGAGTGAGCCTGTGCACAGGGCAGAGGGAAAGAGAGAGAGAATCTCAAGCCGGCTCTGCACTGAGCACAGAGTTTGATGTAGGACTTGATCTCAAGACCCTGAGATCATTCATTACCTGAGCAGAAACCCAAGGGCCAGATGTTCAACCAACAGTGCCACCCAGGCACTGCAAGACCAATGGATGGTTTTTAGTGACCACGGGACTCTGAGTTCCAACAGGAGTGGTAGACAGAGGCACTGGGATTACCTGATGGCCAGCTTCCAAAAGAAGGGGCTGTCTGTGTAAAATGTTATTTTGGGGGTGATCCTCAGGTGGCAGGCCATGTTCCCCAGGATTTTAGTCCCCTAGCCCTGTGGGGGAGAACCATGGCTGGTGGATTGCTCTGCCTTTCTGTCTTATGGGGCAAGGAGAGGGAGGCAGGTGGCGCAACAGGCAGATGAGGAGACCGACCTGGGCTGCAGAGGGAGCGTGTGCTGTGGCCCTGGGAAGCGCTGCATCCAGGAGCAGGCTCAGGAGGGCTTGCCCACGCCATCTGGCCCCATGACCGCGGGCCACTTCTAGGAACATCAGAAAAGCCTTTGCTGTTCCTTGCTCGTAATAGATAAAGGGCTCTGGGCAGCCCTTGACAAACGTGGGCGTCGGCACAGCTTCCAAGGGGCTTGGAGTCCAGGGCTCACATGCAGCAGGGGCTCAAGGACTTAATTGCAGTGAGTCAGTGAGCAGCTTTTGGCTTGTGTGGCCAAAGGTTTCTCGACAGCTGCTGCTAAAGTGGTTCTGCGTGGTGCTGTCTCTGTAAACTGGGTCAACGGGTCAATCGGGCTTTTATATGCCAGCCTATATTTACATGTAGGGCCAGATCTGGGGCAGGGAAATATTCAGGCAAAAAACCTCTTTAGACCTTGCTGTGCTGCTGCTGAATATACATGGAGAGGCTGTTCATTATTTATGGATCACACAATTGTGTTTTGCGCAGTGACCTTATATGGTCATACCAATAAGCAAAGGATAAGAGAGGAAAACAAAAATGCATTGATTTTTTTTTCTCCTCCTCAAATGAAGGTAGGTGAGGCGGTTTTCTATTTGGAGAGTCCTAGCTGGCATATTACCCAGACAGCAGGAATTAGAATAGATTTAATCCTCTAATCCATACTAATGGAGACATTAAAAATGCTGTTTATTAAATTATCTTTTTGACATTTTAAATATATCCCATTGCAGCCTGGCAGTGGAAGTGCTGAATAGTGATAATATTTAGCATTTATTCATTGTTTCCTGTACTTGTGCCAGGCAGGCCCTGGTCTGAGTGACACACATGATCTTATTCAGTCCTCACCACAAGAGTGTGAAAAGGCACCTGTGTCAGCTCCCATTTTACAGATGAGAAACTGGAGGAGTAGAGAGGCTCAACATTTTGCTGAAGCTTCTTCAGCTAATTAGCAGGAAAGCTTAGGATTGACCCCAGGTTGTCCTCTGTGAGTCCGTGCACTTGGCCACCACACTATACTGAATGAGGGGATCCCTGCAGCTTGGTGGTGGGAAGTCCCTGTTCGAGCAGAGACAGGAGCTAATCCTGGCCAGGCACCCACGGTGTGCTGAGCACAGAGCAAAGCCCTTTGCTTATGTGATCTCATTTTGCATCCTGAACAATTGCTCATGGGAGGATATACCTCTGAGCATCTCTAGAAACTTCCCTTCAAAGAGAATCTTGAGTTTTTAAAATTCACAATTTGAAATAACACGACAACTTTCCTGACATCCGGCCCAGGGAGTAGCAGTCAGCAAGTTGGCTCATTGATTTGTTTACAATAACATTTATTTTTTGAGCACTTCCTGTGTGCTAGGTGCTAGAGCTTTATCCGAGAACAGGACAGAGAGACTTCTCTCAGGAAGCTCACAGGAACTATTTGTCAGCCTTGGAGATACCAGGATTACAAAGATGATCCCATATCAAGTCCTAATAGTATGGGGAGAGATATAAAAGGCAGTAACTTCAATACAACATAGAAAGTGCCCTGATAGGCTGGAGGAAAGTCTGTGGTAGCCAGGCTCCATGATGGTCCCCAGTGGTCCTCACGTCCTTGTATTTTATGCCCTATCTAGTTGGTTCTCTCTCATACCAATAGGACTGACCTGTGTTTATTGCTGTTTCAAGGTGTTTGTTATGCAGCAGTAGACAACTGAAACACTCAAGAATCTAGTCTGGGAAGGGAGGGGATAGTAATCATGAAAGGCTTCCTGGAGGAGGTGATCATTGAGCTGGTCTTGAAGGATGAGGAGTCCATGTGATAGACAAGGGATGTTGGGTGGTAAGGGCTTTCCAAGTAGGGGAACAACATGTTTCAGTTCCTAGATCCTGCTCAATTAGTGATGGAAGACTCAAATGTCTACCAGGCCTTGGCAAGTAATGCACAGGGGGGAAGCAGATCCAGGCCAGACTATAGGCCCCAATTTGCCAGATCTTCCAACGTGTCAAGAGAAGTCAGAAATTGTACTTTAATATAAAGTCTCATTTTTAAAACCAGCCAACCCAAACCTATCAGTGGCCAAATATCCCTCATTTGTAGCCTCTTGTTCAAGAACGCCTTATGAGTCTGGGGGAAACCTGGCTTCTCTTGAGGCCTGATCATAAACCTTTGTCCTTTGCCCCTTGCTTAGCCTGAGTCCAGTGGGACTGGTGCAATGATTAACTGTGTTGATGTTTTTCTAACTGGTGGCCAACAACACCTTAGCTGCACTGAGCTCCAGTGGGAGAAGAGGAAGCGAGTGCTAATCCATGTGCAGAATTCCAGAGCACCTCAGCAAAGCTGTCTGAGCCTAATACTCTTATGGTGAGGTGTTGAGGCAAAATTACAGAACACAAGGTAGCGAAATACCATGCATGGACAGGGAGCCCTGTGTGTGTTTCTGAAGCACAAAGTCGAGAGGTGGGCTCCACAGCTGGCTATTTAGTAAGCTTTTTTGAGATACTGGTATGTAGCCTGGAAGTGTCTACACCCTAGAAAGAAGAGCCAGTGAGTGTATCCAGCCCTTATGGGTCAGGCATGAGGTCGTACAAATGGGAGCTCGTTTCTTACAGCAGCCCAAGGAGATTGGTGCCACCACTGTGCCCATTTTACAGAGGAGTAAACGGAGTCCCAAGGAGTTTTTCTGGTTTGCCCAAGGTCTTGCAGGCAGTAAATGGCAGGGCAGGAATCTCTTCTGGGTCTGTTCAAAGCCCGCTTTACTATTTGCTCTCCTGAATTTTCCTCCCAGGCATCAAAAAAGAGAGGTCTGGAAGTTTTTGTTTGAGAGGACCTTGGTAGTGACAATGTGACTGGAAGGAGGTGGGCCAGGGGGGTGAGCATAGGCTTTTCTTTTTTAGAATTAAGTGCTCACTTGACGGGGTGAACGCTGGGTGTTATTCTGTATGTTGGCAAATTGAACACCAATAAAAAATAAAATTATTATTAAAAAGAGAAAAGAAAACACTCCAGAAAAAAAAAAAAAGAATGAGCTCTTCCTTCCTTTCACTGCAGCCACAAGTCATCCACTTGGTGACGGTATGGACAGGGAACTAGTGAGGAAAGGAATTTCAAGGACAACCCATATATGTGAGATTGAGTCACCTGGCGTGCCGAGCTTGTGAATTATGATCAGTGACTTGGAACTCTTTCCCTGTTGGATGATGTGCTTTGGGGTGGAAGGTGGTGCAAGCAGAGGCAACACTGTGGGGGTTGGATGCCTGGGAAATGTGCTTTTCCATCCCGATTCTGTCCTGATTCAGCTTCTGATTCACTGTATGACCTTGGATGAGTTGTATGACCTGTCTGAACCTCAGTCTCTTTTTATGTTATATGGGGACAAGAATATTCAACTCGGTGTCACCAGTGCTTAGTATAGAGCCTGGGGTTGTTGGCACTCCACAAACCCATGTTGAGTGAACGAACGAATGAATGAATGAATAAATGATGAGGGAAGACTACAGAGCAGATGGGATCCAAAGTGCTCCTGGAGGGCTTTACTATGTGGAGAAGAGGAACAGGGGTGTTGCAGACGGGGCAGTGAATGGGGAGCAATGTGGTCCTTCTTGGCCAGGTGTAGGGGACAAGGAAAGGTGATGTGGCTTCTACGGGGGAAAGGATGGCCCAGGTGGGGTAGCTCCTCTACTGGCGCTTGCACCTCAGAGTGCTTTGCAAGTGTTAATTCAATCTCCATCCTCTCATGGTGTTAAGTATTATTTATCCGCCTTTAGTAGGTGAGAAGACTTAGGGAGAAGAGGTGACTTGCTCGGGGAAGTGCTCGGCAGGTGCCACCCACCCCGGCTCAGATTGCCCACGCATTGCCAGGATGCAGTTCCAGGAGAAAGTGGGAAAATAAAATTATGTCTCTCTCTGCATTCCCTCCTCCTACACCGTCATGGACTCAGACCCAAAACTAGGACACACAAAAGTGAAAGTTGTCATAAGTTGTATTTTTTGGAATTTCTATAAGGGCCTCCAGGACAATCTCAAATAAACACCTCCCTTCATAGATTTCTGAAACTTGTGGGTGATGTGATTGGTAAAACTGTCCAGTTGAGTGTCTCCCAGATATAATTCAGATGTGAAAGCTGGGCTTCGTAGTTCTCATCTGTAACGTCAGAATCTTTCCTCAGTATGTTGTTGGGAGGATTAAATGAGTGTATATATATATATATATATATATATATATATATATATATAATGTACATGCACTAGCCTCAGGGCCAGAGTCACTGGAAGTGCTTGATAAGATGTGGTCTCAATCATGATTTTTGTAGAATTCAGCAGAATGCCCACCCTGATCTTCCACGTAGCTCCCAGACATTTCCACTTAAGTGTCCTCCTGTCACTAGAATGCATTCGTTTGATCACTATTTACTGTCCTTTAGGGACTGCGTGAGGCTCTGGGAATAGAGCAGTGCACGAGGCAGGCAAGGGCTCTGGCTCCACTCTGGCTCACAGTCTCAGTGAAGGAGCCACACATTTAGAAAAATGAATCACACCCTGCAACACTCCTACCGAGGTGAGCACTAGGAACGGGGGGTGCGTGATGCTCTGAGAGGGGTTAAGAAAAAGCTTCCTAAGTCTTGGGGAGCAGAGAGGGCTCCTGGGGGAAGTGATGCTCTCTCTGGGATCTGAAGGATGATAGGAGGTTAGCGGGTGAAGGAGAGAGACAAAGAGTTTGCCCCGAGAGGGAACAGCCTGTGCAAAAACACATCAAACTGAAGAGATGAAAAGCATTCACCCAACAACCACTACCAAGCACCTTGTTTGGAATGTCAGGCCTGGGGAGTGGCGGAGGCCTGGGTGAGAAGCTAGCCCTGGAGGGGCAGGATTCAGGAAATGTTCAACAGTAGCCACCCTGGAGTCCAGCTTGACAAGGGACACAGAGAAAGAGCTAGAATGGCTCAGAGGCAGGCTTCTCAGAGGTGGCTTGGGAGCTGGGATGTCTTTTATTTATTTGTCAGCAGAAATTATGGAGTGTCTATAAGGTGCCAGGCTCTGCCTGTGGGAAAGGAGGGAGCATGAACAGGTCCCTGTCTTGAAGGAGGTCACAGTGGAACAGGGCCCAGGAAGGTTCAGAGAAAGAATGTGATCTAGCTCTCGGGTCTGCCACAGGAGCACGGACGGCGGAGGGCATGTCAGCAGGGGTGAGCTGAGTTCGCCGGGCCTGACACCACGGAATAGTTCAGGCTCTGGGAGGATGTCTAACTAATACCAACGAGTAACGCCTTGCATTGGTTCAGCTCATCACACTTAAGAAAGCGTATGCATTAATTCGTGGGTGAGCCCCCGCAGTTCTGCAAGGAGGTCAAACAGGTATGGTTACCCACATTTTATTTATTTATTTTAATTTTAAAATTTTTAAAGAAAGATTTTATGTATTTATTTGACAGGGAGAGAGAGAGAGAGTGAGCACAAGCAGAGGGAGCTGCAGGCAGAGGGAGAGGGAGAAGCAGGCGGGGCTCGATCCTGGGACCCTGGGATCATGACTTGAGCTGAAGGCAGATGCCTAACCGACTGAACCACCCAGGTGCCCCAGGTCACCCACATTTTAAAGACAATGAATATGAAGCTGAAAAAAAAAGTAAATCGAGTGAGTCATTTGAGTTTTGTGAGACGTAATGCCCATTGTTGATAATACATAATTGGAGGACTTGGGGTTTTGATCCATTCATTTTGAATGAGTATTTTGTGAGTATTTTGCCTGAATCCTCCCAGAATATTTCAGAGTTCATAGTCAAAGATCAGATTTGGGTTCCTACGCCAGATCTTCAACGTGAGATGCCATCGGCAGACCTCTCTCTCCAGCTCACCTGTAGTGGGTGGTGGTCGCCGGTATCCACGGTCACCGTCCGAAGAACAGCAGAGCAGCATCTCTGTAGCAAACGGGTGGCCAAATGCTAGAGCATGCAACCAAAATGTTTTGAGAGTGAAAGGGGGTGTGATTCATCATTACACAGGGACAGCAGGCACGCTCTGGGACTGTCCCGGCAAACTGGAACGTATGGTCACCCTACCTATGAGTCATCCTTCTCACTAATTGGATTCAGATTCTTCCTTCGGTCTTCACTTTTTTTTTCTGAATCATTTACTTGTTCATTTACTGAACGATCTGTCACCAGGCTCCCGTTCCTCACGCTGGGCTGCCAGGGAGGAAGTACCCTGGCTCCTTCTCAGTAGAAGCCCTTGGTGAACATTGACTCACTCCCCTGGACAAGCGGACACAGAGCAGCCTGAAGCTTTCATTGGCCACCTCCATGTGCGTTAATGAGTAATCAGAGGCTGTGTTCCTGGAGGGCAGAGGCCATGTCTTCTGTGCCTTCCACAGCACGGGGGGCACGTGGTTGTGGGGGTGGTTTAGGACACTGTGTCCATGGACACCACCCGGCAGGGCCTTTCAAAGTGGGAGGAAGCCAGGGACACTCGGGTGGCTCAGTGGTTGAGAATCTGCCTTTGGCTCAGGGCGTGATCCTGGAGTCCCACATCGGGAGCCTGCTTCTCCCTCTGCCAATGTCTCTGCCTCTTTCTCTCTGTGTCTTTCAAGAATAAATAAATAAAATCTTAAAAAAAAAAAAAAGTGAGAGGAAGCCAGTCCCCTCCTGAATATAGCCATCATCAGCTGATGGGTCCCTGGGGGCCCTCCATTCACAAATGCTTTTGCCTTTCTTCTCTTGCTTTGTTTCATGTGCTGTGAAGCATTCATCACGTGGTAATTAATTATCTGTGGATATTGGTTTGGTTTAATGCTTGTCAGACCAGAAGGTAGGGCCTTGTTCTCACTGGCCGGCAGAGGGGGTGGCTCATGGAAGTTTCTACAGTATTTTTGCTTGCTGACTAACCGACTTGAGCTTTGAGGCAAGGATAGCCTCTGATGAGAACCCTGGGGAAGTGAGCTTCCTGGGAGAATAGTGGGGTGCAGGGAGGCCTGGAGAGGGGCTCACAGGTCTGAGCTGAGGGACAGAATGTACTTACTCAAGTGGGATATCCACAGGGACTGTCTGGCTAAGGAGGAGGGATGAGATGTCACTTCCAGAAGTCTTCCCGAGTGCCACGGGTAGGGTGGTGACTCTGTGGCTGTCTGACCCCCCTGCCATCTGCCCTATCCAGAGGTAGTTTTGGCCTGATACACAGCTGAGCAGAGAGATGGAGTAAGGAGTAGGATTTCTTGTCTGGACTGAATGGAGGCCCCCGTTTCCAGGATCCCAAATGTCCCAATGGAAAGTGCCAGGAGCTGCCAATAGATGTATAGAGCTCAACTAAGTTAGCAGGAGAATCTAGGAGGCAGGAGCCATCACTAACCGTCCCTTTACAGATGAAGAAACTGAAACTTTCAACAGATAACCGGGTCACGTGAGATTTCACAGCTAGTAAGCGAAGGATCAGGATATGGCCCTCGCCTGTCTAGAGCATATGCACCACTGAGCCTCACTGAGAAGACCTTGACCTCTTTATGCCGGGACTCACCTGCCAAGGTCCTGGGATTCCTCATCCAGGTATGTGGTGGGCATGGTGCTTTGTATGGATGGACCATGAGCATCCATACAGGATGAGGATGAGGTTAGGAGCTCAGTCATCCTAACCCTTGCTGGTCCTCAATAAATATATATATTTTTAAAGATTTTATTTATTTATTCATGAGAGACACACAGAGAGAGGCAGAGACACAGGCAGAGGGAGAAGCAGGCTCCCTGCAGAGAGCCTGATGTGGAACTTGATCCCAGGAACTCGGGATCATGACCTGAGCCAAAGGCAGATGCTCAACCACTGAGCCATCCAGGTGCCCTAAATATTTGTTAATTGAATAACAATGAGCAATGATGATGAGGTGCTTACCAGGTGCGTCTAAGAGCACTCCATGTGCTAGCCCATGTATTCCTCACTACCACTCTGTGTCAGTGCAATGATTAGTCTATTTTACAGAAGAAGAAATAGAGATGCAAGGAGGTTAACTACTTGCCGAAGATCATACGGCTGGGAAGTGGAAGTCCTGCCGGAGGATCCCCAATTCTACAATCCTGCGGCTTTGCCTTCTAGGGTTTGATATATTTATTTTGTCGTGCCCCTTTCTGCTGGGTGTGGGGAATTCAGACTGGGGTGGGGGGTACCAGCAGATGGCCAAGGAGATCTCAAAACTGCGATGATTATACCCCAGGGGTGGGGGTGGAGGCCTGGATGCCCTTTCTGCAATTTGAAAAACACCGGGCTCCCTGGTCCTTGAAAGGATTCAGAAAGTGTTGCTGCTGCTGACTCAGGGAATTAGGCTGGCAGGCACTGGGGACTCCCAAAGCTTGCTTGTGTCTGCACGTATCTATGGGAACGAGCCCTGTAAAATCTTCCAGAAGGACAGGCTTACCGAGACCCCAGTGTAAACAGAAGACTCCAGGGTTATAGAAGACCCAAGTGTAAAGACGTACAAGACTCTCGTCTTGTCTCTTCCCTTTCCTTTCCACGGGTGTTCGCCTCTCCCTCAGCACACCCTAGGCTGCCCTGAGCGCAGGGCCCGTTCCTTACCTTGGCATGCCTCCACCCCTCTGCAAGCACCTGCTCTGGTGCTCGCCACATGGAAGGCGTTGCAAACACGTTAATAACCTAAGAAATGCTGAACGTAACGTGGCTCGTGTATACATTTCCTTGTGGTTTGTGGCCTGGATGTTCTGCTTCCTACTCGTGTGACCTTCACCGTGTATTTGGCCTCTCCTCGTCTCCATTTCCTGCTGTGGTGAGGATTACAGGAGATAACACAGAATTCAGAGCAATGCTTTGCCCGTGCTAAGTGTTCCACTAGTGTTAACTCTTCCCAATTATCATGGACACACAGTTAATAACACCACCGTCCTCAAACCATTTGCTGCATGTGATGGGAGTGCCGGGGTGAGGACATCTGAATTTGAATCCTGACTCCTCCACTGTTTCGTGGATAAGTTACTACACTGTTGTGAGCCTTGATTTTTACGTCTGTAAAGTGGAGACCAAGTTTCTACCCTATAGGGAGCTGGAGATAGGCAAACTAAAGCCCCTAGGGCAGTGCAGACCTGTGGCAGGTAGTTGGGGATTGCTGGGGTCTTGAAGGTGTCCACAGTGGTGGCAATTAAGCTGTGAACGCTCCTGGAGCAATTCCAGCGTTGCATGGGACAAGCAGGGAGCAAAGAGGCTTGCAGTTGGTTTTAGGGCCACTGCCTCCCAGGACAGCTCCACTTCCTTGCATTCTTGAGTGGCCTGAAAAGAAACTGTAGAAGAAACTACATTGGGCCATCCCCCTCCATCTCCCACCCTCTCTCCTCCTGAAGCTTGGCCTGTTGAAGCTTCTTGTCAGCTTCCAGGCTTCTGTGCCATTCGGACATTCTGAGTCCCTAAGGGCAACGCTCTCCGAATGGTGAAGCATTGCCTTTCGTCCACCTACAGTGGAATTTTCAAGCTGCACTTTCAGGCCACTGTTGTCCAGGCTGTCCTTTGAGGATGGGTCTCCATGGCCCCATGGGGGGATTCCTTGCAGCCTTCCCCTTTGCGGACATGCAAACCCAAGAGAAAGGGCGGAGCCCAGGATGCTTTTTTTTTTTTTTTTAATTATTCATGAGAGACACATAGAGAGAGGCAGAGACACAGGCAGAGGGAGAAGCAGGCTCCCTGTGGGGACCCCCTTGTGGTACTGGATCCCAGGACCTCAGGATCATGACCTGAGCTGAAGCAGAAACTCAACCACTGAGCCACCCAGGTGTCCCCAGACCGCTTCATTTTTATACTTGGGGTGCCCGTGCCTAGTGAAATAAACCCCCAGTTCAGCGGACAGAGAATGTCTTCTCCCTTCGTCCCCCGTGCTCCCCCCAAGCCACCCAAGCTGCAGAGCCCAGCCCTGTCCCATTTGCACACCCAGCCTTGGTGCTTTATGAGGGTGACAGCCCCGTGCAGCCGAGCGGCTGGCTCTCCCTGGGTTTGAATAAAAAACCACAAGCCATAATACACATAAAATCCTAATGTGCCTTCAAAATTACCTCATCTTTTATTTAGAGGTTATTTCGCCCTTGCCCTCCTTTATCGCTCTTTATATGACTGAAGTGGGTGAGCAGCACCAATTGAGGCCATCCTGGCTGCCGAGCGGAGGGGGGCAGCGAGGCCCCAGGAGCCCCTTCATGTCAGCCCTCCCCCTTTCCTAACTTGAGCCTTGGGGAGGCCGCTGCTTCCCTACCACGTCCGTTTTTGTATTGTGCCTCCAAACGTGAATTTTACTGTATCTCTAAGTGATGGGAGGTGCCTTTCTGAGAAGCCGTGCTATCTGAGTGGGTTGCAAATGCCACCCTGGCGAAGGCCGGGGCCCTGATGTTCCCAGGGCCGAGGCTTCAGCTCGGCATTTCCAGTGGAGGTCCTTGCTCTCTGAGCTCAGGATCCTTGACATTTAAAGGCCAAGAAGAGCCATGATTTATTCTTAGGCTCGATGTGGAGAAGGGGGTGGGGAGGACACAGAGATGGCTTTTTGCAGGCTGACATCGTTGCTCGAAGACTGTCGTGTCTGTAGGAATCACCCAGGGGGCTCCCTGAGCCACAGAGTCCTGGGCCCCACCCTCAGGGGTTCCGATTCCGTGGGCCCCGGGGAGGGCCTGGTTCTCTGCACTTGCAACAAACTTCTAGCTGGTGCTCAGACTGCGGGCCAACAGGCACACTTTGAGAATCCATGGAATTAAGGTGAGGATGCATGAGAGAGAGAGAGAGAGAGAGAGAGAGACATTGAGGTAGAGAGATACTAGAAACACACACACACACACACGTACACATGCATACAAGCAGCGACTCTACTTTTAGAGGGAAATTTCCTACCAAGGGTGAAGATGGACTGAAATTATAGCAAACTGGATTCTAGATTTTAAAACCGTGAGGCCCTGGAACCTATGGTTAATATTGCTCAATGAGTCTCCCTCTACAGAGACTTCAAAGGGTAGTTATTATCAGACTTTGGAAATGCCTTTAGCCTGGTCCTGCTGGGAAGCAAACTGTGCCCTCCATCTTTCCCAAGCGTTTGAAATTACAAAGGTCTCCGAGGACAGAACCACCACTGCCCTTCAGTACGGCACAGTGGTTCCAAATGCAGTCTGAGGTCAGACCAAGGGGAGTTAATCTTTGTGATCTTGAGTAAGTCAGAAAACCTCTCTGAGCCTCGATATCTTCAGCTGATGAAGAAGTTAGAATTAGAACCAACCCCTGGGGGTGTTGTAAGGATTCAGTGAGATAATGCATGGAAAATCTCCCAGCTTAGTGCCCTGGACAATGTCAGTCTCAACAAGGTATCACTAGTATCACTGTGAGCATGGTCTCCTCTCTTTTGAGCAATTTTTTAACATTTAAAGTTTGTTTTTTAAAAAAGATTTTATTTATTTATTTGAGAGAGAGCACAAGCAGAGGAGAGGCTTGGCCCTTGCCCTCCTTTATCGCTCTCCCTGGTGAAGCAGACTCCCTCCTGAGCAGGGAGCTCGATGTGGGGCTTGATCCTAGGCCTCTGAGAGCATGACCTAAACAAAAGGCAGATCCTTAACTGACTGAGCCACCCAGGTGCCCCTCTTCTGAGCATCTTTTAGTTCTCCCTTAGATTTGATGAGCAGCTATGGAATATTTACAATATGCTAAGCTTTCTTAGGCTCATTATCTTATGTAATCAACCAAATTTGTTGAAGTAGATTTACCATACTATTTTACTGATGACAAAACAGGTGTTGGGAAAAGTTAAGAAATTCGCCCTGGTTATTTAGCAGTGACGAAGCTTACCAGTGGTTCTCCTGAAATTGCACCCAGCCTGATCGGGTTCTCTTCCCTTTGTAGGCCAGGTGGAGCTGGAATTTGCTCCTGGCTCTGTTTCTGGGGAGCTGTGTGATATTAGGCAATATGCTTGCCCTTTCTGGTCTTCACCATATTGGAAGTGAAAGGACTGAATTATTCATAATGAAGTCAGAAGGTTTACTAGCTAAGGGCCTAACAAGTGTTTCACAAGGATTTTTGTTGGACCTAATCAGATTTCACTCATGTCATTTTAATTCAACAATTTAAAAAATATCTTTCGATCATCTACTATATATCCAGTACTGTTATAATCACTAGAGATGGTACAGTGAATAAAACAGAGGAAAGTCACTTCCCTTCCTGAGTTTACGTCCTACTTGAAGGGTGGTATTGAAGGTGATGGCCATCAAACCTATAAGCAAGTCTTCTAGGAAAAGGAAATAGCAGCAGCACAGGCCCTGAATTGAAGGCAAGCCTAGAATGTTCCAGGAACAGTGAGGAAGCCATCCTGGCTGGAGTAGCATGAACAGGAGGGAGAATGGGGCCTCATGGATCGTGCCACAAACTTTGGCTTTAACTCGCAGGGTGAAGCCATTTGTCTTGGTGTAAGTTTGCCAGATGCATATCCTGAGACAGGGATGTGAGTGTGTCACATAGGAAGTGATCCCAGGAAACACCAGAAGAGGAGTAGAGACTTGAGACAGGAAAGAAAAAGAAACCAATGAAGGAGGAAGCATAGAGCTGGTTACCACTGGAAGAAACTGGAACTCAGCCTGCTGGAGTCTGGGAACCAGTGCAGAAGATGACTTCATGTTATCACAATCTACCATTTCTTTAGCCATCTTTTAGCCACCATTTCTTTTACCATCGATGGTTGAGAGCGATATCCAAGGGCATTCACCATCTGGCACCTTCTGCATACCCAATGGTTGGCTGTGTGAGATTTCCCAGACAGAAAAAGGCTCTGAGGCAGGGAGTTGTAGATAAATGGCCTTTGGCTCATATAGGTGAATGCAGAAGGGACATAGCCAGAGCACCAATGCTTCTGTTGGGGGCTCTGAGCAAAGCAAGGGTGTGATCTGAAATATTTAAATGTGTCACCCTGGGTAGTATGTGTGGAATAGACTGGGAGCAAAAGAAGAAGCCAGAGGAACAGCTGGAAAATTAGTGCAATAATTCATATGTGATGACTCAGATTGGGGTGGTGGTGATAGAGGTAGGACATTGGCTTACATTTTGAATGGACTCTGTAAGCTCATTTGAAACCTACATGATGGGCATGACTATGCTCATCATAGTGCTATGTGGCTTCTTTATTTAATTTCTTTTCATCTTCTTGTGTGCTTGGAGTTGAATTCAACACCTAAATATATTCAAACAGTATGCAAATTTAGCTCATTTGTGCACTGACTCCAGAAAAGTCTGTTAGTCTTCCTTTTTTGGGAACAAACATCAAATGCTTCTGACAGCAAGACTCAAATGACATGCTAAGATTATAGAAGCTTAAGTGTACAAAGAAAAGTCTTTAACGCAAAAACAGTCAATTTTTGGTTATTCAGGTAATGAGTTTAGGGATCTACTATAATTCAGTAGTTATTTGTAAGTGGGCTTATAGGAAAGAATACCAAGCAGCAGGTATGTAATAAATGATTGTTGAACTGAGTTGAATCTGCTTATAAGAAAAGCCATACATTTCAATCGTTATCTGTGGGAAAGTTACCAGTGATGTCTGTTGTTGGTTGCCAAAGAATTACTTGCCTTATCCTGCTCTGAGGTAGCTAATGTTTATTCTGTGCCTACTGTGTGCCAGCAACTTTACAAGCAGCATTTAAGTTGATTACTCTGGTCCCTAGCTTCCAAGATGGCCCCAGTGATCCCACCTCCTGGTATCCACTCCCTTGGGTCTGTGTGACAGAGTGATGGCTTATCACTTCTGAGATGAAAAGACGCGGCAGCTAGTTTGGGGATAATTTGTTATACGGCAGAAATAACTAGTACAATTCTTATACTTCTTTGGAGATAGGCATTTTGTTCTCTTTTATGGATGAGGGAAGCTCACAGCGTTAAGTGTAGTGGGACCATATAAGGTATTGCTTCCACTGACATACTTTGAGCATGAAAGGTGTGCTCTTATTAATTACACTGGGACAGCAGGTGTAAATTGGGATAGTCCCTGGCACAGCATGAGGAATGTTCACTTTAACGTAAAGGAGTCTCTCAAACACCAAGTATCAGAACTGGAACTGGTCTGAGATGGGCCTGTGACCAAAGATTGTACCTTCCACTGCCCTAGGCCTCCTCCCTGGCTGCTTCCTAAGTACATACTCAGGAGTCATTGGAGTCCAGATATGAGCAGTTATATGCACATACAGTGTAGTTGCAATTTGATTTTTAAAAATCCTATGTAGCAGGGCATCTGGGGGGCTCAGTCAGTTAGGCATCTGATTCTTGATTTTGGCTCAGGTCATGATCTTAGGGTTGTGAGATCAAGCCGATATACGGCTCTGTGCTGGATGTGGAGCCTGCTTAAGATTCTCTCTCTCCCCCTTGTCTCCACACCTCAGCTCTTGCTCAAGTGCATGTGCTTTCTCTCTCTCTCTCAAAAAAAAAAAAATCCTATATAGGTACAGAAAAAAGACAGGAAGCAAACAAGGCTCAATGCTCTATTATTTTCTCCTTCTTGTCATTGCATGTATTATTTTTATAATTATAAAGCAATGTATTTTTTAAACAAAAGCCTCTGCAAAATATTGAGTGAAGAACTCTTGATCAAAGCTTTAGATAAGCTAAGAGTGTGCAGACATCACAGGTAGGTATTCTGCTCATAGAATTTGCCAAGATGAGCTCCAAAGTGATGGACAAGCATCCTTGTAAAACATCCATGTTTTCTTTTCTGGTCAGGTCTCTGATGGCAAAGAGAAGCTGAAGGCAGAGAAGTTTCTTGGAGAATCTCAGATAGGCAGCTCCAAACTGCAAACTTCTGCTACTCGAGCCCACAGCACGCACAACTGTGGGAGGGCTTTGAGCAAATTCTCTGTTTCTGTTTCTTCCTCTCTCCCTCCTTCCCTCTCCCTCCCTTTATACTCTTCCTGTCTTCCTTTCTTTTCTCTTCCTCCATCTGTTTTTTTTCTCTTTTTCTTTCTCTTTGTTCATTAAAAAAATAACCACTGGGAATCTACCGTGTATCAGGAAACATGCTAGATGCTAGGGATATCGTGTGTTCCTTCATTCAGAAAATATTGAGTCTATACTATGTATGTGACATGCACTGTTTGAGGCATTAACTCCACAGTAATGGAAGAAAAGGCAAACATTCTTGCCCCCTTGAAGCTTAAACTACATTGGGAAGAGATGGACAGTAAATAACATAGGTAAATAAAACACATAGTATGTTAGATGGTGATAGTCTATGGAGAAAAAGAGGTAGAGAATGAGAATAGGGAATGCTGGCAAATGTAGGGTGTAGGCTTTGGTTTTAAGGGGGCTGGTTGGGGAAGGTCTTGCTGGAGTAGTGGTGGAATTTGAACAAAGATCTGATGAAATGAGAGAGGTAGTCAAGTAAATTACAGAGGGAAGGGAGTGTTGGAGGAAGCAGGCACCGCCGGAGCAAAGGCCCTGAGGTGGAATGTGCCTAATATATTTAAATAATGACAAGGAGGCTGATGTTGCTGGAGAATAGCCAGTGAGGGGGCAAGCAATAGGTTAGAGAGCTAATGGGTGGGAAAGGGGCTGTGCAGGTTTCATAGGGTCTCATGGACCAATGTAAGGACTTTGACTTTCACTCTGAATGATTGAGAGCTATGGAAAGCTTTTGAGTAAGGGAGTGGCATGATCCATTTTGCAGTTTACCAACTTTCCTCTGGCTATTGTGAGCCATGGTGAATAAGTATTCAACCCTTGAACCTTCTTACACTGTTGGTGGGAATGCAAGCTGGTGCAACCACTCTAGAAAACAGTATGGAAGTTCCTCAAAAAGTTGAAAATAGAGCTACCCTATGACCCAGGAATTTCACCCCAAAGATACAAATGTAGTGATATGAAGGGACACCTGCGCCCCACTGTTTATAGTAGCAATGTCCGCAATAGCCAAACTATAAAAAAGAACCCAAGTGTCCATCAACAGATGAATGGATGAAGAAGATGTGGTCTATATATACAAGGGACTACTACTCAGCCACCAAAAAAAAAAAAAAAAAAAAAAAAAAAGAAATGTTGGCATTTGCAACAACATGGATGGAACTATAGGGTATTATACTAAGTGAAATAAGATGATCAGAGAAAGACAATTATGATTTCACTTATGTGTGGAATTTAAGAAACAAAACAGAGGGTCAGAGGGGAAGAGAGGAAAAAATAAAACAAAATGAAATCAGAGGGATCCCTGGGTGGCGCAGCGGTTTGGCGCCTGCCTTTGGCCCAGGGCGCGATCCTGGGGACCCGGGATCGAATCCCACGTCGGGCTCCCGGTGCATGGAGCCTGCTTCTCCCTCTGCTTCTCTCTCTCTCTCTGTGACTATCATAAATAAATAAAAATTAAAAAACAAAACAAAACAAAACAAAACAAAACAAAATGAAATCAGAGAGGGAGACAAAACATAAGAAGCTCTTAACCATGGGAAACAAACTGAGGGTCACTGGAGGGGAAAGGAGTCGGGGGGATGGGGTAACAGGGTGATGCGCATGAAGGAGGACACATGATGGAATGAGCACTGGATGTTATATGAGACTGATAGGTCACTGATCTCTACCTCTGGTACCAATAATATATTATATATTAATTAATTGAATTTAAATAAACATAAATTTAAACAAAGAAAAGAAAAAAGAATTCAGCCCTCAAGGAGCTCATAGTTTAGTGGGAGAGAAAGTCCTGTGTTAACACTCATGGAAATGAAATCAAAGCTGTCCTGGGGATGAGGGCATGAAGGAGAGCATTTGTTCCTGGATTGGGGCAATCTCTGAAAAGGTGCTGGGAAATACTTCATAGAGGTGGTGGCTTCTGGGCTGTGGCTTAAAAGATGAATGAATCATATCCAGCAGGGGACAGAGGAAAGGCACATGGGGGAACCACAAGCAATCTTTAGTAGGGCTGGAACCACAAGTATGAAGTAGTGAGTGAAAGGAGTCTGGAGTGGGTGAGTCAGGAGTGGAGAGAAAGTCAGGAGCCACATCTGGAAAGTCTTGAAAGCTGTAGAAAGCCCCAGAAAAGAAGCAGAGGTGGTCCTCGAGGGAGGTCAACCAGAAGAGCATTGTGACCAGATTCCAACCATGGCTGCAGTGTAGATGCAGTTAATTTGTAGAGATCTTGTCTTTCCAGTTGCTCCATATTTTGCCAGGAAATGGTTTGAGGGGTGTGATTTAGCCGAAGTGTGTGGTAGTATTTTGGTTGCACTCCACCCTCGTGAGCAGCCCTGCTTAGCAATAGAGGGCTCACGAATGTGCCTCTAGATGGGCACCCATCTGTGAGTGGACTCCTCCAGCCCAGCTCTTGCCCCAGAAACTCCAAGATCACGTCCTCATGCCCAGGACTGGGAGAGAAAGGGAAGATGGTCTCTCCTTTCTACCCTGATCCCCCAATGTCTGCCCTCAAGAGTAGGAAATTGGGGCTTCCAGAACATCTGACGAGACGTTCTTGCTGTGTGTGTGGCCTGGCACTAGTCCCAGGCCCTGGGGGTTCAGTTGTGGGCAACAGGCAGTAACAAACAGGTAAGTGAGCCTAATAGTGAGGAGCCCCATGACCCTTGCCATGAAGCAGGGGGTGAAGAGGCTGGAGCCGGAGGAGGCTGTTTCAAGCTTTTCAGGGAAGCTTGTAGAGACCCAAGGAAGGGAAAAAGCCGGGTGTGAAGGTGTTGGAGGAAAGGTGTGTGGGCAGGGGGCATGGCTAGGGCAAAGGCGGTGATGTGGATGCATGCTTGCTGGGTGTCAAAGCAGGTCAGGCTGGCAGGAGATGCAGGACTGTGGGGGGAAGGTGAGGGCAGGTATCTGAATCACCTGGGGCCCTGTGGGCCATGGGAGGGACTGGGGACGTGACTGTAGGTGCAGAGGATTTAGAACTGGGAGTGATGTGACTGGTTTACACTGTCTCTGTATGAGGAATAGTGCAGGGAGCAAGCCCAGAGGCAGAGTCCAGGAGGGGGTTGTTGGAGAGCTCTGGGGGCCTTCGATGCCTGCAGGAGGGGTGGAGGGTGTGACAGGTCATGTTGGGGCTCTATTTTGAAGGCAATCCAAAAGGCTATGAGGTAGTGCTGTGTCATCTCACTGGTATTGATGGCGCTCACACCATGATGACACAGAAGAGAGAGTGAGATTCCTGCTCCCAAGTCCCCAGTGAGGCTATATCCTCATGGGGAAAGCCACCCAACCAAACAGACCAAGATGTGATGAGAACTCAGAAGGCCTATCACCAGAAAAGGCCAGGATTGACCTCACAGAGCAAAGGACATTTGGGCTGAGTCTTGAAGGGGGAGCAGGAATTTGCTTCATGGGCAGGAAGCCGGGGAGGAAGGGCATGCTTGGCAGAGGGAACAGCCCATGCAAAGGCACTGCTGCTGAATGAGTTTCTGCTTCCCTGCTGGGTGATCTAAGACTGGCCCTGACTGTCATTCCCAATGATGTTGCCAATATCTGGCTCCAGAAATGCTGGTATTTGGTGGATAAACAACATCATGGTATATTTGGGAAACTCCAAGTTGGCTTATAATCAGGAGCCTAAGATGCCATGTGGGTGTGGCATGGTGTCTCCAACTCTATTTCAGGGGTCGTGGAGGGTAACTGAAGGGATTGTGAGGTTGTATTGGCACAATTATTTACATAAGATTGGGAAAAGTGGATGTGGCAAGAGTCACTGCTCCCCATTCGCTCCTTGGCACCGCCTTTGCTCCAGGAGGCAGGTCTGGGGAATGGAGGGCAGGTGGGGCTGTGTTTGTCTTGCTGATGAGTTCCAACTAGGCCAACAAGGGGCCCTTGAAGGGATTCATGAGGGTGAGTGAGAGGTTTCCAGGGCTTCCTAGGCAATTTATTCCACAGCTTTGAGGAAGATGGAGTGGAGGATGGAAGACAGTAGTCGAAGAAGAGGGTGACTGTCGCAAACATCCATTACAACATTCCCTTTGTAAAAACTTCTTTGGGTAACACCCTTGATTCTTGTCTCTACTGGCTCATCCCGGGCCCTCCGTGGGGGAGGCCCTAGAAGACACAGGAAAACTCAGGCAAGTGGAGAACAGAGAAAGGATGGGAAGCAGGTCCCAGAACCTGCAGCGGCTTCCCAGCAAGCACCCATTCAAGCTGGCTTTCTTGGCAGCCGGCATAGGAATTGGCCCTGGGCAAGTTCCCCAGGTAAAAGGTGCAATCTGGGCGTGGGCAGGTTTCCTTGTGAAGGCTGGTGCTTCCCCCTAGGCTCACCCTCACCGCTGCTGAGTGATCTGCAGGCTGTAATCTGCCCGTGAAGGCACTCTGGAAATGGAGTGTGAAGCTGCCAGGTAAACAGCCAGTGTGTGTGCCCAGAGCTGAGCCTACTTACGTCTGTCTTCTGAGGAAGCCTCCCTCCCCGCTGGCCTTTGGTCTCCACCCTGCTTCTCTGTCTTGCTCTGCTAGGCTGCCCTGTCCTTCCCTGGGAACCAGGTCAGGGGCCCTGCTGGCAGGTGTCACAGGGCATGAATCAGGTCCCTGCAGGAGGAGGCGGGAGATGTAGGCTGAGGCCAACAAGGAGGGTTAATTGGATGATGTATCTGGTCAATAGCCAATCTATTACACTCCCTAGGGAGAATTAGGAACCTGAATATATGATGGATCATCTCTTTGTGGGAGAAGTTTAGGTAACTGGTAACTACATTTTGGTCAAGAGCAGTTTGGTTGATGAGAATTTGATTTTGTATATCTGGGTGATTTCCGAGTGGTGGGAGCTGGCTGTCATTTGGCTGGTGCCTCACCAAGACACTCTATCCCTTTAGTTGGCCTTTGATTATCAGAGTGGATAGACTTTCCAAGGAAATTTATTTATGCTGAAGCCCAGAGTAAGGTTTCAAATGGTTCATATGGAGACTTGACAACCTGTGAACTTTCTTTTCTAGACTTGTGTCAGTTTGATTCAACAGAGCATGACTAGACCTTGTCGTTATGTGCTGTGGGACAAATCCAGGGATTTGGCAAAGACGGACCCTCAGCCCTGCTCTTGAGAGATTAGCTCATGGTCCCATGCTGGACTCGCGCGTGTACACACACACAGAAATAATGGTGAGATTATTGGAAAGCAAAGGATCAGGAGAAATTCATTCTGTTAGATAAAGGAGGAAATCAAGGAAAGCTTCCCAGAGGAAGTGATATCTTAGATGAGTCTGGAAGGGTAAATGGAAGTGAAGGTTCTCCAACTGTGGTCTATTTGGTGATCTTGGGATTGGCTTCTTGTCATAATGGTTTTGAGTGTAAATGATGAATTCACTTGTATCACTAATAACAGGAAGAAAGCATTTACTAGCATTGCAAGTGGATTTATCCCAGACCTCTCAGTAATTTCCCCTCCTATACTTCTGTTGCTGAGGTACATGATCTTTGCCCTCTGTGAAGTGGTCCACAGCATAAAAAATTTGAAAGCCCTATTAAGTGAGCAAGTTGAAAGAATATGTTGGTCATGGAGTTAGGATGTTGAGTTATGAGCTGTTCTTCTTACTTTTCTCCTTTAAAATACTATGATTGCTCCAGGGAAAGGACAGTTTCTTACTCATCTCTCTATTTTCAAAAGCCAGTCGAGGGCCTGTCACCTTATCTTATAAATGGGGAAAACATTTGTGGTGTCCTTGTGACTTTCTTCCCAGATGGAATCCTGAGCCCACAGCCCGTATTTCATATGTGGGCTGTTAGATGTGTTCTTCTCTGGCTCTGAAGTCTGATTTCTTCTTGCCAGTTGCAATAATATAAAGATCAGAATTTTCACAGTCTTTCCAGATCAACTTTTATGATTATTTGATTAATTCCCTTGGCGGGACTCTGATTTGCTTCGTTTTCCTTGTTTTTCACTGAAATCATCCAGGGTTGTACATGAAGAGGAGCCCACAGGGTCCCTGAGACTAGAGGAACTCTGGGAGTTACCTGGCCAAACCAGTGCTCTTCTGAGACCCTCAGCCTCAGCAGAAAACCTCTCTCATTTAAGGAAGGAAAAAGAACCAGACCCACATCAGTCTCCATCAAAACCCATCGATGACCTAGGAATTGGCCATGATTCTGCTTTAGAATCTCTACCTCTTTGCAAGTTGAGCTTTGCAGAGGGTAGAAGTCTCTAGAAGGGTGGCAGACAAGGAACAGAGGTCTACAGCTTGCCATTGATGGTATCTTTATGAATAAATACGTGTGGGGAGTGGTGGCATTGAGAAGGGAGAAGGACAAGCAGAGGGCAAATGGGCTGCCACAGTTGTGCATACCGTGTAGAATCAACATGAGAGCATGATATGGGAGGCTCTGTGCTAGGCACTGGGGCTACATCAGTCAGAGGTGACCCCAGCCTCCAGAGTCTCACTGCCTAATGCGGGAGAGAGATGTTAGTACACAAGTACAGCAGATGGCAAGCAGATGGCAAGCACGTTAGGATGTGAAGCCATAGATGTAAGCCACAGTGTTCTGGGACTTTCAAGTTGAGTCTGGAAGCATCCATGGGAGTTGCCCAGGGTGAGCCATTAAGGGAAGATGCAGAGGGGTAAGGGGTGCTCCAGGCAGAGTAATTGAAAGCCAAGGGGCTGGGAGGGAGGAAGAGGACATCCATGAGATTGGGAGGAGGATGACAACAAGGTGCAACTTATGACCAGGTGAAGGCAAATTGTTCAGGATCAAATGTGAGAGTGAGGGCCCCTGCTCTACCTACAGAGGCAGTATTCTGTACTGTGACATTTTGTGTTTTTTTTTTTTTTTTGAAGATTTTATTTATTTATTTGAGAGAGAGAAAGCACGAGCAGGAGAGGAGGGGTAGAGGGAGAGGGAGAAGCAGACTCTCCGCTGAGCAGGGAGCCCAACATGGGACTTGATCCCAGGACCCAAGAATCATGGCCCGAGTCAAAGACAGACTTTTAACTGACTGACCCACGTGGGTGCTCCACTACTGTAACCTTTGATGAGGATGGGCAAATACACGACTTTTTGAGGCAGCTATTTTCACTATTGAGAACCCCTGGCCATTATTGAGTTCTGAATATTAACAATGGCTACTGTTTCTAAGGCATTCAACAAATATCAGAGTACTTTCTCACATGTTCATCTTTGGCAGCCCATGAGGACACTGGGCAAGAGGTCATGCCACACACTAGCTACGTAGAAAGCCACTGAACCTTGCTGAGCCTCAGTCTTCCTAGCTGTGAAATGGGGATATTGACACCTACTTCACCTTGTGGATGTGAGGTATAGATAGGATAATTGTGGGGAAGTGCGTTGGAGGTCCTTGACACTTACCACTTCTCATTTGTTTGCACTGTTATCCCTCTGGGGTGAAGGTTTCAGAACCACGCCCCTGACCAGTTGTATTAGGAGATCCATCCCTCCAAAGTCTCCTAGGTGAGCATCTACTAGTGTCCCAGTTGGAGTGTTTTGGGGTGTGTAGAATGAATCCTTGCTTCTGTTTGTCAGATAGGAGGCACTGTTTTTAAGATGTACCCAAAGCTGAAACTGGAGGTGAGTGCCTCAGGCCAGCAATACATGTTTCTGCACGATTCTGAGTTCAAGTGTTTCATATTAGCCCCTCTATCTACCCTAATGACTCATGTTCACCAGCTTTAATTGGCCTCCCTAGTTGCTTTTATGTTTTAAATCTCTTCCTCTGATCCCCGAAGTCTGCCTGCTTCTGTTGCTGCCCTAATTGCATACACATTTTATTCACTAAATGATAACCTTAGCGATTTGTACCTTGATTTTAAAGCCACATCCCTTGTTGGAACCTTTTTTACATATGACCTCAGGTGACCCACCTCCTCCCTCTGACTGCTTTTTAATTTTTTTCTCTTGTCTATGAAATGTCTACTAAGCAATGTGCTGTGTGAAGAACATTCAAAGAGGACTAAGACACAGTCTTGTGAGCACAGAGAGACCATGAGGATGCACCCTGGGATGTGTTAGGTTGGGAATGCAGAGGGTATAAGAGGGTACCAATCCCAGGATGTTAGGTTTGGGAGAGGATGAGGGACTCTCACAGACAGAGGGACTGTCCCATACAGGATAAAAGAGGCAGGAAGGAGGCTGGTGTCCTAGGGCTACCATAAAAAAGTATCACAAAATGGATGGCTTAAAACACCAGAAATTTATTTTCTTGTATTTTTGGAGATAAGAAATTTGAAATTAAAATGTTGCCAGGGCCAGGCTTTCTCTGAAAGCTCTAGGGGAGAAACTGAATCTGTTCAACGGCATTCTCCTAGCTTCTAGCTTCTCCCGCAATCTTTGGCATCTCTTGGCTGGAGGTGCATCACTTTGATCTTTTCTTCTGTCATTACATGGCATTCTCCCTGTATGTCTGTCTCAGTGTCTCTCCTCTTCTTATAAGGACACCAGTCATGTTGGATTAGAGCCCATCACAACTCTATGCCAGGATGGCTTCATTTTAACTTGATTGCATCTGCAAAGACCCTGTTTCCAAACAACGTCATTCACAGGTCCTGGGGGTTAGAATTTCAACCTATCATTGAGATACAATTTGGTCATAAGAGAAGACTTACAGATAGTTATTTTCTAGAATCTTAACTTCTCGACTGGTCTTTGGGAATCAACATACATGGAGGTAGGTGTGAAGTGACAATGACAGGGAGAACCCTTCTGAGGCACACCCCACACTTTCCAGGACACTTTTTTTTCTCTATTTCTGGAGAGGTTCCAGGCTGGTGTTCGGAGAAGGCCAAGATGCTTTCAGCCTCACTTCCCATCTCCTCTCTTCTGCTCCTGGAAGTGAACTTTTGAGCAATTAGAGATGTCTGGTCTAATCTGAATGGTGCTCCTCATTACAAATCTATCAGGCTGATGTGTTGATGTTATCTGGGAGAGGCTGTAGCAACTGTAGGATAAGCAAGGCAGAAGAGAGAAATGGGGTTCATCTTGATCAAAACAAGTGTAATCAGGGCAGCCCGGGTGGCTTAGAGGTTTAGTGCCGCCTTTGGCCCAGGTTGGGACCCTGGAGACCCCGGATCAAGTCCCATGTCTTGCTCCCTGCATGGAGCCTGCTTCTCCCTCTGCCTGTGTCTCTGCCTCTCTCTCTCGTGCTCTGTGTCTCTCATGAAGAAATAAATAAAATCTTTAAAAAAAAAAGTTAAAAAAAAACAAGTGTAATCGAAAGATATTACTGAGGCTTGAGGCTTGATGGCACCACTCTATTTCCCTTGAAATCCTTTGAAAGACAGAAGCTTAAAAGAATAAACAAGATGAGATTCATGAGATAGCATTTCAGAATGGAGCTTAGGTACAGCTAAGCTGAGCTAAGGAGTAACAGAAGGAGAAAGTGCATGTCAAAAAAGGAAGGAAGGAAGGAAGGAAGGAAGGAAGGAAGGAAGGAAGGAAGGAAGGAAGGAAAGGAGAAGAAAGAAAGAAAGGAACTAAGGAAGGAAGGAGAAAGGAAGGAAAGAAAGAAAACCCTAAAATGCCTCTGCCCTGTGAATCTTGTGGGCGGCAAACTTCCTTCACAAAGTGCATGTTTGTGTTTTGAGGGACTGAGAGTCCAGAGACAAGTTTAAACACACATAAGTTCAATTTAAAAGTAAATAAGATAACACTGGAGGAAATTAATGATGCAATGTCCCTTTTTATGTAACACATTTTCTTTGGAATTCAAAATATATCTACTTAAAAATGACACAGCAATTTAGGGCACCTGGGTGGCTCAGTTGGTTAGGGTCCAACTCTATTTCAGCTCAGGTCATGATGTCAGGGTCATGAGATTGAGCCCTGCATCTGGCTCTGTGCTCAGCACTGAGTCTGCTTGAGATTCTCTTTTCCCCTCTCCCTCTGCCTCTCTCCTTGCTCATGCTCTCCATCTCTCTGTCATAAATAAATAAATAAAATCTTTAAAAAAAGACACCGCAACTGCCAGCTAGTTAACTAGATGGGGTAGGTGGAAGTGGGTTCAGAGGGAATCACTCAGCTGCATGGTATTTATTTTGGGGCGAGGGAGAGATGATACCCAGCAAAGTTCCTAGAAGTATCAGGCATGAGAATAAACACTAATTTATTCAATAAATATTTATTGAGCCACTATATGTGCTGGCATTATGTGACAGGATGTATACTCTCACCTGTTAAATGAAGAGACTCATATGTACTTTCAGGGTTGCGATTTTTGTTATTCAGGCTAATACTTAGTAATAAGTGCCAGATATTGAGTTGTGTCGAGTGTCAGGGCTGAAGGAGCTCATCGCATCCACCCAGTAAGTATACGAGGGAACTACTAACATCTCCCTCACTCTACAGATCAGAAAACTGAGGCACAGCGAGGTTAGTGATATGCCCCGAGCCACATAGTTAAGAAATAATGGAGGCTAAGATTTGACCCAAGTCTGTTTCAAATCCCAGGTTCCTAGTGTGACATAGTGATTTTGTAAGGAATCAAGGGCCACATAATCACTCTGCTTGATCCTTTTAAAAAAAAAAAAAGGTGTGAGAAGTGAAAGAGTAATAGGATTGGGGAAAAAAGCACCGGGGGCCTAAAGATGAGTCAGACAGTACCTCTGGGATGGCAGAGAAAGAAAGTTGCCAGTGCTGAACTGTAAAATGCCAGAGATTCATTGACAGAAGAAACCAGCTCATGTTAATCAGTATGGTTTCGTCCTTCTACTTGATGATAATACAACCACGAAGTTCTAGGTAGTTCTTATTTGTTCATGGTCCGCCATAACTCAAGAATGCATCCAGTGGAATTGTGGAGAGAACAGATGGGCACTTGGAGAAGAGAAGGGCCTCCAGTGCCAAGTCCAGTGCCTGGCTTCAGACATCCTTTGGATGGTGATTGCTGACTTCTTCCAGCAACAAATATTTATTAAGCGCCTACTACGTGTAGCACTGTAGCCTGCCTTAGGACACATACCTTCTCCAACAAACTCATTGGGGCAGACTTTGCATGTGCCAGAGAGACCTAGAGTTTTCCAGATCAGCAGGATGGCTGATGGGTCTGCCTTGGTGGAAGTGATGCCTTAGCATACCCTCTTGTTGCTCCAAAGCTCTAGAGCCTCATTCTCCAATCAGACTTATCAATAACACATCTGATCCTTTGATCTTAATCTGAGTCTGCTGTGTCTTACTTTCCATTGGTTCTGAATTTAGGAGGGGAATCATTTCCCTACCCCTCTCTAAGTAAATAATCATGACAATAAATATCAATAGGGGCTCTAAGAAGGTTGATATTATTTCAACAAACATCTACTATGTGCTCCCTCCATCTAGGAGCTATGCTAGCCTGAGGATATACCTGGGAATAAGACACAGCCCCTGCCCTCAGGGGCTCACAGGCCACTGACAGGTTGCAGGAAAAAGAACTAGTCTTTCTGGGAGAATGTGCTAAGACAAGTGATTAAGAAAGAGATAATCGCAGAACAGTATTTGGGCCCAGACGTGAGCACTAGTCAGGCTGGAAGGGTTGGGGTGAGAGGTTTTGTAGACTCACTTCTGGAGAGAATAGAGCCTGATCCAAGACTTGAGGAGTTAATTATGCCAAGAAAGAGGGGGAGGGTGTTCCCAGAGGATGTTCTAGCATGGACAAAATTGGTTAAACGTAAAATTTGTAGCAAGAGTGGTAAAAATGAAGTTGGAAAGGAGGATGAGGCTCAGATTTTGAAGGGCCTTGTATATCATAAGAAGGAGTTTGGAGTTCTTTTTTTTTTTAATAGCAGGTGAGAGGTAGGTGATGAAGAATTGAAAATTTTAAACCTACATGGTTTGTTTTCCCAGTGTGAATGAGGTATTCGGGTAAGGCCATGGAGCCAGCATGGAGGCAGAGAAACCAAGGTAGGTGCAGACTGAGCGAGTTAATGTGCATCAAATGCTTACAATGGTGCTTGGCACAGTCTCATTGCCATATAAGTATTTGCTATTGTTGTAATCAGTCAGGATGGTCTAAGTCAGGGGTCAGCAAATTTTTCTATTCAGAGCTAGATTGTACATGTTAGGCTTTTTATTAGGCCTGTTTGCAAATCACTCACCTCTGCTGTAGCATGAAGGAGACCATAGACAACACACAAATGATTGATCATGGCTGTATTTCAATAAACTTTATTTAAAAAAAAACACAGCTTGGGGGCACGTGGGTGCTGAGTTGGTCAAGTGTCTGACTCTTGATATCAGCTTAGGTCATGATCTCGGGATCATAAGATCAAGCACCACTTTGGGCTCCTAGCTCAGTGCAGAGTCCACTTGAGGATTCTCCTTCTCTTCCTCTGCCCCTCCCCTCCTCATGCTCTCTCTCTCTTTCTCTCGAAAAAATAAAAAATAAAAAAAATCCACAGTCTATATATTTTGCCTATGCTTGGATCTAGGTTATGCTGCAGTTACAATCCCCAAACTTTAGTGATTTATAAGAGTTTAATCTTATTCTCTAATTATCCATCAGAATGGGTTAGGTGAGGCTGCGTTAACAAACAGCTCCAAAATCTGAGTTATTTACAAAACAAGGATTTCGTTCTTGCTCACACTCCATGTCTTATTTGAGTGAGTTAGGAGCTCCACTCTATGCATCCTCACACTGAGACCCAGGCTGATAAAGCAGCCAGATGTTTCTGTTCTCTGAGGGCGAGGTAGGGAGAACTTTTAAAGGTCCTATAGCAGCAATGAAGTGATCATTCCTAGAAGTGCACACAACCCATTCACTTTAGCTCATTGGCAGGCTCTATGCAGATGGACCCACCTAATCACAGGGGACCCAGAAAGTACAATCTCCACATGCAATCCTACCTCCTGCTCAGAAAGCAGGGAGCTGAAAACATCTGGCCGCATTGCTGATGGTTTCTACATTATTATCATTTACTTCTCAGCTTCCAAGTCAACATGTTATAGCTCTGGCCACATGGGGAAAAGATATCTTCTCAGTATAATTCCAAATTCTCGAGGAAAAGAATCTATTGGCTCAGCCTGAGTCAGAGGCCCATTGGTGGTCTCATTCACTGAGGCAGAGACAGGGTGTTATATTGTACAAATATGGTTGGTGGGAGCCCATTTGTTTGAATGAGGGGTGGTGGAGAAATTTAAAGAAGTTATTTTAAGTGGGGCAAGTTGTTGTAATATATATGTATGTGTAATATATATACATTAAAGTAGGTTCCATGACCAGCATGGAGCTCAAAGTGGGGCTTGAACTCACGACTCTGAGATCAAGACCTGAGCCAAGATCAAGAGTTGGATGCTCAACTGATTGAACAATTGAGCCACCCAGGCACCCAAATTATTGTAATATTCATATATCTTAGTAAAGTAGCAGAGAGCATTTTAGCTTTCTGAGCAGGCCAGGTGTGAGAAGACAGTGCCATATATAAGTGAAAGCAGGGGAGAGCTTGCACATGGAAATGAAGGCACAAATTCTGGTTCTGTGGCTTATCAGGTATATGACTGGTGTAAGATAGCTCAAAAACTCTTGGTGCCTTAGTTTCCTTATCTGTGAAACACATGCCTTTGTAAAATAGTAGACAAAGGAAATACAGTTTTCTGAGGAAAATGACAGGTGATGTTTTGGAGATCCAGTGAAACAATGGATATGAAAATGCTTTGTAAATCATACTCTGGTCTTCTGAATTGCACAGCGTTGGCCACATTGGTTACAATTCCTGAGTCCTAGTCTCCTTGTCTTTAACATGAAGATTAAAAGATCTATTTCTTAGGGTGGGAAGTATTTGAAGAAAGGAAAACTGGACACTGTGGCATTGGGTCTGACAATACACCGAGTTGATGATGATTCCTGTTCCTACTGTCTGTACAGTGGGATCTGAATTCATGTGCCTCATTGGCCTCCAGAGTTGATTAGGCTGATCTGGCTCATTGAGTATATTTCTTTTGCCTTCTTTCTTGCTGCCATTGACACTCATGGCTAGTGAACACGTGCTCTTCTAGGAGCTGTGGCATGAATAAGGCTGACCGTCCAAGCAGGTGGTGTGCTATGAAATGCTGTGTGAGAAGCACAGTACCCCAAACTGCCTCCTTCCACGGGTCAGTCTAGGATTCTCATCCTTTGTTCATGAATCATGTACCCATTGAGGCATTGTTTCCAGGGGAACCATATGAAAGCAAACACTGAACTCATCAGTAGGTGGAGGAGAGGTGATTTTTGACTGCTTGCTCTGAGTTGGATCTCAAGGAATGGAATACAAGGGCCGATGAAGCTGTGCATTGGAGATTGAAATTACCTGAGTTAAAAAAAATATATGTTGGTGCTAGGAATCTGCCTGCAGAAATTCTGATTTAATTTGTTTGTAGTGTGGCCTAGTTTGGGGGGATATTTAAAAACTCCTCAGATGATTCTTACACGCAGCTGCTGATTGAGAGCATAAGGAATTGTTAGATAGGGCAGATCTGTGTGGGAAACTGTGATAGGACCTTGAGCAGACAAGACGGGGCAGATGAGGTGCCAGATGTTTTGAAAGAGGGAGTATGAGAGGAAAGGAGAGGGAGAAGATGCGGAGGCCAGGTTTATACCAAGCTTAATCTAAGCACAAAAGCTGTTGTGCAATTTGGCAGGGAGAAAGGATAGAAGGGGAGAGGGTGAGGTTTATTCTCCTAGCACTTCCGTGATGGTTAATTTTATGTGCCACTTGGTTGGGCTGTAGAACCCAGATATTTAGCCAAATGTTAGTCTCCGTGTTTCTGGTGAGGGTATTTTTCTATGTGATTAACATTGAAATCAGTAGACTTTAAGTAAAGCAGATTGTCCTCCCTAATGTGGGTGGACTTTGTCAAATCAGTCGAAGACCTAGATAGAAGAAGACTGACCTTCCCGAAGGAAGAAGGAATTCTGACAACAGACTGCCTTTGGACTTGATCTGCAAGTCTTCCCTGGATTCCCAGTCCATTGACCTGCTCTGCACACTTTGGACTTGCCACTTCCCAACAAGCGCATGAGCCAAAATTTTAAAATCTTTCTCTCAACCTCTCTCTATCCTTATACAAAAAACACGATTGGTTTTGTTTCTCTGAAGAGCCCTGACTGATACAACCCCAAGGAAGTGGTATTATTAGTTTATTCCATTTTACAGGTGAGAGAGCAGGTTTAGGAACACGTCAGCTTCAGGGCAGGTGGGGGAGACAGGCTACAAGGCCAGACGGCTGCCTCTAGCGTCTGTTGGTTCTGCCTCTTAGATTCTTTTGAAGCTGGGGTCAGTGTAGTGGACAGTCACGAAACGCTAGATTGTTCTGCAGAAATTACTTCTTCCCTGTGAATCTGTTTCTTTATCGTCCAAATGAGGGGTACCCTCAGTAGACCCTTTCAACCTTTCCTAGCTTGTAACAAACGCTAGAAACTGGTGCTTGTCCACTGGTAGTTGCAGCGATGTCCCTGGGCAGTGATAGGAGCATACGTGTCAGCTTTGCCATGTCCTTTGTTGCCTCTTTGCTCCATCTCATTGCCCCCTTTTCCTGGGCTGACCCTTTGGCTCACTGAGACTGCCTTGGTTTCTCAACTCCTTTTCATCCCTTCTTTGATGGAGCTCTTCCCGCTGCCACTGTCTGACACGTTAGCAATATTAGAAGCTCAGAATGATTGCTCCTAGCCAAACGTTTGCTTGGTTTTGAATATATTCTCATCTTGCCATACTAGTTGCTGGCACTCTTGTTAAGCTTCTCTGTGTATGTGTGCGTGTGAGTGTGTGCATTTGAGCATTTGAGGTTGTGTGTGTGTGCTCTTTCCTTTTTTTTTTTAAGATTTTATTTATTTATTCATGAGAGGTACACACACAGAGAGAGAGAGAGAGAGAGAGAGAGGCAGAGACACAGGCAGAGGGAGAAGCAGGCTCTATGCAGGGAGCCCGACGTGGGACTCGATCCTGGGTCTCCAGGATCACGGCCTGGGCCAAAGGCGGTGCTAAACCACTGGGCCACCAGGGCTGCCCCTCCTTTTTTTTTTTTTTAATATTTTATTCATTTATTTGAGAGAGAGAGAAGAGAGAGAGAGAGAGAGAGAGAGAGAAAACCAGAGTGGGAATGGGAAGGGGCAGAAAGGAGAGGGAGACTCCCCACTGAACAGGGAGTCTGATGAGGGGCTTGATCCCAGGACCCCGAGATCATGACCTGAGCTGAAGGTCTATGCTTCACCGACTGAGCCCCCCGCCCAGGTCACCCTGTGTGCTCCTTTATAAACCACCCAAATTTTTAATCCTACACCTCTCTGAGGAGACCAGCTCTAGCGAAATACTTGTAGTGTTTTACCCAAAGCTATGGTGTATCGGTCTATTGTCAGCAGTTTTCTCTCGCCACTTGCTATCTGCCTGAACTCTGGTAGATCAAAGTCCAGTTCTGGCAATAAAGGGTTTGGGAGCATGCCTCTGCTTGAGGAGGGCACCAGAGATCCAGGTCCACACCCTCTTCCTTATCTCTCATTGTTCTTGTTTCCCTTCTCACCTGATACTTGTTCAGTTTATCGGGCATCTTTTATTTTCAATCAGCTTGATTGTGGTATAATTAACACATGATAAGTGGACATAGTTAAAGTGTACAACGTTAAAGTTTTACACATGTATGTATCTGTGAAACCAGCACCGCAAATCAAGTTAATGAACATAACCATCACCCCCGAAAGCATCCTGTGCCCCCTTGTAATCTCTCCTCTCCTTGCCCCCTTCCCCACTAAATGTCAGTTTAAATTTTCTAGAATTTTACATAAATGCAATCAGATAGTGTGTACGCTCATTTTGGAGGGTGATTCCGGCTCTTTCTTGTTAACGTAACTATTTTGAAATTCATCCATGTTAATACAGGTCTATTCATGATTATTGATGAGCACTATTCCACTGGAATAGTGGAAGGACCACAGTTTGTTCATCTATTCAGTGTGGATGGATACATGGCTACTCTTAGCTTTTGGGTTTTAGTAAGTCCTTTTATGTAAAAGTCCTTTTTTTTTTTTAAATTTTTTTATTTATTTGTGATAGTCACAGAGAGAGAGAGAGAGAGAGACAGAGACAGAGACAGAGACACAGGCAGAGGGAGAAGCAGGCTCCATGCACCGGGAGCCCGACATGGGATTTGATCCCGGGTCTCCAGGATCGCGCCCTGGGCCAAAGGCAGGCGCCAAACCACTGCGCCACCCAGGGATCCCCGTAAAAGTCCTTGTATGGACATATGTTTTCATTTTTCTTCAAGATCCAGAAGAAGGGCACCTGGATCATGTGGTAGGTGTATATTTAATTTTTAAAGAAACTTCCAAATTGTTTCCCTAAGCGATTGGACCATATTTCATCCCCACTGGTGGTGTGCAAGGAGTCTCATGGCTCCGCATCCTCACCTCCACTTGGTGTGGGTGTTCAGATCTTAGGCAGTCCTCTGGGGGTGTGGCGAGATGGACAAATGAGCCATGCTTTGTGCTTCCCCCGTAGTATGTATAGCCAGGTGAAATAAAACTAAAAGACATACCAGAACTGATGTTGAAGAAGCAAAATCCATTCAAAATACACCAGGAGAAGAGGTTATGGCAGACGGGGGAGCAGGGGTGGAGCTGGTGGTGAGGGTGGGTTTGTGGCTATGATGGGCCCAGGAAATGTATCACTCTGGGTGATAACGTGCCAACCGAGAGTGACCCTGAAAGTCTGGCAAGTAGTCTTTTTATAATTTTGCTATTGTCCCATTTTAAATAATATAACTGGGACGATGGCCTGTAGGGTAAAGCCTTAAAATGTGGTCTCTGTTAATAACTCTTTGATATCTCCACTTATCAAAAAGTTCCTGAAGGGGTCTGGACTGACTTTGAAGGAGGGAAATGATGAGCTTGCCTAATTTCCCCAAATTTGGGGAAGGACTAAATTCTCACGCTCGTACTCTTTCAGAACATCCTCGTAAGTGGCATTGCCTCCTCATCCTATAACCTCCTCCCTGCATGATTCCCTGCAAGTCTGATTTGGGGCACAGTGGGTCTTTCAAGTGGGTCTTCCCTGAGAGTGGGAACCCTGTCTGTGTTCCCCGTCTGTACCCCCAGCAATAAGCACAGTGCCTGTGTTGGTTGCTGCCCAAAGATATTTTTAGAGCCACACCTGCTGCCAAGGGAAGCCTGCTTTGGATGCTGAAGTCTTCTCTGCTGATGCTTTGCTTGCTGGCTCCAGCGGAGATTAGGATGAAGGGAAGAAAGCTAAGCATCCTGGATCTCCCGTGGTGACCCGGCATTGTGATAGAATCACCGCATAGGTCGTCCTGTGTACTCTGCATCGTGATGCCACAACAGAGCACTTGTGGTTCCCATCCGCTACGACTGAGGAAATGGAAGCTCGGAGCGCTCAGGACCCTTGCCCAGTGCCACACAGCAGAACGGAGATCTGGACTCGTACTTTCCCCGGGACTTTAAAGCCTCCATACATAAGCCAGATGTGCTGAGATCATTGACTTAAAAGATACTTAGCTACCCGGCATTAGGCACTCCCCGCGTGGCAGGCCCTGGGGAACGATGAGTGATTCGGGGAAAAAAGCTCCAAGGGAGGTCGGGGGAGGTTTGGGGAAGGACAGCAGGATGAGGAGAGAGGCCAGAACTGGCTTTGAAGCGAGTTATCCACCAGGCTAAGGAACATGTGTTGAATCTGTGGGTGGCAGGAACACAAACAGAAGGGTTGTGTTCGAGTAAAGAACAGGATTGGACTTCGAGCATCCAGCAGCAATGGGCAGAAGATAGAGGCAGGGGAAGGGCAGGAGGTAGGAGCGGCGGTTCCAATGCCACCCAAGACAGAATAAAGATGGTGAGGAGGAGGCGACTGTAGGACTGAGCCCTTGGGCGCAGACCTTGTGTGACATGAGCTCCGTGCGCTCACTCATGGAACATTCAGGATGACTTTACCAAGTAAGTGCTGCTATTACCCTCATTTTCCAGGCGAGGAAACTGAGGCACAGAGAGATTAACAGCCATCACTGTCATGATGGGACACACCTAGAAGAGATGCATCCTCTCGCTCGGGCTCTTACAGCCAGTGGATGGCATTGGAACCTACATATCCTGGATCCAAGGCTGGCACTCCTTTTTTTTTTTTTTAAGATTTGTTTACTTATTTGAGAGAGAGAGAGAGAGAGAGAGAGAGAGAGAGAGAAAGAGGAGGGTCAGAGGGAGAGGAAAAAGAATCCTCAGGCAGATTCCCCACTGAGCATGGAGCCCAATGTGGGGCTCCATCCCAGGATCCCAAGATCATGACTTGAGCTGAAATCAAGAGTTGGATGCTTAACTGACTGAGCCACCCAGGTGTCCCTGAAACTGGCACTCTTTTTTTTAAAAAATATATTTTATTTATTTATTCATGAGAGACACACAGAGAGAGAGGCACAGACACAGAGGCAGAGGGAGAAGCAGGCTCCATGCAGGGAGCCCGACGTGGGACTTGATCCCAAGTCTCCAGGATCACGCCCTGAGCTGAAGACAGATGTTTGACCACTGAACCACCCAGGTGTCCCAAAGCTGGCACTCTTAACCTCTGGGCTGCATGCTTTTGTTCTCTCACCAGATCACATCAGATCACAGCCCTCCAGGGAGTGGAAAAAAAATCTTTGTGTTGGTAAAGACTACCCCCTGCCCCTCCACACCCCATCCAGATGTTTAAGACCTTCCTGTGCCGTCTGGTTAAACACCTCTAGTGACGAGGGCCTCCTGCCCTGCCTTATCCTGTTTGTCCAATGCACTGCTTCTGGTGCCTTCTCTGAGCCTCGGCTGGCCCCGAGATCGCACCTGAGGGTATAAACTGCGGCTGCCGGGACAACCTGGGACAAAGTCCGGTGGGGAGTCCGTGTGTGTTCTTTGCCCGCAAATCATCACGAGGTAGCCGAGCCCATGCTAATTGGCCGCATTTGAACTATAACAACATTCAAACCCAGCAAGACAATTAAAGCTGAAAATGATCAGCTGGGATTAAAAGGATTCAAAGGGTAATTGGTTCATAACAAGCTACACCGCTCCACGTAGCAGGAAGGGTTGACGGGACTGGAATTAATTATATTGGAATACTTGTTTATTTTTATAGAGTCTTTTAAAATCATTGGATTTGGCCACGTTGTGCCTTTCCCGAATACCCTGGGCTTTGAGTAACTGCCGGGGATTTATCTGCCAAGTGCAGTTACTGCTGTTCTTGGAAACTACGAAGGCACGAAAACACACTCGCCATTTATCAGCAAGATCAATCCTTTTATTGCCTCTGTAATAATGATGCCTACATTTGTATAGTGCTTGTAACGTTTTCAAAATGCTCTTACATACGTTATCTCACTCTGTCTTCCCAACGACCCAGGGAGATGGTTCGGGGCTGGAATTCCCACTTGGAGGTGATAAAACTAAGGCAAAGGGAAGTGAACCACACAGCAGACTAACAGGACAGCTCCGGCTGGAGCCCAGGCTGCTGCCTCTCCTCTGTGCTGTTTGTCCTCCAGGACTGAAAAAGATGCATCTTGTGTGCGAGGTGGGCAAGGCCTACCCTGCTGTCAAGAAGAGAGAAAGTCATTGTGGAGGTTCAAGCGGAAGTTGAAACTCATTAATGAATTAGCCGTTTAAACGGAGAAACGGTGAAAGAGGGCATTGATTGGATAGGAAGGGTGCTTTTGGCAGTGGGGCTGCTACCATTAAGGCCTAAGCGAGGAACTTAGGTTTGGAGTTAGCGGCCTTGGGTTTGCGCTCTGCTTCTTCCCTTGCACGGGGTCTGTATCTTGTCCTCTGCAATATCAGTTTTCTCTTCTGTACAATGGGTCTAGTGAGGACCTTCACCAGTGTTATGGTTAAGGTCGAATGACAAATAGCATGTGCCAGAGCCAGGCAAACACAAGCTACTTTTGTCGCTGGCATTTTTCTGTCTGACGCCCCTATTTTAACTGACTATGACATAATAATGGTCCTTTATGCAGCCTGTTTCCCAAAGACTTCACTCCCTTTATCTTAAAGTGTGTGTATCTCTTAAAGATTTTATTTGAGAGAGAGAGCATGAGCAGCAGTGAGAGACAGAGAGAGAAGCAGACTCCCCATTGAACAGGGAGCCCGACTTGGGGCTTGATCCCAGGACCCTGGGATCACGACAAGAGCTGAAGGCAGATGCTTCACTGACTGAGCCACCCAGGTGCTTCTGAAAGTGTGTTTTAAATATGTTTTCCAATTATAATAGAATGAGTTACTAGCATTTTTTAATTTAAGGAAAACTCTTCTGGACAAGCACGAGGTGAACCAACTACCTTAAACCAAACAACACCTAAAAGATGTGCCTTCTATTTCTGGTGCTTGTACTATTCCCAACTTTTGGTGACAACCCTGACCAAGTTGGCCAGCCCTAATGTTTGTTCTGGGGCTGGAGTTTTCCAGAACTCATGAATGTAAAGCCACAGGATATAGAAAGTCCACTTCCAGATTTTACAGTCCAGTAAAAGGCTGTTTTTGTGCAGTGTGCTGTGGATTAACCCCTAGCAGACAGAAAGTGGTGTTCTAGGCATTGTGCAGTGCATGCAAAAATAAATGGGAGTTAGCTTGTCTCCCAGGAGGTGCTTAGAATCTAGTTGGGGAACGAAGAGGGACACACATGAAGTGCTTAGAATATTTGACTCTCTTGGAGCTCTGGCCTTGTGTCAGGAACCAGGCTTGGCCTGCAATAAATCTTACCTCTTTTCACCCGATGAGATAAATACTGTTGCTCTTACCCTCATCTTATAACATAGGAAACTGAAGTTTAGAAAGTTTTAGGGCCTTTCCAGAGAAACTCCATCCATCTCTGAAGACCATCCTCATACCATCCAAGTAGTGATGCTGTCGAACTTAATCAGTGGGCACCCCAGCCAGTCCCAAATCTTGGGTTCATGGTCCAAAATATCATTAACCAAAGTGCAACTGAATAGATGGCTTGCAAAACAATTCACCTTAAGGAAAGGCCATGAAATGACAAGGGATGAATGACAGTGACTTCTGGGGTGTGACTGGCCTGGCTTAAAATCCTGGACCCAATACTTACAGCCTGAAACTTGATGAGCTGCCTTGGAATTAGTCTTGACATCTCAGTAAAGGAGGGAAAATGTTCTTACATTAAACAAGATAACCTTTGGAAAGCACCTGGCACCAAGAGACCAACAGGTGGCTCTTTATTCTCCTTCCCATTTAGTAGCTGCTCACTGGCAGCCCCTGGTCTTGAGTCCTCTGCTCTGTCCCAACCGTACTCACCCCATGGTGCCTTATCCACCCTTTCTTTGTAGATTTTATCCTCAAGGTGTCCTGCTCACCTGCTTTGAAGCTTGCCGGCTGGCTCCTGGCTTCCCTCTTCCGATCCCTGGTATGTTCTTGGTCCAGGAAAGATTCCATATGCCCACTTTCTTGCACGGTCACTGACAGAGTCCAGGACCCAACCTTGACAGTGGCCCTTAGAACATAGAAGTGTGTTTATGTTTCACAAATGTGTTTGAATTCCCCAGACCTGGTGTCAGAGAAACTGGAACTTCAGCATGACCTCCAGCAGCCCAGACTGTCCCCATGGGGTGCCATAGTTGTCAGGAGGTTTGTCCTTCAGCCCAGCTGAGACTCAGGAGGACCCAGCTAAAGAAACCAGGCCTGGCATTGATGGATTCAGAACCACCTGTGAATATGCTGAGCTTGTTTCCAAATGTTTTATTGTCACAAATAAAGCTCCATGCACATGCTTGTGTGTGCAAGGAAGTGTCTCTGGGGGTACATCTTGGAGAGGCGTTGTCAGGTAATAGATGGGCACACCTTCAGGTTGACCTAGTGCTGCAGAATGGCTCCCGGACTGGTTGCAAAAATGCACACTCCCTCAGAATTTTTGAGAATTTCTTTGTAACCCACCTGCTCTTGCTATTGTCTGACTTTACATTTTTACAAACCTGATGATGTGAAAGGACATATCCTTGTTGGTTGAATTTGTATTTCCCAGACTACTAGCGAAGGTGAACATCTTTACATGTGCTAATCAACCAGTTGTGTTTCCATCTACTTTCCTGATTTTTTTCTCATTTTTAAAAAAAATCAGGTTGTGTACTGTTTTCCTGCTGGTTGCCAAGGAGTCCTTCCTGGCTTGTAAACTGCTGACTTCTCACTGTGTAGTCACGTTGTGCTCCTGTGTCTCTTCCTCGTAGGAGGATGCTAAGCCCATCATGGGGGCCCTGATGTCATGACCTCATCTAAACCTAATCATCTCCCAAAAGCTCCACCTCCAAGTACCATCACACTGGAGCCCAGGGCTTCGACAGCTGTATTAGGGTGGAGACACAAACGTTAGTCTATAGCAAAGAAATGTATAAGGAGGTTCTGTGTGTCTGACACCCAGTTTCCCCCCAAGGTAACCTCTTGTCTAGCTATCGTACAGCATCACAACCAGGAAGGTGACATTGGTTCAATTACAGAGTTTATTCAGATTTCACGAGCTATCCATGCCCGTGTGTGTGCAGTTGTATCACAGATTTGATTAACTACTACCACAGTCCAGACGCAGAGCTGCCTCATTGTCACTCACGCCTGCCTAATATCCATTTCTAGCCTGGGATTTTTCATTTTGGAGCATCCTAAAGACAGTGCTGGCTAAACCCATTTTATTTCTCTGGAGGACTTGAAAAGAGTGAATTAAAATCCACCAAGTTTGATCTGTATGCAGTCTAGGAGACAGTGAGTACACACTCCTGACTGTAGTGCACCTGGCTTGGAGCACCGCTCCTCACTAGCTGGGCAACCTTGACTCACCTCTTGGGGCCCGGTGGATACAAGGGGGTGACACTGGTGGCGAGGAGAGGCCGCATTGCTGTACGGTGGCCAAGAAGTGCCTGGTGAGTGATAGTTACTATAATCGAGGTTTTCTCCTTTGGCATCAGCCTCATTACCCCGATTGTCTTCCACATGAATGGAAGTCCCGGCTGTTCGGGCCCCCTCTTGCCAGGCCAGCTGACAAGCATCTTATCGAGGAGGCTCTTTATTTCCTTTCGGGCTTCCTCCTCCACTTTGCTCCCCTGTGGGAGCAGTAGCTGTGGCAGAGGCCTCCTGAGCTCATTAGCTGGGGTCTCCCACCTTCCTCCCCCTCGTGTTTCACACGTGCCCGTTTCATGTGCAGCTTGCCAGGGAAGCCGCTGGCCTCTGCTGTGTGGCTGGGCCAGCCCCGCCTGTGCCAGTGCTGACGTGCTGAGTGCCCTTTTAAGAGGAGCACCATGGTGTTGTGGTCCCGGATCCAAGCAGGGAGGGCTGAGCTGGAAGAGCCAAGAGCATCCTTCCTGGGGGAGCAGCTATTCCGGGAAGCAAACGCTCCGGGCATCTCATTAGCATAATCTCAGGAATTAACGGCTTGATTGATGATCCACGTTTCCCCACAGTTTTCTATAAATGATAATGTATTAAAACGAGATGGAGGAAAGAAAACATGACACGACATATATTATTTAGGTGTTTGCAGAGAGGCTGACACACAAACACACACGATTTATCAACAGTCATTTTTTGCACGGTGTTCTGAGCCCCAAGCCTCCAAGATGTGGAATTAATTTCATAGCAGGTGATTCTAGGCTATTTCGCATGGGCCATCTGTCGCTTCTTCATCTACCTTTCTGCTGTTACAATAATTAATCATTTCAGGGACTGCCTTGGCCCCAGAAAGTCCATTCCGACTGAGAGCTCTACATGAGTGGATAACACACGAGTATTTGTTTCGAAGCAGTGTGTTTTCATGAAGCAAGTGTGTTCAAATGTTTTTCTTACTCATTTTTATCATCCACACCAGTGACTCAACAGAGAATGTTAGATTGTTGTTGCTAAAACTGCTCATATTCTTCCTTTGAAGTTGAAGAAACCAAGTTCAGAGAGGTTATTTGAATAGTCCAGGGTCACACGGGGCATCTGAGAGATCTGGGACCAGAACCCAGGCCTGTCAGCTTTTCATGACTTGGTCCTTCTGGTTCTTGGTCTGGAGTGGTTCTTCCATGGAAAGGAATATCACCAGAAATAATAAGAAAGCTCTTGAAACCCAAGAAGTAGATCAATGTGGGACATTTGAGGCACAATCAAATTAAGTGCTACAAGGCAATGATTTATTCATCCCAGAAATCAAATATCATCATGCTATAAGATAAAATTCATATTAGAAAAAAAATCAGCTCTTTGAAGGAATGTGAGTCATTGGTCTATTGTGCTTGATGTAACAGTGGAAGAGATAAAATACCAGGCCATTTAATTGTCCAAGATACGTTCGCCTACGGTGTTTGTTGTTTATTAATGACACAAATAGTTATTGACTGAATATTTATGCCAGGCACTGGGCTAGGTGCTGGAAACACATTGATGAGATCCTAACACTCATGGAACTGATATTTTAGGGGAGGAACATACAATGAGGAATTAAATAAAGACAAATTGGAATGGTGCTCCAAAAGAGGTAAGTGGGGGCAGGAACAGAGAGAAACTGGTGGCATCCTTCCTTGCGTGTGAGGGTGCCTCTAGCTGAGCTGGTCATAGGAGGTCTCTGGGAGAAAACCACATTTGTTATTGGACCGGGAAGGATGGGATCCGTACCCATGGCAGTGGGAGTGAGAGGGTTTCAGGTAGCAGGGGCTGCATCACAAGGGCCCTGGCGGGAAAAGATCAGCATGGCAGAGATGGAGTCAGGGATGGGAAGGTTGCTAATGAAGAGGTTCAGAGAGCTAAGTGGGAGGCAGGTTGTTCAAGTCTGCATTTGGCTCAAGGCAAGCCACTGGTGGGGTTATAGCAGGGGAATGCCAGAGTCTGTTGTGCACTTTATTATCCCCATTTTACAGATGAGGAAACTGAGGTGCAGATAGATAGTGTAACCTGCTGAAGGCCACCCAGCTTTCTGACTCCAGAGTCCAGGCTCTAAGCCAGAGGTTGGCAAACTATGTCCTATGGGTCAAATCCAGCCTATTGTCTGTTTCTTGTAAATAAATTCTCACTAGGACACGGCCATGTCCATTTGCTTACATTTTGTCAGTGGCTGCTTTCCCACTACAAAGACAGAGTCAAGCAGTCATAACAGACCCCATATGACCTACAGAGCTTAACATATGCAGTCTCTGGCCCTTTACAGGGAATGTTTGCCAATCCCTCCACTAGCCTGTAGCCTCTATGGGGAGGGATCATGTCTGCCTTGCTACTGGGATTTCCCCAACATCACCGGTGCCTGGGATGAGCCAGGGTCCAATAAACATCTGCTGAATGAATGGGGAATTGGGGGTGGGTGCACAGAGCCAAGAAATCAAAGGGCCAGAGATTGAGTGGATAGACTCAGCAGGAGAGAAGAAGCACTGGTAGGTGAGTGCAGGTTCTGCTTGGTTACAGTGGGTAGACCAGCTTGGCTGGAAGGGAGGATCAGGGCGGCAGGCTGGAGAGACCCCCTGGGGGTCGATTGAGAAGAGCCTTGAATGCCACCATCATTAACTGCTGAGACCTTTAAGTGGCTGAGTTAGCAGTCGCAGAGGCTCTGGAAAAGACCTGCTTTTCCAAGACGAAGATTATAATTGGTTATTGATGTCCTATTTGTATGCTAATGCTGCTCAATAAAGTAGCTAAACCATAATTAACGCTCCAGCTTCCTCTAAAAAAAGCCCACGGAAAGGTCAATGGATTTCATATAATAAATTATTAAATAATGGGAAACACAGGAAGTTAGGCTTCTTGGCTCTAATCTTTTTAGGTTTTATTAACCATCATTTATTAAAAGCCCTGACAATGTTTACATGTTGCTACTGCCAGCTCCAGAAATTTTTGGAGTTGGAGTCAGTGTTGAGTGGAAAAATATATTGTTTGCCAGACTTCATCTGTTTGGAAATCAAGACAGCATTACCTCTGTGATCTGACTTCTCATTGCTTTGTGTCAATGTGAAGTCAAATAGTGCGGCAGGGCATTGGCAGACCTTCTGCTGTATGGAAACCATGATGAATAACTCTGTGATGCCAGTTAGATTTATCTGCTAATCACAAAAATACACCGGAACCCTTTGTGGGCAAAATTCTTACTCCTTTCCTGCAAATTCTGACAGAGGGAAGATCTCACTCATAAAGAATGAGCCGGGCAGAAAAGAAGCTGATGAGCTCGGGCTCTGGGGTCAGACTGTCTGGGTTTGAACCCCTGCTTCACCTCTTGGTATCTATGGATCTTGGATTTAGCTCTTCTATGCCTCATTATACCTATGAACTACAATATAGGGGGATGAGGGATATTTAGAGCACAGAGATGTGGTGACTAAGAAAATGCTCTGGACAGTGCCTGGCATGGAGTAGATGTTCAATGAGCATTAGACATTATCACTAATATATATATATATATATATATATATATATATATATATATATATAAAATATATGTGTATATATATACACACATACCTATATATATATATACCTATATATATACACATTTTTTTTGAGAGTGCATGTTCATGAATGGGGGTGGGGCAGGGCAGAGGGAGAGGGAGAGAGAATCTCAAGCAGACTCTGCACTGAGCATAGAGCCCAACATGGGGCTCGATCTCACAATCCTGAGATCATGACTTGAGCCAAAATCAAGAATCAGATGTTTAAGTGACTGAGCCACTCAGGCACCCCTGGCATTATTATAACTGTAAGGTTTAAAATGCTCAGGGCCAATGACCCATAATGAGACTAAATGGATTGGTAGGTTTATTAGGTTTAAATTTCCCTCCATTCATCCATCAGTTTGTTGGTAGTTTACCTACCAACACTGTATCATGTTTTGAGAAAATGCTAAAAGAATATAAGCCGAGGTCATCCTGGTTGTCAAGGAATTTACAATTCTTGGTGAGGAATCAATTCAAGGGCAACCCAGAGTACTACTAATCAAACTCACTTGTTCATTTATTGGGCAGCTACTGTATTTCAGGGACTAGGTTGTGTACTGGTGACATAGGGATGAATTGGAAAAACATTTTGATTCACAGTCTAGTGAGGCCTAGACAGGAATTTCAATACAGCGTGTTAGAATCAATATTATAAATATTTCCCCAAGAAGGATATGAATACATTTGGATTTTAGGCCTTCCTCTAAATCATGAGATTTTTGTCAAATTTCTGGCCTTAATTTCCCCATGTCATATTTGAGCCTGAGACATAAAAGTTGTGTGCTACACCCAAAGACTCACTCCCTAAGAGTGCAGAGTACTTTATACAGAATCATCACTCAACAATCAAATGATTGATGATCAGCTTCCAAAAAATACATAGCAATGATGAAAATCATATAGGTTTGTTAGAATCACACATAGTCCTAGTATCTTAACATAGTAACTCTAACTCTGTATGAACTTTCCTTTTGATCTTTTTTCCCATCATGTTTTCAAGCACAGTTTTAGCTGTAATTCCAATTAAAGGACACACATAGTGATTTTTTTTTAGGACCAGAGAATCACATATTAAACATAATCTCAGTTCAGAACACACTCTAATTTTTCGAGTCCATAGAATTGTGTCCTAGTGTTCTCTGTTTGAATTCAGCCCTACATAAGTGTTTTGACATTGCTGCTTGGTTTTAACAAATCTGGGTATCATGGTTGTTGCTATTGAATGTAGGAGTTGGCTGGCTTTGCATCTGTCAAACACCGTGCATTCTGACTTATTTCCAACTATGTGAATTTTCCAACAGTAGAGGAATAGAGGGAGTAGGCAAAGTCCATGTTGGCAAGGTCTCAGATGTCACTGAGCCCTTCTTTTGGCCTTGGCCATGAAAAGAATGTCAGAGGAGCATTGCTCTGATAGTCATGGCTGGCTGACTCAACTCATGTCTTGACCACTTTAGATGCCACCTATGTGTACTTGGTGGCAGAGGTGATACTATAGCCACAAAGTGAGAATTATCATTTACAAAATTAACAGACCATTTTTAAGAGTTGATTTAGGTCTCTAGAACAGGTGAGCAGAAAGAGTGTTCCTTATGCCTCCCCAATCCCACCCACAGTTTCTTCTATTGTTATCATCTTGTATTAATTTGGTATATTTAAAGAACCAATATTGATAACATTATTATTAGCTGAAGTCCCAGAGAGTACATTAAAGTTCACTCTTTGTGGTGTACATTCTATAATTTGGACAAATGCATAATGAATGACATATGCTAGCTTTACAGAATTATACAGAATAGTTTTACTGTCTTAAAAATCCTCTGGGCTCCTTCTAATTCCCCCTTCCGTCAATCCTTTAGGTCCATGGCCAACCCCAGTCATTTACTGTCTTCATACCTTTGCCTTTTCCAGAATGTCATATACCTGGAACCACACAGTATGGAGCCTCCTCAGATTGTCTTTCTTTGCCTGGAAAAATGCATTTAAGATTCCTCCATATGTTTTCACGGTTTGATAGTTCATTTGTTTTTATCACCGAGTAATATTCCACTGTATAGATAAATCACAGTTTGTTTATCCGATTGTGTATAAAAGGACATCTTGGTTGCTTCCATGTGTTAGCAATGATGAATAAAGCTGCTATACATATGTGTGTAGATTTTTGTGTGACCTAAGTTTTCAACTCATTTGGGTAAATATCAAGGAGCACAACAATTGCTGGATTGTGTGTTAAAATTTTTGCTTTTTTATTTTTTGACTAAAAACAGTCTATGTATAAGAGTTCTCTACAAAGTTATATAAGAACAATTTTTAAAATAAATTTACTTTTTATGGTGTTCAATTTACCAACATACAGAATAACACGCAGTGCTCATCCTGTCAAGTGCCCCCCCCCCCAGTGCCCATCACCCATTCACCCCCACCCCCCACCCTCCTCCCCTTCCACCACCCCTAGTTCGTTTCCCAGAGTTAGGAGTCTTTATGTTCTGTCTCCCTTTCTGATATTTCCCACACATTTCTTCTCCCTTCCCCTATATTCCCTTTCACTATTATTTATATTCCCCAAATGAATGAGAACATAAACTGTTTGTCCTTCTCCGATTGACTTACTTCACTCAGCATAATACCCTCCAGTTCCATCCACGTTGAAGCAAATGGTGGGTATTTGTCGTTTCTAATGGCTGAGTAATATTCCATTGTATACATAGACCACATCTTCTTTATCCATTCATCTTTCGATGGACACCAAGGCTCCTTCCACAGTTTGGCTATCGTGGACATTGCTGCTAGAAACATCGGGGTGCAGGTGTCCCGGCATCATTGCATCTGTATCTTTGGGGTAAATCCCCAACAGTGCAATTGCTGGGTCGTAGGGCAGGTCTATTTTTCACTCTTTGAGGAACCTCCACACAGTTTTCCAGAGTGGCTGCACCAGTTCACATTCCCACCAACAGTGTAAGAGGGTCCCCTTTTCTCCGCATCCTCTCCAACATTTGTGGTTTCCTGCCTTGTTAATTTTCCCCATTCTCACTGGTGTGAGGTGGTATCTGATTGTGGTTTTGATTTGTATTTCCCTGATGGCAAGTGATGCAGAGCATTTTCTCATGTGCGTGTTGGCCATGTCTATGTCTTCCTCTGTGAGATTTCTGTTCATGTCTTTTGCCCATTTCATGATTGGATTGTTTGTTTCTTTGGTGTTGAGTTTAAGAAGTTCTTTATAGATCTTGGAAACTAGCCCTTGATCTGATACGTCATTTGCAAATATCTAAATGTGAGACAAGATTCCATCAAAATCCTAGAGGAGAACATAGGCAACACCCTTTTTGAACTTGGCCACAGTAACTTCTTGCAAGATACATCCACGAAGGCAAAAGAAACAAAAGCAAAAATGAACTATTGGGACTTCATCAAGATAAGAACAATTAAACTTGAAACATTTCAGTGTGTGGGGAGGAGGGTCTGGTGGTAAATGTATGAGTTCCTACTTTCTTGCAACATTAAGTAAGGGGATGGTCTGGCATGTACACTCCACAAAAACTTTCCAGATCTAAATACTTAAGTAATACTGTTTTAAACTCTATTACATTAATAAACTTTGGCCTTTCTGCCATCCAAGAAGCTACTTGAGCTACAACACTTTCTCTGTAGGTAAGGAGCACCCTTTATTGCCATATGTGAAAAATGAATAAAAATTCATATAAAATAGGGGTGCCTGGGTGGCACAGTCTGTTAAGCATCCTACTCTTGGTTTTGACTCAGGTGGTGATCTAGGGGTTGTGAGTTCAAGCGCTGTGTCAGGCTCTGTGCTCAGCATGGAGTCGCTTAAGACTCTATCTGCCCTGTTCTCTCCTTCTGCCCTCCCCCCTCAAATAAATAAATCTAAAAAAAAATCCATATAAAATAAATATAATAGAAGTTAGGTTAAGTGTGACCCATATCTCATTTTACCTCATTTGATTATCTTTAGAGAGAAATCAGTGTGATGAACATTAACGTTTTCATGACTTGGTTTTAACAAATACTGAGGTTTTGCTACTGCTGTTTTATCCTTCAGTTTTTTGCTTTATTATTTTAAAATAAATTTTGCACATCATATTTACAATATTTGCAATGGCTGTCTACTATTGTATATTACACTTAGTGAATTATGTTCCTAAAATGTTTCCACTTTTGGATAGTAAATAATACCACAGTGGATATCTCAGACATTAAAGCTTGTTGGTATTTAATAAAGGCTAATATATGAAACTTTTCCTCCCACAGATCTGGTACAATGAGAGACAAGTGTTAGATCGGATGGATGGAGAATCAGGTATTGGCCATATGGGTTTCCTCATATTTCCTCCCCTGAATCAACTTCACATCTTTTCTTGCTCAGCATAGAACAAAACAAGTCTCCTGAAGGCATCATGGAGAAAGGGAGTCCAACGTATGTCTGAAGGCTCTTGTTGGGCTTCATGTCCAAATGTACCCATTTCTGGGTCCTTCTATCTCAGTTGGGGCAGCATGAAAGAGGGAGGATTCTGATTCTTCTAGGGTATGAAATTTCCCCCTATAAAAAAACCCCAAGGACTGGGAGATAAATGCCCCCCCCCCCTTACAAAAGATTTTGGATTAATCTCCAGACGAGGATTCCTGAATCAAAGAGCAAATGCAATTTTATGGCATGGTGCCAAATTGCTTTCCAAAAGAGCCGTACCTTTGTATGTTCCTACAAACCATGAATGAAGCCGCCCAAATTTTAAATTGGCCAAATTGCTTAAATACTTTTAGCATTATTGTATTCCAATAATAAGATTGCTGAACAGAAATCGTTGACTGTTCCCTGGTAGAGCTTGCCAAAACCCAACTAATCAAATTGGGTGTTAGCACCCTTATACAGACAGTGGGGGCTGTCTGAACTGAATCAGGCACCAGTTGGAAAGCATGAAATTACTGACTTTGTTTAAATCTAACTGCAATTTATCTGAAAGAACAGCACTGAAAGGTGACATTTGTCTTAGTGAGTTTCCCATTCATTTCTGGAGCAGGAGTTCATCAGTCATGCAGCTCAAGTGCATGATACACACAGATGAATATTTATTATAGATGATGGAGTATCCTTCTGGCAACATAATACACTTCTTTCACTTGAAAAGGGAATTCAAACAGATCCATGATGGACTGCTTGTGTGACTGTGGGGGCCTTTCACCTACCTTCCTGGGAAATCTGTGGAGAATCCGCCATTTTGGCTAAGGGAGAATCCACTTGGTTAGTGTCAATGGGTAAAATGATTTTTTTTAAAAAAAGATTTTATTTATTTGAGAGAAAGAGAGTGAACAAGAGAGAGAGAAGGGACAGGGGGAGGTACAGAGGAAGTAGCAGACTTTCCACTGAATAGGGAGCCGGACAACATGGGGCTCCTTCCCTGGACTCCAGGATCATGACCTGAGTCTAAGGCAGATGCTTAACTGACTGAGCCACCCAGGAGCCCCTGAAAATGGTTTGAAAACATCATGACTAGTTAAATTTAGTTAACTACATTTGGAAATTAAAGAAATGTTGGAAAATAGTTGCTACTTCAAAAATAATTCATTACTGGTTGATGAAAAACCCAGTTATATATTTGAATTCATCCAATAGTTTTAGAGCATATTGGTTGTTTGAATGTAACTGAATTGTTTGACTCTTTGTAGGTTTGTATGTGAACAGACAGATTTGGCCTGATTCACAGAGTTTCTCTGCATTCAAAAAGGATCTTAAAATAAAGCATGCATTTCCAACATTGATCTGACACTGGAGGTTAAGTGCTTCTTTCTTAGGAAATGCAAGATCAAAGACAATGAAATGACAGGAAAAATATACTCAGAGCATCATTTTTTCTTTCTAATTTAGAAGCCACTCCTCTTCCCAGGAGAGTTGAGCAGAAAAATCACTAGAAAAATAGCTTCCTTGTGCCCATTGAGCTACCTTTTGTTTTCTTTTGATGACCGATGGGAATCTTGTTCATTAAAATTGTATGGATGCCTTCTTCTTTCCTCCCACTGTTTATTTACACATGAAAAATAGATGATTTCAAGAATTCAAACATCATGCCTTCCAAAGCTGCTGAAAACATCCATGAACAGTCATCTGTGTTTGCAGAACGATTGGGACTTGCCTAAAATAGACAACGGTGTATTCAAGTGGGTATATTTGTGGAGGTGTGGACAAGGCTGGAGATCTGAGGAAATGAGGAAAAGCAGCATTGCAACAAACCTTCCTTGTCTTGTTTTAACAAAGAAGAATCACTCTCTCTCCCCAGTCTCCAGACACATGCCTTTCCCATTATGTGCTAGATGGAAGTTACAGGAGGTACAGTGAATATGGGGAGACTGAAACCAAAAGTATGGCCATTGAGGAAGATTAAACTCAACTTGACCTCGAAGGCTGATGGAAAAATGATGATTAGAAAGAGGATATGCATATCTAAATTGCATTTTATCTCTATTACAGTCTAACGACATTACTAACATTGCTGTTTGATAATTCGTCAATGTGAAAATGTGTCCACTTATCTCTGGCTATAAAAACAATCATTGATTCAGCCCCTCAACGTGGGTCTTGCCAAATTTTCATGGGCAGATGGTCAGACCATTGAATCGGGGTTGGATCCAAATTACCTCCGTCTTTCCTCTATCTCTCCATTTCTCCTTTTCTCTTTCTTAACAAGCATTATTGTGTTCCTGCTACATGTTTAACATGGTCTGGTGTTTGGCTGTACAGACTACTAATTGGTGATTATGGCCAAGTCACTGAAAATCTTGGAACTTTGGTTTTTCCTCCTTAAAAGGGGAATGGATTATGCCCTGAGTAGCTCACAGAGTTGTTGAGAATCACAAAATACAAAGCATTTGTAGGCAGTAACGGGCTATAGAAACATGAAAATCCAGGTTGCAATTAGGCTACATTATTCATTTATGTGTTCATGGAACACTCACTATGTACTAGGCAATGAGATGAGTTTAAGGTATGTGAAAATTAATACAATGTACTCCCTGTGCTTTCTACTTTTTCAGTCCAGTGGGGGAGATGGATGTATAAAGAATGTAGATAGTGGAACTGGTGTTGGGAAGTACATTGCATATTGACAAAGGAGCATGTATCAAGGTATAGAGGTGGGGATGGTGAACGGCAGCAAAGAGTCGTCTTTTGCCTGGTGAACATTGCTGTTTGTTTGTCTAGACTCCACCCCTGCATCGCTGTATTCCTTGTGACCTGGGCCAACCCAGGTGGGGCCTGTCTAAATGATCCTGATGGATGCTGTTGCTGTTACAGAATCATTATGTGGTTGCTGATGAGGGAGAGAGGTGAATCAGAGAAGCTGATGAATAGTGTAGGCCTGAGATCGACTTGAGAAAATGCCATTCTCTTGCATTCATCCCTTTTGCTGGTGATTTGGTGTACTTCTGATGAGTGAGGTGACCTAATAGGCTCTGTTCAGAGCATGGACTTACCTGGGCCCTGGGAAAAATGAGCACCGGCAACAGCTTCTCAGATTGCACAGTTAGAGCTCTCCTTGGCCCCAGGACACAGACCTTGTATTAGAACAAACAGAATGGAGTTGAACAGATTGTCTTCCACACACACTGTATGATCTAGAGCAAGTTACATAATTCTATAAGCCTCGATTTATTATTTGAAAAATGAGAGTAATAATAACCGCAGCCCTGTCATGTGGCTGCTGGGTTACAGTAGTGCTTAACACAGGGTTTCATACATAATAAGCTCTTAGTCAATGCTTCTGTTGCAGGGATTCCTTGTTTCCTAATTTTGAGAGACTTAGCAGGGGGAGAGGAAGAAAAATGGTGTCATCTTTTCCATGGGTACGTACCACTTGCTTCTTTTAAAGGCAGATTTCTTTCTTTCTTTCTTTCTTTCTTTCTTTCTTTCTTTCTTTCTTTCTTTCTTTCTTTCTTTCTTTCTTTTTCTTTCTTTCTTTCTCTTTCTTTTATTTCTTTCTTTTTTTTCCTTTCCTTCTTTCTTTCACAAGACAGCAGTCAAAAGGTAGATGTTTCAGCTGTTAAGCCAGCTGCTACAAATGAAATTTTCCTGCAGGTGCTTCTGTATGGTTTGCCCAGTGGGTGTTTCCAGGGTGTACTTCCTAGCCTGTGTGGTCTGTAAGGTCCTCTTTCCAGCTGAACAGCCTGTGCTGTGTTGTAAGCAGCCCCGAATCTTAGTGGTTTATAACAGCAGATGTTGGTTTCTTACTTATGCTGCCCATCCACTGGGGGTTGGCAGGGGATGCTTGGATCGTCTTGGTCCTTCAGGGATCCAGCTGAGAGATGCTCCATGAAATTGGTTCCATGAATCTCAAGGCAATAAAAGGGAATGTGATAGATCTTGCATTGGTTCTTAAAGCTTTTCCTGGAAGTGACATAGATTACTCTCACTCACACTTCACCAGACAGAGATGGGAAGGGTGATCCCGCCCTGAACTGGAAGGGGTGGAGAACTAGAAATATTTGGTGAACAGCACTGATGATTCTCAGGGCCTCCAATGGCCCTTTCTCTTTCTTCCTTGATCATGGAAACCTGACTTTATTGGGATTGCAGTGTGTTGAGGGGACAAATCACTGTTGCTCTAATGAAGTCATGGTGATTCCATTCATCTTTGCCAAGGTTGGTCTAGACTACAGGTGAGCATGTGATCAGCTGTGACCAGTATCCTGCTTGTGGAAGTTCTGGAAAAAGTCTCCCCCTGATAAAGGGAGAAAATGGCACAAAGAAAGATTTTTTTTAAAAATTGTTGTTGGGCAGCCCGGGTGGCTCAGCGGTTTAGTGCTGCCTTCAGCCCAGGGCCTGATCGAGTCCCACGTAGGGCTCCCTGCATGGAGCCTGCTTCTCCCTCTGCCTGTGTCTCTGCCTCTTTCTCTCTCTGTGTCTCTCATGAACAAATAAATAAAAACCTTAAAAAAATAAATTGTTGTAGTCCCCTTTCTCCCTCACCTCCCATGAGACACTGTACCTGTTACTGTTACTGTGTGAGACAAACTATTATATTATTTAATCCTCTCTATGTCAAAATTCTGTATTTTTGGCCAACATGTCTGAATCTCATTTTAATGAGTAGGCTTTATCAGTGTTTCCTAAACTTGCCTAATCATAAGAGGCATTTATTAAAAGGAGATTCCCAGGCCTCTCCCTAGAAGATTCCTAGTAAGTAGGTTAAGGGTGGTACCCAGGAACCTGCATTTTAACAAGTGCCCTGAGGTGATTCTCGTGATTAAAGTTTGAAAGACACTATGCTAGATAAATGTAAAAATCTTCCCTCATATTTTTTAAGCAGGAGGCTGACTGTTGTTTATGAATATATATTTGCATGTGTGGTTTGCTTATTTTTAAAGACCCATGGCAGCAGTATGGAAGGTGTTCTAGAGGAGTTGGAGAGTGAGAGCAGAAAGAACTGAAGTCCAGGGGAGAGGACATAAAGCCTCAGGCCAGGTCAGGAGAACCAGGCAGGTGAAGAGAAATTCCATACATCATTTGGACTTGGTGACTCACCAGATTTGAAAAATAAGTAAAGAACTCAGGAGGACCCCTGGATCTCTGGGATGTGTGTCTGGGCAGCATGGTGCCCTGACCAAGGTGGCAGATGCAGATGAAGGGGCAAGTTTGAGGAAGAAGAATAGAGGGTTTGCGTGTGCTCCATATGATGTATCAGAGCCTGAGCAGTGGTAATGCCAGGGGTAGAGGAAGCAAATAATTTGGGCAATAAGCATGCCATCCATCCAAATCTCCTGATTCTGGCCAGGCTACTGGCTCTAATGTCTCTTTTTTAGTCAAAATATTTCCACTTCTTTGTGTAGTCATTTTGTCTCCTCAGCAGAGTCAAGAATCAAGGCAATGAAGAGACCGATTTATCCATCCATCCATTCATCCATCCATCCATTCATTCATCCAAGTCTGGTGTCTAATCTATACCAAAAACCAAAGATCAGTTGATAAAACAGATAGATATGGTTCTAGCCTTCATGGAGCTTAGATCAATGGGGAAGTCAGACAAAAAAGAGAAGAATAAATGAAATTCCGAACTATGAGTTCTGTGAAGGAACCAAACTTTGTTCAGAAAGGAGAGAGTGTGGTGGGATGAGCACAAAGTTTGGGGAAAAGAGACACAGGCTTGGGCTCTCACTGTCCAGCCTGGCAGCTTCTGACATATTGTAGCCTCAGTTTCCTCATCTGTAAAATGGGATTCCCTTCATATCTCACATCTCTTGTATGATTTTAGCTAAGTGATGCTGTGGTAACAGACCACACCCACATCTCAGTGGCTCACAAGAACCCATGGATTTCTTGTTCACTTTTTATGCTGGTTGCAGGTCAGCTACACCTCTAAGCCATGTCCCCTTCTCTCTGAAAGGGGCAGCTGGTATGTGGGACATTGATATTTTTGTGGCAGAAAGGAAGAGTATTGTTGGAACCACATGCCCCTTATTGCTCCTGCTTGGGCATGGTACAGAGTATCACCCATATTCTACTGTCCCAAAAAAATTCTCATGGCTCAGTCTGAGATCATTGAGGGGTGAAGTTCTCTTCCACCAGGAGGCAGTGGGAGAAACATGGTAGGAAATAGCAACTCAGTTTTAAAAAACATTTTGCTGAAATATAATAAACTTACAAAAGGTGTACCTATTAAGGTAGCAAGTATTTTGAAAACATAATACAAACAACAGATGTGGAAATCAGTTTAGGTAGATAGGTTCTTGTCCAACATCAAGTTCAAATGCAAGCATTAAGGAGTAATCCCCTGTGTTCATTGTAGCATTCATTCTTCACAACAGTGAAGACTTGGAAACAACCTAAGTGTCTACCAATGGATGAATGGACAAAGAAAAGGCAACACACACACACACACACAGACACACACACACAGGAATATTCTCTTATTCAGGCATAAAAAATAAGGAAATTCTGCCATTTTCAACCACATGGATGGGCTGGAAGGTATTATGCTAAGTGAAATAAGTTAGAGAAAGACAAATATGTGAAATCTAAGCAAGCTAAACTCCTAGAAACAGAGTAGAATGATGGTTGCCAGGGGTGAGCAGTGGGAGAAGATGTTGGTCAAGAGACCAAACTCCCAACTTCAAGATGAGTAGGTTCTGGGGATCTAATGTCCAGCATAATGACTCTAATGATCAATACTGTATTATATACTTGAAAGGTGTTAAGAGAGTAGATCTTAAATGAAATCACACAAATAAAAAGTGGTAATTATGTGAGGGGATGGAGCTGTTAACTAACCATATTGTGGTCATCATTTTGCACTGCAAACTTTTATCAAATCATCACAACATTGTATACCTTCAACTTACATATCTTACATGTCAAAAATATCTTAATAAAGCTGGAGAAAAACAGAAAGAAAAGAGAAAATTCTGACTTTCTGCAGTTGCATTTGAGAAACCACCCCGAGTTATGAATTCATTCAGGGAGTGATATGTGAGCCACCTGTGTGATGGTGTGATGAGAGTGGTGACGGTGACTGAGGATGAAGAATAAAAAGCATATAAGCATCCCCATTTTTACTGATGGGGACACCAGAATCCATACACATTATATAGTTTGCTCCAGGTCTCGCAGTTGGAATCTGATTCAGGTTGGCTGATGCAAGAGTCTGCTCCTAACCACCAGGTGCTGTAGTGGCTTTGGGGTGGTGTAAGGCGGTCAGGTGTTCAGCTCTCCGTGCAGAGGCTCTGGTGAGAAGCGGGAGAAGCTTCTCTGAGACCCACACTCTGACAGGAGAGGGGGGATATCCCAGTGTTCCCCAAGACTCTGCTACATTACTTCCTGGAGCTACCATTCCAAAGATTGGATAGGTAATCACTGAAGATGACAAGGAAACCTCTCCATCGCTAATGACCTTGATGTGGTTTGCCAGGGCATAAGTTCATGTTGCTGAAACCAGTCTCCCTTATCAAAGTGGGAGGCACCCATAGCCTGGGCCCTTTTGAGTTAGAACTTGTGGGAACAGAGCTGCTTTTCCTCTTTGAGAAAAGAGGGTAAGAATGGCCTGTCCTCTCAGTACCCAGGCTGGTAGTTGAGAGCCTGGAATATTCTATGTGGATTCAACTCCTGTAAGATTTCACTTACTCATTTTTGACTCCTGGGTGAATTTTCTTCCCCTTCCAAAGCCAGATTGAGATACCAAGAGGCCAAGGTATATTTACTTGTCCTGGGCATGTCATTTGCATATGTCACTAGGGTTGACTTGTCTATGATTAAGTGACTGCTGAAAGAACAACTTGTCGAATGTGTTATCGTTTCCTTTGTTTTTCTTCCTCACTTCACTGTGGACCCAGTGGCCTTTTCTGGAAAAGCTGAGAGGTGCAGACCTACTGAGGGAATGTCAGAATGGCATGAGGAAGGGCAAGAATCACAGGCATTCTTAAAGGTCTAGTTTGAGAACAGTGATTGAGATGTCAAGAAAACTCTGGCATGATGATATTTGCCACTCACGGAGTATTTTACTGTATCAGGTATTGTGTGAAGAACTTAAGATGATGACATAGCTTTCATTAAATCTTCACCAGAACCTTACAAGGTGGACCCTACTGTTCCCATTTTACAGTCGAAGGGACCGAGGATTAGGGTTCATCTAATAACACAAGTTCACTCACTAATAACTGGCAGGGCTGAATTCAAATTCAGGTTGATCTGGCTTTAGAGCCTGTCCTAATTGTTCTCTTTCCCACGTCGCTACGTTGTCCATAACCATTCACTGCTGGCCCCTGTGAGAGGATTGCACACACCCCTCCTCCTCACACCACATGGCAATGTCCCCTCTAGAAGTGAGGGAGTTACCTCCCAGTCACCTTGTCTGACTTTGGGTTTGGCCATATGACTTGGTTTGGTCAGTAGATTTTAAGTAGATGTGACACGTGCCACATTATGAATCGTTATGATTTTCTGTCAGTTTTCTTGCTTTTCCCATCAGAGTAGCACACTCCACACAGAGGTTATTCTTCAGTTTGGATTCCAGCCTGGGAAGATATGTGGAGCAGAGTGTTTCAGTCTGTTCAGGTTGGTATAAGAGAAATACTATAGACTGGGTGGCTTATAAACAACAGAAATCTATTCTTATAGTTCTGGGGGCTGGGAAGCCAAGATCAAGGCACTGGAAGATTCATTGTCAGGTGAAAGCCTGCTTCCTGGTACATAGGTGACCATCTTTTTGCTGTGTCCTCCGGGTGGAAGGGATGAGTGAGTTCTCTGGAGTCTCTTTTATAAGGGAACTAATTCCATTCATGAGGGCTCTGCTTTCATGACCTAATCACCTCCCAAAGTTCCCACCCTAAATACCCTCACATTGGTCATTAGATTTCAATATATTAATCCTAGGAAACACAAATATTTAATCCACAGCACGGAGCCACCACTACTGACCTGTAGCCATCATCATGCAACATGACCTGGAAATAAGTTTTTGTTGCTATTCTAAGCTACCAAGGCTTTGGTGCTTTTTCTGTTCACACCTAAATTTGATCAATACATCCAAGGATATTCTGAGACACATGAATCAAGATAGTAATAATCCCAGGGAATTGGTCCTGGATTTGATTCTCATCTGTGCCACTTTGAATGGGTTGTTAATAATATCTTTGGGAATCAATGTTAAGTAATTAGTTATAAAAACACTTGTTAAACCATAAAGTTTCATAATCATATTCAGTACCCTAGTAAGCACTGTTCTTCAAGGTGTGGAACTTTGTTCCATTTTACTTTACAAAGTTCACAAAGGCAAGTGCATGTCTATTTTGTTCAAAAGTGTGTAGTACATGTCACAAAGAAGATGTTCAATAACTATGTAATGAATGAATAATGTAGGGGGTCTTATACAATGAGAAAGTGTTCTGTGAACACATACAATTTTGACCTGCTGAGCTGAATCAGCTAATTTCTTGTGGAACTTCTCAGAGCCTTCAGTGCATTACATTGAATTGTGACTCCTAAGGGGGAGGTGGGGCTAGTAGGCAGCATTTCACAAAAATATTTTTGGCCACGAAACCCTTTTTTTCCTGGGAACATCTGATAGGGTGTGATGCTTTATTTCCCTCCTCCCGCCTGTGGACCAGGACTCAGGGTCATTGCCTGTAAGCTGACCAAAATTAGCAGTGGCCCTGTAATTGGCTGGTTTCATTTTTGATCATTTCCGTCTGAGAAAATCTTCTGTACTGGCGGAATTATCGTAACACTAATTTGTACCTGGATTTCCTAATCTGTGCAAGCGGGATGTCTTTCCTGCCTGTCTCATATTTTGGAGGAAGAAAAACAAAGGAGACTGGGAACTGGACTGAGCAGCTTGAGAACAGAGTCTGTGGCTTATTTCCCAGGACCCCAGAACCTATGAGCTATCACATGATGGAACTCAGCATATTTCTGCTGAGGATATGAATAAAGTCATCGTACCAACCCAGGGCAAGCGGTAGGATCAAGAGGGAGTTGGGCCTGCACAAGGGAAAACCAGCCAGAGGTGACCTGGTGACATCCTCCAATAAGTTAGCCAATTTTTACCTAGGTCTACCATAGCAAGAGTTTGACTGTGGGCAGTGAGACTTCTCCATTTGGAGAATAGCAAATCTGTGTAGTAAGAAATCAAAGCAATGTGGCAGATGCCACTGCTTTGTCAACTTCATCTATTCCTAATTCTTCTTGCCTGCTTACAGAGCCCTGATTTTGTTCACCTTCCTCTGAAGCTGTATCTTTCAGAGGGAAAGAATTAGTCTCAGCAGTCTCAGCAGAAATGTGAAACATTTCTGACCCATAGGATATGAGGGGAAATTTGAATGGTTGAGAAAATTTTCCAATCTTAAAAAGAGACACCAGAGAGGGGATGTTTCCCTATTTTTCACATTTCCCCTTTGCCGACCCTGCTGCGTTCATGATAATGCCTGAAACTGTGGCCACCATCTTGTAATCATGTTAGAGGTTTTTTGTTTCTTTGTTTTTTCAAGACTTTATTTATTTATTCCTGAGAAACTCATAGAGAGAGGCAGAGACATAGGCAGAAGGAGAAGCAGGCTCCTTGTAGGGAGCCTGTTATAGGACTTGATCCCAGGATCCTGGGATTACGACCTGAACCAAAGGCAGACACTCAACCACTGTGCCACCCGGGTGCCTCGATCATGGTAGAGGTATTGCCAATATATATGGCTGAGTGGGACTGAAAAGTGCTTAAAGCGTTTCTTGAAGGTTTTTTTTTTTTAACTTTTTTATTGGAGTTCAATTTGCCAACATCTAGTATAATACCCCGTGCTCATCCCTCCAAGTGCCCCCCTCAGTGCCCATCACCCAGTCACTCCAACCCCCTGCCCACTTCCCCTTCCACTACCCCTTATTCATTTCCCAGAGTTAGGTGTCTCTTATGTTTTGTCACCCTCACTGATATTTTCACTCATTTTCTCTCCTTTCTCTTGAAGGGTTTCTTGAAGGGTTCCCTGACATTTTGAACTGTGTAGTCCTGGGGTCTCTGTACCCAATTTTATTATTTTATGATACAATGGATGTGTTCATTGTTCAACCATGTTGGGTTGACTATTCCTTGCAGTTTGAAGCTCCCTCACAGATACAAGATGATACAACAATGAGTAACCCATGGAGCCTATCTATCCTCCATGACCTCACAGCCTGGCTTCAAAGGCCACAAGGCAAAAATTAACGCCAGTGTGGTTCGATTCTTGCCATAATACAGGTATAAATGAGGTTCTTCAGGATGGCACAGGGGAATGAGTTTGGTCTGCCATGGAAGATTGTGGAAAGCTTCAGAGAGGAGGTGGCTTTAAGCAGAGGCTTTAGTCAGATGGGTCTTGAAATCTGGGTGGAGGGAATGGTACATTCAAAGGCAGGGAGATCTGAGAGCATTATTTGGTTACAGCTTGTTTGTTTTGGTGCTATTGGATTGGAAAGGGAGCAGATGAGACTGTGATCACGAAGGACCTGGTGACACACGTGAAGAGGCACTGTGGTCGAGGCCTGGGCACATTAGGACTCAGAAACAGGGAGCTTGAGTCTCAGGCATTCATTCAGTAGGAGATATTTATTAATGTCTGTTGTGTGCCAGGCTGGGCCTGAGTTGGGAGCTGCGGCTGCAGTACTGAGTGCCCGACTGTAACGTCCTGGGGGTCTAATGTCATTGCGGTCACCACTGAATCTCCAGAGGCTAGACTGCAGATTGACATCCAGGGGACTCCCATCATTGTTTCCCAAATGAACAAAGCAAATAGAATCCCTTACCTGTGGGGACTCTGCTGACCAGGGAGAAAATAGGCATTTAACAAAAAAATGAAATGGATCATTGAACATAATTTGATGAGTATAATTATATGATCATATTTCAGTGCTTGAACCCAAATTCCACAGGGACCTAACAGAGTCAACAAAGGCCATCCTGAGAAAGGGGACAGTAAGCATGTTTTGATCTCAGTCTCTCTGGGTCTCAGTTTCCTTATTTGTAAGCTGAAAATAATAATTCTTATTCCCAAGGGTTTTTGAGAGGTTAGAAATAATGTATTTAGAGTTTCTAGTACATAGAAAACTCAATATTCTTAAAATACAATTCAGATAAGTCCTCAGGAAAAATCATTCATGGGAGAATATACTGCATCTTGGAATTCTCTTCCACATCATGCTAGATTCAAATGTAAAGCCACATGGAAGGAACACGTGGTGATTCCTCAAAATTCATTTTCTGACAATGCTGGGAAAATAGGATATTATTACATTTCTTTTTTTTAATAATAAATTTATTTTTTATTGGTGTTCAATTTGCCAACATACAGAATAACACCCAGTGCTCATCCTGTCAAGTGCCCCCCTCAATGCCCGTCACCCATTCACCCCCACCCCCCCGCCCTCCTCCCCTTCTACCACCCCTAGTTCGTTTCCCAGAGTTAGGAGTCTTCCATGTTCTGTCTCCCTTTCTGATATTTCCTACCCATTTCTTCTCCCTTCCCCTCTATTCCCTTTCACTATTATTTATATTCCCCAAATGAATGAGACCATATAATGTTTGTCCTTCTCCGACTGACTTATTTCACTCAGCATAATACCCTCCAGTTCCATCCACGTCGAAGCAAATGGTGGGTATTTGTCGTTTCTAATGGCTGAGGAATATTCCATTATTACATTTCATAATGAAAAAAATTTTGTGAATTTGACTAATATCAGAATTGTTCCCTCCTTAGCTCCTGGCAAAAAAGAGCCACCAACTAAATGTTTATGTTGCACACAGTCAAAAGTGGATTAATGGATTAAAACAACCATTTTTTTTTTAAGACAATGATTTAAGAGGGAATGAAGAAAACTCAGTTTCAGAGGAGCAAATGCAGACACAGGTAGGGAAGGCTGGTTGCTTGTGTTGCTTCTTTTTCCATTAAAGTGACTAGTTAGGGGGTTCCTGGGTGGCTTAGTCAGTTAAGTGTCCGACTCTTGGTCATGATCTTGGGGAACAGGGATTGAGCTCCATGTCGGGCTCTGCGCTCAGTGTAGAGTCTGCTGGAGATTATCTTCCTCTCCCTCTGCTCCTATCCCTGCTCTCTCTCAAATAAATAAATAAAATCTTAAAAAAAATATAAGGTGACCAGTTTTCATCATACCTGGAATTCTGGAAGCTTCTCCAGGGCCCAAGCTGGGGGACCTGCAGTGTGGTGAGGCTTTCATATACTAAGACTTTTGGGTAAATGGTCTCTCCTAGACTCAGTCCAAGGCTTCTTCCCTGCCTTCTGAATCCTGATCCACAAGTATCTGTGCCTGAGTGAGTCTCCTGAGTAGAATGGAAGTGCTCCTTTAACTGGATGAGCATTCGGAAAGCACTGGCTTGGAGTTGCTTGTGCCAAATGCTTGCTACCTTGAAGGCTGAGGGTGAATTGAGTTGAAAGGGGGAGACAATGAACAACTTTTTAATGTCACATGTCACTGTGCTGGATGCCTTACATGCCATAAACTTTGCAATCTATGCAGAAATCCTTCAATATAGGCATGGTACCCATGTACAGATGAGAAGACAGAGCGTCAGAGAAGGTAAGAAGACTCATGGTGATAAATTGAAAGGCTACAGAGCTGGGATTTTTTTTAACTTGCTACTTTTTCACCCTAGAAATCTGAGTAAATGGAAGAACTGTGGGCATCTTTCCCACAACTTATTCTGAAAATAAGTCTAAAAGATGTAGACTTGCTTGTATTATTTCTATGAACTCAATAGACTACATGCTCTGTGAGGGTGAATGGTGTCGGCTGTGCTGCCTCCAGCTCAACTCCCACCACTTACAGGGAGCCTCACACAGGGAGCTCTCAACTGCAAGTGTTGATGAATGAATAAATGAGCTTCTCAGCTTTCGGTTTCAAGAGGTCACTTATTCCAAAAAAGCTCTCCAGAAGGGAGGTCTGGAGAAATGGAGAATTACAAGGACTTGGGAAGGCTTCTAGAGCAAATATCCTGATCCACTGCATGAATCTTCCAATGACTCATTTTGGGCCCTCATTTCACAGAGAACATAGAACAGGAAGTGACAGATATTGCAGACATCTGGGCCATAAGTAATCATGCAGATTTTGTGGAAAGTATTTGACTGAATTGTGATCAGCTTCTTCAGCAAATTGATAAGTTGATCTTTCAGTGAAGGTACTGAGTCACCGAGGAAGGGGTGGATTAAGAAGATACCTCCCAGGACTGAATAGGAGGGAAGACCCAGCCATGGGCTCACCTGGCCTGTCTGGTGGGTGAACCACAGGCTGGGTGCTCAAATGCTGAGGTCTCTAATTGGGTCTCTTTGGTCAAAGGGCTGCAGAACTAGGGGATTCTGAAAAATGGGATGGCCTATACCATCCAAGCAAAAACCCACCACTGGTCATTCATCAATGAGGGGAAGTGCCATAGCAGCTGACGAGGGGCCTTTTTCCAATACTGAACTGACTTAATTGTGATTATTAGTCACAGCAGCAGCTGTCATTTCCTGAGTACCTATAATGTGAGGACAGGAATAGCATCCATGTCATTGAGTTACTGAAAATTGAAAGCATGTAAATTGCTTAGTACAGCCAGATCTGCTATAATGCGACATATGTGCTCCTAAAAATCACTGTGCTATGCAAAATTGCCCAATAAAACCACAGGGCTTAGGGAAAAAATGGGGTTAGGGGAAAAACACTCACAAACATCACCAGAGGCATATATACCTGTATATATGATAGCGACCCAATAAATGGGTAGCACCTTCTTACATACTAAGTGGTTAAGAGCAGCATAAATACTACAATAAATACGGCCCTTTATCATCGGAGAAACCTGAAGTTCATTTGTGTATGTGGGTGTCAGAAGGACTAGAGCTTGTGAGAAATTGTGAAGCAGTGAGGGGAGTGAATGTGAATTGTGAATCAGATGAAAAGTTGTTACACCAGATGTGCATGGGTGTGGCTCAGAACACACACCCTGTGTTTCCACCTGAGGTGGCTGGTAGATATTTGAAGTGTGTTTTGAGTATTCCTACCTAGCATGGTTCAGCTGGCTGCATCTATGGTTTCTCGCAGAGGAAATCCCACACAAGCAAACATGAAATCTGCATTATGCTCACATCGTTCCCCAATATATTGGGTGTGCTGGAACAAATTAGTATTTTCAAAATAATCATCATAGCAGAGCTGACTATCCAGGATTCATGGCAAATGTGCAATAAATGATGGTTGTAATTGTTCTGGAGAGTGACTCTCATCCATGCATTAACCTCAGTAAGGTAAGTGGAAGTAATCCCATTTTACAGATGAGTAACTGAGACTCATAGAGGTTAACTCTCTTACTCAAGGGACAGAGCTAGGAAGGGGCACAGGCTCTGGCCACCTCTCTATAGGTCTCACCATGATATGAGTCTCCTTTTACACTCTAATCTAGGATACTGCGCTAGAGGCAGGGGAAGCCCCAGGATAAGTATATGCTTCTAGATCATTGTCTTTGACAGCTTCAGGTATTTTTGCACATAACACAAATTCACATGACTTTTAAAGATGAGACAAATATCTGAGACATTTCTAGTCTGGGCTGTTACCTCAGGGGATATATTTATTCCCCTCTGTGTTTTGGGATGATAGAGTGGAAAATGTTAAAAAGCTCTTCCATGTCCCATGCTACTTGCCTATGGGGAGAAAAATCCCTATATTTAGCCAAAAGCTGCCTCTCTGAAATCTCCAGTGCTATGTCCTTATGTGTTCTTAACTGAGCCTTCTCTTTTCCAGCCTGAACATGGCAGTGAGTAGCTTACAGTTTGACAGTGTCCCCTCTAAGTCCGGGGGTCCAGAGCCGAGCACAGCACTCCAGATATTCCTTAGCAAACCTAGACACAGAAGATCCTCTGGGGGTCTTGGCTAACAGCAGGATTGACTTTTATAGCTGATGCCTCGCTTTGCTGGCTCATAAGGCCAACTAAATCCCTAGACCATTCTCACATGAATTCTTGACACCTGCTCTCACTTCCCCATTCTGCTAAAAAAATGTAGGATTTACTTTTATGTCCATTAAAATATCTTTTTGTTGGTCTTATCCCATAAAACTTCATTTTCAACCAACTTTTGTTCTGGATGACTTCTAGCTTATTCAAAAGTAGAGAGACTAATAGCATAATGAGCCTGTGTGAAACCATCACCACTATTCACTTTACCAGTTACAACTCATGGACAACCCTGTTTTGTGAAGACTCCCATTCACAAACGACATTGCATCTCTGTCTCCCCAGTTGTTTTATTTATTTTTATTTTTTAAAAATATTTTATTTATTTATGAGAGAGAGAGAGGCAGAGACACAGGCAGAGGGAGAAGCAGGCTCCATGCAGGGAGCCCGACATGGGACCCTATCCTGGGTCTTCAGGATCACGCCCTGGGCGGAAGGCGGCACTAAACCGCTCAGCAACCCAGGCTGTCCACCCCAGTTGTTTTAAAGCCAGTGCTAGATATCATGCCAGTTCACCTGTATTCCAGTATGTGTCTCTAAAAGATAAAGACTTTCATTTTTATTTTTTTTAAGGTTTTTTTTTTTAATGATAGTCACAGAGAGAGAGAGAGAGAGAGAGAGAGGCAGAAACATAGGCAGAGTGAGAAGCAGGCTCCATGCACTGGGAGCCTGACGTGGGATTCGATCCTGGATCTCCAGGATCGCGCCCTGGGCCAAAGGCAGGCGCCAAACCGCTGCGCCACCCAGGGATTCCAGATAAAGACTTTTAAAAATTTACTTGCAAGATCATTATTACGCCAAAACAAATTAACAGTACTCCCTTGATATTATCAAATATCCAGCCAGTATCCAAATTATCACAATTGCTTTGCTCAAGTTAGGATTTCATGTGGATATGTTTTCAAGTCTCTTTTAGTTAATAAGTTTCCTCTTTATTTCTCCCCTTCTGCCTTGAATTTTTGTTGTTTGTTGAGAAAACAGGCCGCTTATTGTTGAGTTTCTTAAATTATGTATTTTTATATTGCAACTCAGTGGTGTCATTTAACACGTTACTTTGTCTCCTGATTTTCCTATAACTTGGGCATAGAATCCAATGATATGGTAAGATTTGGTTTTGATTGTTTTATTTGATTTTAATTTTTAAATATTTATTTTTAAATTTATTTGAGAGAGAGAGAGCAGAGGGGAGGGGCAGAGGGAGAGGGAGAGGGCGGAGAGAGTCTTTTTTTAAAAAATAAATTTATTTTTTATTGGTGTTCAATTTGTCAACATACAGAATAACACTCAGTGCTCATCCCGTCAAGTGCCCACCTCAGTGCAGGGGGGAGAGAGTCTTAAGCAGACTCTGCACTGAGCATGGAGCCTGATGCAGGGCTTGATCTCATGACCCTGAGATCATGGCCTGAGCTGAAACCAGGAGTTAGAGAGTTAGCTGAGGGTGCCATCCAGGCTCCCCTGGTTTTCATTATTTTAAATGTGTTTTTCATTGTGATAAAATACATATAAAATTTACCATTCTAATCTTAAAATATACAGCTCACTAGCCCTAAATCCATCTGCAATGTTGTGCAATCATCACTACCATCCATCTCTTGAATGTCTTCATCATTCCAAACAGAAACTCTACATCCATTAAACAATAACTCCCCTTTTCCCTGTACCCCATTCCCTACCTGGTAACTTTTGGATTTTTTGTTGCTTTAAATTTGCCTATTCTTGGCATATAAGTGGACTTCATGTAAGTGGAATGTATAGTACTTGTCCTTTTGTGTCTGGCTCATTTCATTTAGCATAATGTTTTTAAGGTTTATCCACATTGTAACAGGAACCAGAACTTCATTGTATGGATATACCATATTGTGTTTATCCATTCACTTCTTGATAGACATTTGGGTTTTGCTTTCAATTTTTTGGCAAGAATACTCCATCAATAGTATACGATAAAGAAACATAATATCTGTACATCTCTCATTAAGATGAGTTCAAAATACGAGTTTTCTGCACATCTATGTTTTCTGTGAATTCTGTATTCCCCTTCATTCTCATAAATCTTTCACCCCTGCTTACTATTCTGTATCTCGCCTGCTCAGCAAATGCTCCTCCTGCCTTAGAGAAGTTATGGCTTTCTCGTGAGAACCTGCTCCCTCTGCAGTGCTCCTGAAGGTGCCACAGCTCCTATGAAGGGGTGGATTCACAGTAGTGGACTGGCTTCCTTCTAGTCCCCACCACCATGTTAAACTTTTGTGCTCCTTCCTCCTATCACCCTGCCTTCCCCTTGGAGGCTCATCCCATGCTGGGGTCCCGTCCTCACCATTTGCTGGAGACATTGGTACTGACTCAGAGTCTTTTCCTTCACCTCGTGTTTTTCATCATCACAACTGACCTCATTGCCCTTGGGAACCCTGCATTGCTGCTTCTTCATTCCCTGACCTTGTCAACTCCAGTGACCTTCCCCTCAGCTCTACTTCAGCCAACCGCCCAACCCCAGAGTCACACCTTGTCTATTGCCAACACTGATGGCTCCATCTCTGGAACTTCCAGTTCAGCATGTTCCACTTTGATTCTGGCCTCTGGATGTCTTGCCCCTTCATGCTTTCCCCTCCATCTTCACCTGGTCAATCAGCAGCTCCCAGCTTCACCGCTTCCCTACCCAGCCTTGACCACTTGGTGGATCATCAGAAGGATCCTCTTACCACAATGCCTTTGCTTCCTCTGTGTCTGCCAACCATTCAACCAAATGCCAAATCTGGTCAGTCCTACAGCCTTTCCTCCTGTACCATGGCTTCTGGACACTGTTGGAGCAAGTCACACCACTGTGCCGATTGGTGCCACTACAATTTCAGAGCATTGCCACTGAGCTGGGCCTCAGTGTCACCTGACATTTCTCCTCTTGGCTCTTGACCAGATGTCTGTCTTACTCTGTCCTGTAACTCTTCTTTAGTTCCCTAGTCTTCCTCACCCATATTGTTACTTTGGGTAACCTCTATGGGATTTCATTCTACTTTTTCTACCCTCTGTACAATTAAAACTTTATCTTAATCTGTACCCACCTTTACCTCCTTATTTTATGTTCTAGGGACTATATGACCCTTGCTATGTATGAAACTGTAGCACTCCTAGCCTCTGGGACTAAACAGAGTGACCAGATGATATGAGCAGGTAGGCTTTGGAGAAGAGAGGGCAGGAAAGAGAAAGGAAGGAATGGGAGAAAGGGAAAGGCAGGAGGAAGGTCCGAGAAGAGATGACAGAAGAAAAGTGAAAGAGGTACTTAGCCTTTCCCTCAAATGTTCTGAAGGTTTGTTTTGGTTTACCACTGGGTGCTCTCTCAATGGCCTTATCTTTCTGTGCTTCCTTCTGAGCGTTGGGGCAGGTTGCCTCACTCAGCTGTCTCATAGGGAAGTTATGAAGATCATGTTTACAAAAGGCTCTGTCCCACACATGACTGCATGGAGACCCTGGCCCATGAATCCTGGTGGGGAGGATAGACTTTTGACTCCCAGGGTACTGGGATCTGGCATTCACATCGTAGATTCATGTGACATTGGAGATGTAGAATCATCCATCTTGAAGCTCTTGATACTTTTGGGTTGTGATAAAGACACAGAAGTTTCCTCCACAGAGTGGAGGATGAGACAGAGGCCTGTTAATACATTTGGTCGCTTTCCTGCCATCATTATAAAGCATCAGCAAGAAATATCTGCTATATGTGCTTTTTGTCCAAATATTCTATTGTTCATTGACATGGTCACTTATTTGCATTTATGGATCTTGATGTTTTCATTCATGTGTCAGTGACAGAGAGCACTGGAATCTGAGATACTATGTGTTCTGGTTGTACCTGAGTCCTTAGAGCTGAGAGAAATATCGTCTATCACCATACTCACTTTCTTCCTCACTATACACAGGACTGTCCTCTCTTCACATCTGTCAACAGCAAGGAATCCACTATGTGAGGAGAGAGACTATGTCACTACTGGGCAATAGTTCTCATTGTTAGAAAGTTCTTCTGAGATTATCTGGTTGTGTGATATTGGGCAAGCCACTTCCCTTATCTGGGCTGCAGATTCCCATATGAAAACAAGGTAGTTAAATGAATTGATCTGACCTCCTAATTCTAGACTTCTGTGCACTTTGAGTCCATGCCAGTTTTGTCTCCGGTTTCTGAAACATCCCAAATCTTCTTGATTTTCATCCTCAGTTGTTAATTACATTTTCTTGTCCTCTTTCTCCTCCTCCCAGCTTCTAAATATTCCTTAGCACTTGGTGTGATTCTCATGCTGTATTGAACTTTGCCGTTTTCTCCAAGCCAATGTGATTTTCTACATTCCCACAATACCACTCCTAAGTGAAGGACTTTCTAAGGCAGGTCTCTAGCCAGCCCTGATGTCTCCTCTGGACACCTGTGCTCGGATATCTCATAGTCCTTCCACCTCACAGTGCTGAATCTAAATGCTTGGTCTTCCCCCACCTGATTTTCTTTTTCTTTTTTTTTTTTAAGATTTTATTTATTTATTCATGACACACACACACACACACAGAGAGAGAGAGAGAGAGAGAGAGAGAGAGGCAGAGACACAGGCAGAGGGAGAAGCAGGCTCCATGCAGGGAGCCTGACGTGGTACTCATCCCGGGCCTCCTGGATCACACCTCGGGTTGAAGGCGGCGCTATACTGCTGGGTCACAGGGGCTGCCCCCCCACCCCCCCGCCACTTGATTTTTATCTAGCCTTTGAAGTCTTAGGTTTACCTCCAGGCAGAAGACTGAATTTTACTTGAGTTTTCCTTAATCCCTCACACCCATTTATGGTCTATGTCTCCAGCATGTTCATTTTCCTCCATCTCTACTGTCTTCAACATGGCACCAGCACTTTAGCTCTTGTCTGGGTTTCTGCTGCGAAAGCCTCCTGGATTCTCCTCCTATCCTCTCTTCCTGGCCATTCTCTAAACCACACCAGGATGAAACTGGAATCATGTTCCTCTTCTGCTGAAAATGTTTTAAGGTCTTATCCTTGTGGCTAGAATAAAATTCAAAGCCGTGACTGAATACCAAAATGTCCTACTTGCTCTGACCCTACCTTACTCCCTGAGCTCATCTGAGGCCACAGTCCCTGTGCTTAGGCCATACTAGTTTTCTCTGATCCTCCAACATGCCAGTCCCTGCCTCATTTCATGGCCTTCACACAATGTTTCCTTACAGGGGAATTCTCTCCCCTGTAATCTTGCCTTAGCTGCAGCCTCATCTTTTCAGTTTTAGCTGAAATCACTTTGTAAAAGAGGCCTTAGATGGTTGCCTGATCTGTCTACTTATTAACCATAAGACTTTGGAGAAGTGGTTTCCCTGCCCAAGGCTTCTACTTATTGAATTTATAAGGTGAAAATGATGATATTTGTTTGGTGGTGCTGCGAGGATTAAATGCATTTGCTTATCCATTCTTTCACTCAGATCTTGAATTCATAATATAAATAACCAAACTTTGTTGAACAATTTCTAGGCCCTGTGTGTGGGTGGAGGATACAGAGATGAGACATGTCTGTGGGGTGCTGGCCCGTGCTTGGCACATAGCAGATTGCTCAACAAAGATTTATTTCTAATGGGCACCACCTCTCTTTTACTAAAGCCAGCCTTTCCCAACACTTTCTACCTGCTTCTGGGGAGTTCACATTTCTGGTTTCCCAAATAGCTCCAATCATAGCAATAGTAGCTATTTATAGAGTGCCTAGCATATATCAAGTCCTCCACACACATCACTAAGATCCTGATGATAACCCCCCTAAGGGAGGCATTACCATTGTCCCCATCTTGCTGCTAAAGATGGAGCTCTTAGAGCATAGGATCTGTCTATGAGTCCTTGTATCTAATGACAGGCAGGGTGGGGGGCTCAGCCTTGAGCCATCAGATTTCAAAACCTCTGTACATCCCATGAGGCTGTGTTGCCTCCCCAGATGCTTCACTGACTGTTCTCATCACAAGGATCTTCTGGAATTAAGGAAAACAAGTGTTCACCATGGACAGGGTTCAATGAAAACAACAGTACAACCTGAACATGACCTCCTCACTCTACTTCCCATAAGCTCATGTTGTCACCTCATAGTCATTTCCCACAGGAACAGTCTTTGTGACCCAAACAACTTCCCGGTCTTGAGGTTGTTGACTGACAGCATGGAGGAGATTATGGCCATGTGACATGTGGCTGGCCACACCACCCCGTGGCTCAGTTCCCTCATCTAGAAATTGGGGCTCTGAGTCCTTGCCTCATGACTGTTTCTCAAGGATGTTGTGAGGATGGGGTTTGCAATGTGTTTTGTTTTGTTCTGGATCCTTATGTCACATAGACAGAACTCTCTGGCTTCCACCCCAAGCCACAGTGATATTGTCCTATTGTGGTTAAAAGTGAGTGGGACCAAATTATCTCGGTTCTTCCCAAGTCTGGGCTTCTGTGATTCATGCATCTAATCATGGATTGTCTTTATCAGTTTTCTGTGGATGTCTGGAGAGCAAAATAAAGAGGTCATCATACTTGCATTCCTAGAGTTCTTTGAGGAACAACAGTGGCAGTTTTAGTTGCTTACAATGTTCCATGCATCATGTTTGATACTTAACAAGAATCAGCTCACTTGAGATTTATAACAATTCAGATTGTATAGACAAGGGGATGGAGGCCCCAGAAAGATCAGATCACAACTAGTAAGTCATGGTCCTGGAATTTTAACATAGGTGGTCTAGTGGCCTCACCTGGGGCTTCAGATTCTATGCTGTGTAGGGCATGCATGTACTGGGGGGAGGGTAACACAGAGAAGAGGATAAACGGACAATGGTAGGGCTCATTCAAGTGAGACAAAGGAATCAGGGAAGGCTTCATAGGGGGAGGTAATGGTTTGGGAATTGAGATGAAAGAGGTGAGTTGAGGGAGGTCACATGAGTTACTGTGTATCGCACTGAGACAAATGACATTAAGCAGAGGACTAACAAAATCAGTGATTTTTTTTTCCTTTAAGGAGAACATATATCATGTCTTTTGATAATCTTAGAAGGCCCAATTAAAGAGAAAGAGGGGTCACCACAACATGCATTCTCCTTCTCAGAGAAGATGAGATGGATTCCCTTAATCAAACATGGTCAGATTAGAATTTTTCAGTGCAGGCCTCCCCATGGAGAATGGTGGATCAGAACTGGGGAGACCACTCAGGAGGCTTGTGTGGTACTGACCTTAGGGGCCCACGGCTCTTACATAGTGGGGCAGGGTTGTCACCCCTACCCTCATCACACTAACAATATCCAGAGTTTGTAAAGCCACTGCACTGGGTGATTTGCATGCATGATCCCATGTTAAACCCTCTTCTGCCACAGCTCCTTGATGGGCCATCCCTATCACCCCCACTTTACAGAAGAGGAAGCAGTCCTGGAGAGCTTCAGCTTTAGTGCATGGTGAGAAGCAGATTGGAGTAATTCATCCCAGAATAGATGTGATTTCACAAGGCATTGCTGATTAGTGGCCAGATGGGTGACTTCAGTGAGGAGTCCCTTTGAACTAGAGTGGCCAGCCTCATGACCGACATGGTACACTGCTTAAAGGAATCAATAGTGAGGCCATGATAATTCTGCTTATGTACTAAGTTTCGTAGGGATGATGTAACAAATCACCATAAACCAAGTGGCTCAAAACAACAGAAATGTATTCTCATACTCTGGAGCCCAGAAGTCTGAAATCAAGGTGCTGGGAGGGCCCTGATTCCTCAAGGGGCTCCAGGGGAGCTTGTCTCATCCAATTTCTGGTGGTTCCTGTCATTCCTTGGCTTGTGGTTACATCACTGCAATCTCTACCTTCAGCCTCACGCAGTCTTTTTCTCTGTGTGCACCTGTCTCCTTCTATGTGTCTTTCATAATGACACTTGTCATTAGATATCTACAAAAATCCTTTATCCAATTAAGGTCATATTCACTGGTTCTGGGGATTAGGACATGGACATTCCTTTTGGAGGGCCACCATGTAGCCCATTACTTGTACCTACCTTTCCGTCCTTCACAAATTGCTTCCTTATGCATATGCTTGTTTGAATCCAGCCTCACTGCAGCCCGTAGAGCAGCTAAGGGTGTTATTGGTGCCCCCATTTGGCAGTTAAGGGAAGTGCTGTGAAACTTGGGCTGGGCAGCTAGTTATCTGCCATCTGCTGACCTAAACCAGAGACCCAAGATCCAGTCCCTGGCTGGGGGCCTCATCTTTGGGCTGTGAACGTATGAGGGACACAGACATAAACATGTGAGCTCACAGACCTTTGGGGAATGACAGACAGCACTTAATTACGGTTTAAGAGTTTGGAAATGGGTGACTCATGGGCCACTCGGGAATTGCAGGTGGGAGTCCTTCGTCCTCTGCTGTATTTTAGAACAATTTTTTAAATAATTAATAAAACTGAAAAATCAGAAGAAAAATCTGGATTTCCCAGTCCCTTTGCAAAAATCGGAGTATCTGGCTCATGTAGACAGCCATTCCACCGAGAAAAGGGTGGGAGCCAAGTTGTCGTTGGCCCTTAGATAGGGTATGTTTTATTTGCCAATAGCTTAGTGACCAGTTGCCCCCAATCATAGTGCCGTAAAACAACCATCTTATTATGCTCACAGATTGTGTGGGTCAGGAATTGAAATAGGACACAGAAGGATGGCTTGTTTTCCCGATATCTGGGGTCTGAGCTGGGAAGACTGTCTGGAGCTAACTCCAACAGTTGGGGGCTGGTGGAGCTGTGGTCGGGGAGCTCACTTCCAACATGGCTTTTTACTCTGTGTTGTACCCTTGCAGGTAGGGCTCAGCTGGAACCATTGGCCCAGCATCTCCACTCAGCTTCTCGAAGTGGCTGAGCTTCCAATCTTCTCACCTGGTGGCTGGGTTCTCAGGAGAGCATTCTGGGAGGAGAGATTCATTTTAGGGCCTGGCCCCCGGAGTCCCATCGTTTCTGCTGTATCAGTGGAAGGAGTCAAAGAATTGGAGGTCTTTCTCCCCGAAAATCACCAGAGTGGGTGCTAGTTTTTCTTTTCATCTGATCCTTAGATGCAGACAGTTGAGTCAATTAAACTCCTCAGTTAATTGCATGCTGCCATCCTCACACCATGGGTCCCTGCAAAGCCCTGCTCATTTATGCTTGCATCTATTTATCTTTTTATTTATTTTCCCCTCTGATGCCCATCCTCCCCTCCTCATAGGCAACATTCTCATGTAGTTGACATTTATCTTTCTGTTTGTAGGTGTTCTGGTGTGATATATAGTGCTTTGTGTGCACACAGTTTAATTTACATAAATGGTGTTATTTTAGAGATCTTATTTTGTATCTTGCTTTTGGATTCAGCCTGGGGTTTTCAGATCTAGAGCACTGGTGTGTGTGTGTGTGTGTGTGTGTGTGTGTGTGTGTGTGTGTGACAGCTTCTGACTACTATTAGCTAGCTATGTTGGGGTGAGTGTCCACTGTGTGGTACCATTCCTGTCTCCAATGATGGCCACACAGAAGCTTCCATTCTCTGCCATCTGCTGTGATAATCAAAGCAAGCCATGCTTTGTACCTACCTTTGTACCTACCAGAGAGGCAGAGATGGGAGCGATGGGAGGAATGGACCCGTGGGAGGACCCGTGGGAGGAATCCTTTGGGGAAACACAACCAGGAGCAGGAGGGCTGGGTCTTATGGTTGCACGTGTATCTGATTCCACCTTCCAGAACAGCTGCAGTATTTCACTGCCACTAACTAGTCAGGTGTGGATGTTCCTAAACCCTCTGAATCCCACCAACTCGTGTTTTCCAGCTTCAGTATCATCCATTTCATTTTACTTTTTCCTGATTACTAATGTGTCTGAGCATCTCTTCATATGCCTACTGGTCAGTTGCATATCCTCTTTAGTAAGTTAACTTGCTTAGTCTTTGCTCCACTTTCTACTGTGGTTCCTAACTTTTTTTGGCTTTGCAGGGACAAGTGCCCTCGGTTTGTACTGTTTCCACCCAGACACTTCACACATTGATGTTACTTATTGTCCCCTGGAGGTAAGTGGGTCGGCATCCCCTGGTGGGAGAGTTCTGGAAGGGAGCATGCATTGCAGCTGAAACCACCTAGCAGAGGCTTGGAATAAAAAGGAGGTTAGGGCAGGCTTTCTTGTTAGTTTCCATCACTGGCTTTAATAAATCAGCACAAACTTGGTGGCTTAAAACAATAGAAATTTATTTTCGTACAGTTCTGGAGGCCAGAAGTTGGAAATCAGTTGCACTGAGCTGAAATCAATGTGTTGTGAGGGCTGAGCTCTTCTGGAGGCTCCAGGGGTGGATCCTTCTTGCCTCTTCCAGCTTCTGGTTGTGGCCAGCAGGTGGTTTTTGTGTGTTTGTTTTTGTTTTTAAATTTTTTTTTATTTATTTATGATAGTTACAGAGAGAGAGAGAGAGGCAGAGACACAGGCAGAGGGAGAAGCAGGCTCCATGCGCTGGGAGCCCGATGTGGGATTCGATCCCGGGTCTTCAGGATCGCGCCCTGGGCCAAAGGCAGGCGCCAAACCGCTGCGCCACCCAGGGATCCCTGTTTTTGTTTTTACTTGTGGCTGCATCGCTCCCATCTCTGCCTCTCTGGTCACATGGCCTCCTCCCCTCTCTGGACCTCTTTTCCCTGCTTCTCTCTCTCTCTCTTTTTTTTTTTTTTAAAGATTATTTATTTATTCATGAGAGACACAGAGAGAGAGAGGCAGAGACACAGGCAGAGAGAGAAGCAGGCTCCATGCAGGGAGCCCGACATGGGACTTGATCCCGGGTCTCCAGGATCACGTTCTGGGCTGAAGGCGACACTAAACCGCTGAGCCACCCGAGCTGCCCTCCGTGCTTCTCTCTAATAAGATTACTTGTCAAGGGATTCGGGATCCACACAGATAATCCATGATAACCTCTTCATCTCCAAATCCCTAATTTTATCACATCTGCAAGTATTTTACCATATAAGGAAATATTCACAAATTCCAGGGATTAGGAGTGGATATTTTGGAGGGACACCATTCAGCCCACTGTAGATTATGCTTAATTTAAGCCAGGAGAACAAAAGTGGAGGAAAACACATTTCCATAAAAGTGACAGAGACACAAGGCAACATGATATGGGATAGGGGTGAGGCGATGCTGAGGAGTTGGGAAAGGCTACGGCCAAGGATATGAGTAGGGGAGAGAGGGGGTTTGTGCTGGAAAGAGGAGGGACGAGAGATGAAGAATCTCAGCAAATGATCTGAGCAGGTAGAGACAGAAGAGCAGGTTCTTATGAAGTGGATTTAGGAAAAGTGGTATTTTTATTTTGGTGGCTTTTGTTTTCCTATATCACCCTAATGCACATGCCCAAGTATGCAGCCTTTCAAACAATGTTGTAAGAGCAAAACCCAGCTAATGCTTCTTTGAAATAAATCCGAGAGTCTGTACAAGGAGTTGAGAGTGTTTGAAGGGCTTCAAATTTCCATCTTTAAGGCTTGTAGTTGAGCAGAGCCTATTTTTAAAAATTTGACCTGAGGATTTTAAAGTTTCTTTAAATGTTTGGTATTGGCCAAATAAACAGGATTTTGTTTTCATTTGACAATTTTTTGGAGCTGTTGCATGCTGGGCACCGTCCTAGGGTATAGGAATGTGAGAATGAACAAGACAAAGTCCCCATGCTCCTGGGTCCAGTCAGGGGTGATTGGCGCTACAGAGACGGTGAAGCCATGCAGTTGGGATAAGTGTTGGGGAGTGCAGGGGGATTGTACTTTATGAAAGATGCTCAAGGAGGCGTGGTTGTGAAGAAGCCAAGCTAAACTTTCACCATCCAGTTGTATGACCTCGGGTGAGTGACTTAACCGCCCTATGTTAATCTTCTTCCCTCTGAAAAATAGATGGTGGTGGTTTTGAAAAGTGGCTGCAAGTTCTTGGAGAGGTCTGTGTCCCATGTCCTTGAATTTGGATGGCGTTGTGAATCCTTGAGCAACACAGTACAGCGGAAGTGACCCTGTGACTTCTGAGGTGGGGTTGTAAGAGGTCACATAGCTTCTGCCTCACTTGTTGGAATATCTGCTCACAGGGCTCTAAGATGTGTATAAAAAGGCAACTACCATGAGGAGGACACTGTGTAGAGGCCTCTGGTCAATAGCCTCTGAGCTGTTCTTGCCCAGGAGCCAGACATGTGAATGAAGAAGGCTGCAGATGGGAGCACCGGGGTGGCTCAGTGGTTGAGCCTTTGGCTCAGGTTGTGATCCCGGGGTCCTGGGATTGAGTCCCACATCAGGCTCCCCGCAGGGATCCGTCTTCTCCCTCTGCCTATGTCTCTGCCTCTCTGTCTGTGTCTCTCATGAATAAATAAATAAAATCTTAAAAAAAATAAGCTTGCAGATGATTGTAGCTCCAGTCCTTCCAATTGCCCCCAAGATTCAAATCTTCCCAAGTGAAGCTCCAGACATCACAAGCAGAGAAGAGCCTTCCCACACTGTGCCCCATGTGTGTCCTGACCCATAGATTTTGTTTGCATCATAAAACAGTTGTTGTCTTGTCCCTACATTTGGGGTTATTTGTTACACAGCATATGTAAGGGGCAATAGTTATCTACATCCCTGGGCTGTTGTGTGGCTTAAATGAGTTAATAGAGGTAAATTTAAAGGAGGTTCTTAAATTCATGAATCCAACCTTTGTCTGATTAAAACTGGCAATCACTGAGGAGATTGTTTCTCTTTAAACAATGATTTGTAAGGTTTCCAAAATTTTAATTTTGGTATTTTCCTTGTCCTATATATTTGCTCCATTAAAAAAAAATTAGGTCCCTACCTTCCTCTTCGGGAGTATTGTAGATAATTGGTGTTGTGCCTACCTCAGCATGGGATACTTTTAACATGGCCTCTTTGGTCTTTGTAACCATGGGCAGTCCAGTGTGTCACATCCAGCAAGTGTCTCATTACTCTAGACCCTTAGATAATTAAATAGTCAGCATGGATCAATCAATAGATTATTTCTAGCTCTCAGAAATTAACATTTCTTTTCCACAAGTGTTGTCTTTGGAAAATAGTATTAAAAGACATTGGAGTTTGTCCTTGACTTTGGACACTTACCAGCAACTACCCCATTTCCCTATAAAAAGTTATAGAAAAATTCTCAAAAGAGTTGTCTGGACTTATTGTCAGCATTTCCTCTCTTCCCACTTCTTCTCAATGGCTTCTTAGCACGCCTTGGCCACCAGACTCCACTAAATCCAACTTCTAGCAAGATCACCAGTGGCCTCCCTGTTGCTAAATCTAGTCATTGGTTCAGCATCCTTAGCCTTAGCCTCAGCCTCACTTTGCCACCCATGCATCACCTGCACAATTGATTGTCCTCTCCTTGAGGAAACACTCCCACACTTGGTGGCAAGAGCCTCCCTCTCCTGTGGGCCTCCTCCACTTTGCTGGCTATTCCCAGTCTTGCTCAGTAAGTCCTCCTAGCCTCACCTTCTAAGATCCTTAAATGTTGGAGGGCCCCAGCAAAACTCTCTGCCTTTGTTCTTTTCCCTATTTCCAAAGGACTGCACATTTTGCAACATCATCTGTAAGCCAGTGATTCCGAAGTATTATCTCAAACCCAGATCTCCCCAACAGACCTCGGACTTTTGCCCAGTTGGTATATGGAACATAATGTGATCAACACTGAACTCCTAGTCTTTCCCAAGACCAAGACTGTGTCTACCCCCATCTCCCTTTATTAGTAAATGACTATTCACTTGATGATCAGTGAGTGATCAATGAAGCAATCTAGAGGTATCCTTGATGTCTCTCCTCTCCACACAGGAGCCATTAGCAAATGCTGATGATTCTACCTTTAAAATACAGGAAGATTATGACACTTCTCGTACCTTTGCTGTCTGCACCAGGTCTGAGCTACCTTCCTCTCTCATCTCATCCACTGTGGTGGTCTCCTAACTCTTCCCGTTTCCATTTGTGTTCCTTGGTGGTCTATTCTGTGGGTAATAGTTTAAAAATACACATCAGAATATCGTACTCAGCTCAAAAGCTTCCAGTAGCTTCTCATCACATTCAGAGCAAAATCCAAATTTCTTACAGTGGCTCACAAGGTTGATGAGCACCCTGACTCCCTGCTGCACCTCTGAGCTCATCACTCAGGTTCTTTCCCGCTCTTACTGCTCTAGCACATGCTGCTCTGGCCATTCCTTAGGCAGTGCAGACACTGTTTTCTCCACCCGGAATGCTCTTCCCTCCCATTTCTGTGTGGTTGGTTTATTTCTAATGATATTCATATCTCCGCTTCAAAGTCCCTCTGTCAGGGAAGCCTCCATGAATACTCACCTGAGACAGAAAGAACTTTCTGTCATGCTCAGTCTCCTTTTCCTGCTCTATCTATCTATCTATCTATCTATCTATCTATCTATCTATCATCTATCTATCTATCTATCTATCTATCTATATCTATCTATCTATCTATCTATCATCTATCATCTATTTATCTATCATCTATCTATCTATCATCTATTATCTATCTATCTATCTATCTATCTATCTATCTATCTATCTATCTATCATCTATCTATCCATTCATCCATCTACTTGTCTATTCAAGTATCATCTATCTATCATTTCAGAGTAGTTTTAGATTTATGGTAAAATTAAGAGGAAGACACAGAGATTTCCCACCCTCTCACATTATCAACCCTCCTCTCCCCACTGTGTACATTTATTACAATTGATGAACCCTCACTGACACATCATTATCACCCAAAGTCCAAGTTTACATTAGGGTTCACTCTTCATGTACTATATTCTTTGAGTTTTCACAAATGTATGAGGACATGTATCCACCATCATAGTAGCATATGGAGTAGTTTCACGATCCTAAAAATCCTCACAGCTCTGCCTATTCATTGGTCTCTGACCCCTAACCCTGAAAGCCTCTATCTTTTTATGGTCTACATAGTTTTGCCTTATCCAGGATGTCATGTATTTGGAATTATACAGTATGTAGCCTTTCAGACTGGCTTTTTTTACTTAGTAATATGCATTTACATTTCCTCTACCTTTTTCCATGGCTTTGGTTTTATTCGTGGAGGTTAACAGAATCTGATGTATACATTTATTAGTTATTTCCAGACATTGTATTATAAACCCCCTGAGAGAGGGATTGCTTTATTTTTGAACAACTCTATTGTCTGCAGCTGGAACAGTGACTGGAATGTAGCAGGCATGCAAAAGCAATCTGTTGAGTGAGTAAATAAGTTAATCAATGAAACGATTCTTCTTTGCAATGGTCTGTACAGAGTGTTCTTTTAGATAATGTATATTAAAGACACCTGTCAACTGCAAAAAGCTTTATAAATGCTAATAGTTATTATCGCTGCCTATTGGGAAGAGCCCTTGTCACCATGTCAAAGGATGATGGAATCTCAGATTTGAAAGCAATCTGAGAGGTGACCTATGTAACTCTCTATGATGGCCCTGCAGATCCTGAAACATCTCCAAATATTTTACCACCACTAAGAAGCCCATCTTCCACCCCTTTTAATGGCTCAGTTTCTTTATTCTCATATTTTGAATTGAAACATCCACCTTGTCACTTCTATTTTTTGATCCTAACTGTGCATTAGGGGCCACAGAGTACTAGATGAATCACTGTCTTCATGACAGCCCTTTAAATTTTGAAGATAATTGGCCTGGTCCCTTTTGGATTCAGTTCCCCAAGGAAAATAATTCCTCCCATCAATTGCTTCAGCTGTGACATGATTTTGAGATCCTGTCCCCTCTCCTAAATGCAGCTGAGTCTTCTTGTTACTAGTTTCCCTCATGTAAGCACTGCTCAAAATTAAACAGGGCACTTTGGTCCCCACCTGATTGTTTCAGGACTCAGGTCTCTCTCTGCCTCCTTGTTAAGGTCATGTATGCTTGATAAATATCAGGATTTGTTTAGTTTTAGAGCTTCTGTTTCTCATGGTTGACAATGCACTTGAACTCCAATCCTCCTTTTCTTTCTCCTCCTCCTCTCTCCCTTCTCTTCTTCCTTTTCTTCCTCCTCTCTCTCTTTCTCCTTCTTCCTCTTCCTCAATGAAAGCTGCTAAGTCCTCTCATCTATATCTCTCTCAGCCTAAAATTAAAAAATATATTGGAAGGACTTCACATTGATTCCTCAACATATAAGTTTGTCCCCCCTTCCTACGTTAACAAATAATGTTATTTTGTCAATCGTTCCACATATTTCTTTGTTTCCTAGTTTTGAGTTGCCTGTCTGGACAAGCATGCTTTTTTTAGGAAAGCTGATGGCTAATCTAAAGCCCTGGCCAGGCCAGTAGATGATGACCACATGGATTCGTTGATGGCTCTCTGAAGGTACATTCTTCAACCTTCTGTGGACCCACCACTGCAACATTTTTCGAGATTGCAATTCTTCTTATTGCTATCAGACTATCACCAGAGACCTCAAAATCTTTGTTTCTTATGCTTAGAATGTTTCTGATTTGAAACCCTATTAGAAGAGGGAAATCCATGCATTTGCCAACCCTTACTGTTGACTTCTAGTTCACCGTGTCTCCTTGAAGCTCCCAGGGAGGCCATCTAGTCTTGGCACTCAGAAAGGGAGTCTCAAACACACAGCCTGGCTCACCCACCTTAATAACCATAGTAGCTAAAATAGTACTTCCCAAGTGCCAGATAATGTTCTAAGTGCTTTGTGCATTGTTAGCTCATAGATCCCTTACAATAACTCCAGGAAGTAGTTGGTATTATTATCCCCAGTTTATGACTGAGCAAACTAAAAGACAGGAACATGAAGAAATTTGATGAAGGTCACTTAGCTAACAAAGACTAGAGCTGAGTATGCTACTTCCAGAGCTCAATATCCTTTCCATTTTGGTTGTTGCTCATGCCACCCTCAGTTCATATCTTTATTGTGGCCTCCAGTTTACCTTCCACCCCTCTAATGTGTGTAATATGGCAGAATGATTGTGAGCATGGACTTAGGAATTCAGGTTCTACTACTGCTAGCTGCATGACCTTGGGCAAGTCATTTAATACCTCCATGTCTTGTTTTCTATATTTTTATTAAACTGGTAATTGAAGTAGCCATTCTGTTGGATTGTGATAAGGATTAAGTTGGGTCACCTATAGTGCCCAACACACTCTCAGTGCACCCCACAGTAGATATTACTGATATAGTATTATCTTTGTTGTTATTAGCTAATTGTGCAATGGGTCTATTTAAAGCTCTGAGGCTCCACTGGAGGGACTTGAATTTATCACTCTGTCCAGTGGCTCCACCAAAACTCTGGGAGCTATTCTTCCAACCTGCCTCAAAGGTGTCCAGCCCTTGTGCTTTGCCATCCATCCTGGCCTCATGAATTAGATCTGGATGGCCTGATGCTTGCCATCTGTATTTCTAAGTGTCAGCAATTGATTTAAAAATATTTATTTACTTATTTTAGAGAGAAAGAGATGAGTGAGGGAGAGACAAGGAAGGAGAGACAAGGAAGAGGGAGAGAAGGAATCTCAAGCAGACTCCTGGCTGAGCACAGATCCTGATGCAGGGCTTCATCCCAGGACACTGAGATCATCACCTGAGCCAAAATCAAAGGCCAGATGCTCAAAAAAGATAAGATTTGAAGCGGTACATGTACCTGAAGTTTATAGCAGCATTGGCAACAATAGCCAAACTTTGGAGAGAGACCAAAAGTCCATCAACAGATAAATAGAAAAAGAAGTGGTATATATATATATATATATATATATATATATATATATATATATACATGGAATGGTATATATATATATATGCATGGAATATATATATGCATATATATGGTATATATATATATGCATGGAATATATATATGCATGGAATATTACTAAGCCATCAAAAAATGAAATCTTGCCATTTGCAGTGATGTGGATGGAGCTAGACTGTATCGTGCTAAGTGAAATAAGTCAGAGAAAGACAAATACTATATGATATTATGTGGCATTTAAGAAACAAAACAGAAGAACATAGGGGAAGTGAAAAAGAGAGAGAGGGAACCAAACCATAAAAGACTATTATCTATAGAAAACAAACTGAGGGTTGGTGGAGGGAAGTGGGTAGGGGATGGGCTAAATGAGTGATAGGTACTAAGGAGGGCACTTGTGAGGAGCACTGGATGTTATATGTAAGTGGTGAATCACTAAATTCTACACCTAAAACCAATTTTACCATATATGTTAGCTAATTAGAATTTAAATAAAACTTGAAATTAAAAAAATAATAATGTTCTCTTCTTCTTCAAAGACTAATCTGGTTGAATCATTTTATCTAGCTGCTTAGCAAACACCCTCTAAATCTTAGCACTTTAATGCAAGAAAAGCTTGTTCTTTTTTCTATCCTGTAACTATTCAGTGTGAGGATTCAGTGGGCAGCTCTCCATGTGGTCCTGCTGAAGCCCCTCTCTGTAGACACATTCTTTTTGATGGCTGAGTAATATTCGGTTGTATACATATACCACATATTTTTCCATTCATTAGTCGATGGACATTTGTTGACAGTGCTACTATGAACTTTGGGTGCATGTACCGTTTCAAATCTTTATATTTGTATTCTTTGGGCAAATACCTAGCAGAGCATTTGCCAGATTGTAGGGTACTTTTATTTTTAACCTTTTGAGGAAACGCCACACTGTTTTCCAGAGTGGCTGCACCAGCTTGCATTCCCACCAACAGTGTAAAAGGGTTCTCCTTTCCCCGCATCCTTGCCAACACCTGTTTCCTGTGTTGCTAATTTTAGCCATTCTGACAAGTGTGAGTTGGTATCTTACCATGGTTTTGGTTGGTATTTCCCTGATGATCAGTGCTGTTAAGCAGCTTTCCATGGGTCTGTTGGCCATGTGTATGTCTTTGGAAAAATGTTTGTTCATATCTTTTGCCTATTTTTTAACTGGATATTTGTTTTTCTGGTGTTGAGGGTTTGGTAAGGTAAGTTCTTTATAGATTTTGGATACTAGCCTCTTATCAGATATGTCATTTCCAAATATCTTCTTTCATTCTGTAGGTATTCTTTTAGGTTTGTCAATTGTTTCCTTTGCTGTGTAGAGGCTTTTATCTTGATGAAGTCCCAATAGCTCATTTTTGCTTTTGTTTCCTTTGCCTCTGGAGAGCTGTCTAGTAATAAGTTTTTATAGCAGAGGTGAAAGAGGTTGCTCTCTGTCTTCGAAAAGGAGAACATCTGAGTTTGTTTTCCTCATTATTGTACCCAGAAATGGGCCCTCAACTCCATGGTCAACAATATTTGGCAAAGGAGGAGAGACTATCCACTGGAAAAAGGACAGTCTCTTCTATAAATGGTGCTGGGAAAATTGGACAGCCATGTGCAGACGAATTAAACTGGACCATTCTCTTACACCATACACAAAGATAAACTAAAAATGGATGAAAGATCTAAATGTGAGACAAGAATCCATCAAAATCCTAAAGGAGAACATAGGCAACACCCTTTTTGAACTTGGCCACAGCAACTTCTTGCAAGATACATCTATGAAGTCACAGTAAACAGAAGGAAAATGAACTATTGGGACTTAAGATAAAAAGCTTCTGCACAGCAAAAGAAACAGTCAACAAAACTCAAAGACAACCTACAGAATGAGAGAAGATATTTATAAATGACATATCAGATAAAGGGCTAGTATCCAAGATCTATAAAGAACTTATTAAACTCAACAGCAAAGAAACAAACAATCCAATCATGAAATGGGCAAAAGACATGAACAGAAATTTCACTAAAGAAGACATACACATGGCCAACAAGCACATGAGAAAATGCTCCGCATCACTGGCCATCAGGGAAATACAAATCAAAACCACAATGAGATACCACCTCATACCAGTGAGAATGGGGAAAATTAACAAGACAGGAAACCACAAATGTTGGAGAGGATGCGGAGAAAAGGGAACCCTCTTACACTGTTGGTGGGACTGTGAACTGGTACAGCCACTCTGGAAAACTGTGTGGAGGTTCCTCAAAGAGTTAAAAATAGACTTGCCCTACCACCCAGCAATTGCACTGCTGGGGATTTACTCCAAAGATACAGATGCAGTGAAACGCCAGGACACCTACACCCCAGTGTTTATAGTAGCAATGCCCACAATAGCCAAACTGGAAGGAGCCTCGGTCTCCATCGAAAGATGAATGGATAAAGAAGATGTGGCCTATATATACCATGGAATATTACTCAGCCATTAGAAATGATGAATACCCACCATTTGCTTTGACGTGGATGGAACTGGAGGGTATTATGCTGAGTGAAGTAAGTCAATTGGAGAAGGACAATCATTATATGGTTTCATTCATTTGGGGAATATAAAAAATAGTGAAAGGGATTATAGGGGAAAGGAGAGAAAATGAGTGGGAAAAATTAGAGAGGGTGCCAAACATGAGAGACTCCTAACTCTGGGAAACGAACAAGGGTTGGTGGAAGGAGAGGTGGGCGGGGGGATGGGGTGACTGGATGACGGGCACCGTATGTTGGCAAATTGAACTCCAATAAAAAATAAAATATATAAGAAAAAATTATATATATGTATATGTGTATATATATGTGTATATATATATACATATATATATATATATATAATTTTTTAGCCTGTTTAGCTGATAGATAATTATTTGATGAAAATGTCTAGCTTCTGTAAGTTGAGGTCGGGTTGTGGCCAAGAAGAAGGAAAAAAAAGTGAAATGGACAGAATAAATGAACATTCTCAGGAGAGGACAAAAGGTGAATATTATCTAAGGAAGATCATTTTGCATTGTCTCTCTGAAGGGCATTTAATGAGCAAAATGTAGACAATGGATGGATTAAAAAAGGGAAGCAATATCTAAGCACAGTGCAAGGAAAGCTCGAGATATTAATTAGTGGAAACTTTCAGAAGTGCAAAAGCTACAAAAACACCTCTCAGAGTCTTGCCTCTGAAGAGGGAAGGGGCTGGTGTGCCACAGGAGAACGAGCACAGGGTTTAGGGACTCCTGTTTTAGACCCCGTGTGCCTTTGACTATCCCTTAAATCCTCAAAGTCACCTGATCACCCTGGGCCACTAGTCTCTTTTCTCTCCCGTAAGTGTAAGGCCTGCCTCATAGGGCTGCAGCCTGAAACTTGCCTGAGCACTCAGAGCTGTGAAATACCAGGGCCAGACCTCCCATGTGGCTCCTCCTGCTCCAGGTACTTTAATCTTGAGTCTTTACTTTTGCCATCACGATAGGTTCCCTAGATTTGGGTCAACTTCTGAAGGATTTCCACAGCCAGTCTGAGGAATTTAGACATGACCTGGAGGTACAGAGGAACTTCAAAGACAATGAAAGCCACTAGTGCCTTGAAAATGTGGGTTTGTTAATCGCAGTACCTGGGGAACTTTCTGGATTTAGGGCTATCTTTGCTTTCATGGTGTTAGGATTCAGAGAGCTTCTGGATTTCTGTACTCATTCCCCAAAGGCTCACCTCATGTCCCCCTTAAACTTTCCTTTGGGGATATGCTGACTGTCCCTCTACCTCCTCTGGATACAAAGAGCATGGCTCTTATTTCCTGCATCTGTGATCTGGTTTTGCACTGAGCCATAAGTGTTCATTGCCATCAAGGATGCCTGCACCCCAAGGACATGGTAGGGACTCCCCCATGGCTTTCTAAGGTCCACTGATCAGGTGTTGACTGTACCTCAACACAGTGACTGAAATCTTTGGCCAGACTAATGACTGAAATCTTTAGGTGAAATTCAAGCCCATTGTCTCAATGGGTCTTACTGCCAAGACAAAAAACCCCACAAGTTTATGAAGGCCCCATTGATTCTTTATGACCTTCATAGTTGTTTAGAATCCACAGAGGATGACTTCTCTCTGAATAGAAGAATCTCAAGCAGAAAAGAGGTAACCTTTATCTCATGAAGAAGCTTCTGAGTGTTCCATTAGCCTAGGCCTTAGAAGACTCACTGCTGAATCAATAGAAGAAGGGTTTTTTCTTTGTTTAAGCTCTTGAAAAATACTGTGAATTTAAAACACAAACAATTGTAAAGGTCAAAGATATAGAAGCTTCTTGTTAAATCTCAGTCCCTTTGTAGGTGTGCCTATAAATGCTGAAGCTAAGAGCTTGGTTTTGGAGGGGACTGGACTCCAAGATGGGGTTACAGAAGCTCAGGTGTCTTGACCGCTGTAACCATCCCAGAGATATGTGGGATTTTAATGGATGGAAGGTACACTTGCTACTGATGACTATTTGATAAGCAAAGGAAAGGGTAGGTCAGCCTCTGGTGAAAGGATGATTTTTCTCTTTGAAGCCATTGCATGGAGGTTAAGAGATGGGAGATGGGTGCCATTGCATTGGTGGGTGCCAAATATTTACATTAAAAGATGCACCTATTTTTACTCTTGGTGTCATTTAATGGCCTTACAATCCATTTGTCTCAGAGTTGTAACATAAATCTCCACCTGTACAGTCCTAGTTCCTTTCATCTCTTATTGTTGGTAGCTAACTTGTATTGCATGCTCACTATTTGCCTGGATTGGCAGAGAAATATCCAGACATTATCTCAGTTCTTCTCTAGGGCAGATACTTAACAAAAATCCCATTTCACAGATAAATAAGCTGAAACTCAAGAGACGTTGAACCATATTTCAAGGTCACTCAGCTGGTCAGCGGCAGCCAGGAGCTTGGGTATTGTGAGCTACTCTGCTCTCCACAACACCTGGTTTTTAGAATGGTGTCTGACAGACACAGATAGATCTTCCAAAATATTTGTCAAGTGAAGGACGGAATCTGACTTCAGGCCTTTATCATTATGCTCCACTGCCTGAGTGGTAGGTTCCTTCTAGGGACTTATCTGTCAGAGAAGGAAGGTGATTCTCCTTTAACAACACTCAGCAGTGGGACTCAACTTAGCCACATTTCTGGGTTGTTCTGACTGGCTGAGGCATGCCCCTAGTCTAGGGAGTGACTTTTAAACCAGGGTATCTGGAAGGAGTGGGGACAGGAGGTGGGTAGAATCAGTTGGTAGGCAGGACCCAGGATTCTCCTTTGGAGCCTGTCAGTAAAGAACTATGGGTGTCTAGATGTCACATTCCCTCTTGAAGCCTGGTTTGAATGATCTGAAACATGATTTTTTAAAAAATAGCTACTATTTATTAGCAGCCAAGAATCTGGGGTGGAGGGGGCAGTTCTCTCCAGGAAACCCAGCCATCATTTCCTCCTCTGAGCATTGCTCAGACACCACAGCACAAGGTGCCTCACACATATATGGCCATTTCTCAAAAGCACATAGATGGAAAGTTAGGTCTGTAAGAAACTGCACATGGATGTTTATAGTAGCTTTATTCATGATTGTCCAAACTAGAAATAACCAAGATGTGCTTCAGTAAGTAGGTGAATAGAATATTATCTATGTTAATATTATAGATAATAGAATGGAATATCACTCAGTGCTAAAAATAAATGCACTATCAAGACATGAAGAGACATATAGGCAGCTTAAGTGCATAATACGAAGAGAGAAGCCGATCTGAAAAGACTACATGCTGTATGATTCCAAGGATACGTCATTCTTGAATAAGCAAAACTATGGAAACAGTAAATGATTGGGGGTTACCAGGAGCTGGGGAGAGGGAGGGATGGATAGGTGAGGCACAGAGGATTTTTAGTGCAGTGAAAGTACTCTATATGATACTACAATGATGGATACACATCATTATACATTTGTCTAAACCCAAAGAATGTACAACACCAAAAATGAACCCTGATGTGAACTACAGAGTCTGGGTGATAATGATGTGTCCACGTAGGTTCATTGATCGTAACGGGTGTACCAGTCTGGTGTGGGACATTGATAATAGGGGAATCTGTGCATATGTGGGGACAAGGGGGATGTGGGAAATTTCTGTACCTTCCTCTCAATTTTGCTATAAACCTTAAAGTTTTGTTAAAAAAAAGTCCCTAAAAGAAAGAAAGGAAAAACAACACATGGGCAGTATGATGACAAAAGCACACAATCATTTACACTTTACAGGATTTAGGAAAATTTTTGCTATGATGTACCAGTAAATTGGTGATAGGAATAAGAATAAAATTATGAGGAAGTTATGTTGAAAAGGTTCTCATACCTGGAAATGTGGCAGATCACTGAAGGAGATGGTCCTGGAGCTTACCCACAGCTTTCCCATCCCGAGGGGCTCCCAAGGGCTGCAAGGCTCTGTCTGTAATTATGGTAGCTGTCAGGTGACCTGACTATGGCCCCTGTTTGACTTTGTCCACTCACCTCCTTTTCTTAGGGGAAAAGAGGCAGGATTTGTGAACATCAGCAGTGTCTCAGGCAGACCTTTCATCTCTGTTCCAAATCTTTGCTTCTGTAGTTTTCTCTACTTAAGTAGACCTCTTTGCCTTCTCAATGTTAAATCAGACCCACCCTTTCCTGTCCTGGGTCTGGCTCAGGTTCTTCTCCTTGAGGCCTTGCATAGTCTCTGTCTCACCTAGCCGCCCCACTGTGAGGTCCTCCAGTTCTTGCTGCCAGTAGCACCCACTCTGCCCTGGAACTAGAGAACTCAGTACCTCCTAGGAGTCCTTGGCTCCTTGCCTCCCTTGTGCAGAAAGGGCAACTGAGATGACATGCCCAAATGTGGCCAGTTACCAGACTGAGCCAAGATGCAATAAGGTCTCTGGGAACCATGAATGTGTGTATCAGTTCTTGTGAAACAGGAAATACATAGATACTACTCTCCTACCACTTTCCAACACTTATCCCTTTTCTGAATCAGAATGGGATCTGAGACATCTTAGTAGCATAGATACTTGAAGATTAAAAAGTAGCAGAACAAAATGCTATGGTACCTTGCCCTTCATGTTAGCAGAAGGATCTTTCTCTCTTTCCCTCTCTTTTTCCTTCCATTCTCTAAACCAGGGTCTGAACCGCAGTACTATTGGCATTTTGGGCCAGATAAGTCTTTGTTGTGGGTGGCATAGCATGCATCACAGGATGTTTAGGAGAATTCTTCTGGCTCTACCTATTAGATGCTAATAGAACCCACATTCTCCAAGCTGTAACAGTAAGAGATGTCTCCAGATTTCGCCACATGTTTCCTGGAGAGTAGGGTCACTCCCGTTTGGGAACCACTGCTCTAAACTTGAATCAAGTACCTGCTAAGTGCCTCTCCTTTTCATTTTGTAAACCCACAAGGGGCCTCCACTCTGTGTAGAACAGCACTCTAATGGCTGTGAAACTGCTGGGCTTCACTCCCTCCCAACTCTCTCACTTCCTTTTGTTCCTCTTATAAGAAATCATGATTTTGGGGGCAGCTGCTTACAGGAAACCATAAAGTCATTCTCTGTTCTCTCACCCTGGCTGTGAAGATAACACAATCAGGTCACAGAGGCAGGGTTTTGGGAACTTCAAAGCTGAGCCGGAGGGAGTGGAGGGACAGGACCTGGGAGCTGAGGTCTTATCTGTGGCTTGAATGTTCTCACCCTTATCAATCCAGGAGGAGGAGTCCTAGGGGAGAGCAAAGTGGGAGTCAAAGGTCACGTTCCTTTCTTTTTCCCTCCTGTCTTGAGACTGAAAGGGACCAGGGAATAAGGAAGGGCTGAAGACAGGAAAGCAAAGTAGAAAGAATATCAACAGGGAAGGAACTTTGGGGGTGAATGAGTGTAGAGGTGGAAACCTTTTCTGACCTTACACTAACCCATACTAACCTGAATTGGACACCAGGGCTCCAAAACCAGAGAATCTGAGAATGAGAAGGTCTTGGCATTAGCTTCATGAGCACCACACAGATGATACCCAGGCCTCCAGCCTGGGCCCCTTCTCTGGGTAGGTGCTGTAGAATGAGGGGCAGCTGCTTTGAGACCTCTTGCTATAAATGATGAAGGCCCGCACACAGAGAGCAGCACCTGGAGTGGAGAAGTGAGAATCTAAGCAAGAGAAGTTTGTAGGAGTTGAGGGCAAATCATTTACAGAGATTTGAGGGAAGAGGAGGAATCCGAGGTAATAGTAATAAATGCAAACCTTTATCGCTTGCAATGGGTGTACATGTTTTGATACACTTTACCTAAGTAGTCACTCATTTCATCCTTCCCAATATCTCTATAAGGTAGGTACTACTAAAGTACCCATTTTATGGATGAGGATATTGAGGGATTGAGGTGTTTAGTAATTTGTATGTCACAGAGCAAATCAGGAGGAGAATTGGAACCAGAACCCAGATAGCCCAGTTCTAGCATGTGCGATTTTAATCACTATGCTATCTATCACTTGGATAACAGAACTCGGACAGCTGAGTGGATGGTAAAATCATAAATCATGGCCTGAAGGAGGAGCAGATTTAAGGACAAAACAATGGGTTCAGCCTTGAAGATGTCTCGCGTGTGCAAGGGAAACCCAGGTGCTTGAAAGATGGGGCGGGCTGGGGGGCAGCTCAGCCGTAAGCTCAGTACAGAGGTCCATGAAGCCAAACTTACTTGGATCCCTAAATTGGAAGCTGTGGGCAGTGAGAAAACAAGAGGACCCGAGAGCCCTAGGGAGCACTGACAGTTAAAGGCAGATGGAAGAAGAACCAAGAAAAGAGAATGGAAAAAAAAAATCCATCAGCATAGAGAGTGGTGAGCTGGCAATTCAGGGTGAAGTGCGTTTCAGGAAAGGAGTGCAAGGTCACTAGGGACAAAAGCTGTAAAGAAGTCTTCTAAGATAAGAAATGAAAAGAGCTATTGTTCTTTAAGGATCTCATGGGTTTCTCATTTATTTCCCCATCCAGATGAGAAATGTCTTGAGGTAAGTATTGCATCCAACACTTTACTGCATTCTTTTTTGTCTCTGCATTTTCTAGTGCAGGGCTAGGCATGCAGAAAGCATCCACTGAGTACCTGTAGGTTGACGGTCGTTCATGATCTTGTTGCTTTTTCTCCTTATTAAAACAGTGATGTGTTTAATAAGTTGTTCTCTACCTGGTGAGGAGGAAATAGAGCATTCCAAGTTTCATACAGTTCATCCTTCCTCAATCATAGAGACAAACATAAATCCGTTGCCCTTTGAAGACCTACTGTGTGCCCGGCCCTGCACTGGACATTTACATTTATAGTAAATCTTCACAACCTGGCATGCTGGGCATTGTTATCTTCTTTTTCCAGATAAAGTGACTGGGTTGAAAGCTTTTTGCCTTGCCAGGGTCACATAAGTAGGCAGAGAACTGCCAAGATAAAGACCAAGGTCCACATGACTCCAAAGCCCTGGGACTCAATATGCCCCCAACTGAGCTTCCCATTCCCTGGCCTTATTTCATGTGTCGCCACCATTTGGATGGGTTTTGCCAGTTTCTTATTTGTCCTCCACTCTTCTATCAAGCCTCCTTCCCCAGGATCCATCTTCCAAACTAAAGCTGTAGTAATTTATCTGAATGCAACCCTGATCATTTAAAGATCTTTCAGTGTCTTTTTTTTAAGACTTTATTTATTTATTCATGACACACACACACACACACACACACACACACACAGAGGCAGAGACACAGGCAGAGGGAGAGGCAGGCTCCATGCAGGTAGCCCGATGTGGGACTTGATCCTGGGACTCAATCCCGGGACTCAATCCCGGGACTCCAGGACCATGCCCTGGATCGAAGGCAGGCGCTAAACCGATGAGCCACCCAGGGATCCCCAAAATCTTTCAGTGTCTTAAGGAATATGACATTCTATGAGATAAACCCATCCCCCCTCAGCACAACTTGTGAGGCTTTCATCAGCTCACCCCACTTGCTGTTCCAGGTCCTTCTTGGCTACTGCCTCACAATTCTTCTTTCTGGCCAAACCTCCTCCACTTTCCTGAAGGTGCCCATCTCTCATTTTGCATATTCTGTTCCTTGAAGTTGTGGTGCTCTTCGTCCCTTCTATCCTGGACTAACTCACACTTACTTTTTAAG